>NC_057825.1:8016036-8346036 GCF_910594005.1 Cervus elaphus | reverse complement strand
CACGGCCAGGTTTGTGAACCCCCCAGCCCGCTGCCTCCTCTTCTACTCATTTTCCTCTAGACTTCAGAAAGATCTCCAGAGAGTCATCCTGGTCTTCCTCCTTGCCCACCCTGCCACCCTCCGATGGTCAGTCTCTCTCTCCCTCGTCTCAAAACTGCCCATCACGGCAGCTCCTGCCTGCCCGCTCCGGGTCACAGCTCCCCGGGTTCCACTTACCCTCCGCTCAAACTCCTCCCCCTGCTGCACCTCCCGGGGGTAGCCGTCAATCAAGAAGCCTTTGGAAGTATCTACTTTGGCCACCATGGCATCCCGGAGCATGTCCAGCACTGTCTCCTGGGGGCGCAGGAAAAGAAGGGAGGGTCATGAGCCCCTCTTCTCTAGGCCCTGCTCAAGCCTCTGTACACACCGCCCCACAGTCAGAAATGCTCTCTGCCCTAACAGATTTCACAAACAAGCCGCCCTCTCCAGGAAGCCACCTCTGAATTACAAAGACTTGATTGATTGATTGGGCCATTCATTCAATCATCCATTCTTTTCTTCATTCACTCAATAATATGACTGGGGCCCTCCTTTCAGCCTTCTGTCTGAGCCCTGAGGACACAGCTCTGAAGAAAGCAGAACTTCCCTGTCCTCAGCACACTCACAGCCTGCTGAGGGGACAGACCATTACACAGTTCATTTACAGTTTCCAAGAATGACATGGGCTATATACTGGCAAAGAAGTGGGGGCGACTGGAGTCTAAAGTGGGGGGCGGGAGCCTAAAGTGGGGGGCAGGCCCAAATCTGAGGGAGTCAGCAAGGTCTGAAAGCTGAGGAAGAAGGAACATTCCAGGCAGGAAGGAGTAGGATGAATGTGAGCAGACAGAAAGGTCGGGGTGCTGGGAGGGTGCAGAGCTGGGGCCGGGGGTGAGGACTCGGGGGGTGTGGGGAGGGGCGCTGAAGGGCGTCGGCAGGCAGGTCCTGGAGGCTCTTGGGAGCTTCTGGAGGGAATTTTCTGCCAATGGCAATGAGGACTCTCAGAGCCAGGGAAGGTCATGGTCAGCCCTGCCGATGTGTCATGGGCTTTGCTGGTTGGCATCCATGCAGGGCCACCACTGCCCCTCCAACCCTCATCCCGCTGGGGCCCACTCACCAGTGGCACCAGCTGCCCCTTCTCCATGATTTCTGACAGCATCTTGCCCCTAGCTGAGCCCGAGCTGACCTCGGCCCGCAGGAGGTCTCCGGTGGAGAGGTGGGTGTAGCCGTACTTCTGGACAATCTTCTCGCACTGGGTGCCCTTCCCCGAACCGGGCCCGCCTGCAAGTGCCCACCCATTCAGAAGTCCTGAGAAACGGGACCCCTGCAGGGACGGGGGTGTCTGCCCGGGTCACCCAGCGAGGAGGGGGGCAGAGCCCAGGGTGCCCCCCAAGCCCAGGCTCCCACCGGGAGGCCTTTGAAGCCACGCCCTTCTCGCTGCCTCACCCGCCTGCCTTGGACTCACCCACCACAAAGATGATCTTGGTTTTCTTCAGCTTCTCTGCGGGAGAGAAGAGGGGAGCAGAGCTCAAGTGAGTCACTGGACAAGGAGCCAGAGGCACCTCTGAGGTCCTAGGCCTGTAGCTGAGCCCCAGGCAGAGGGACTCATCACACTGCTCATCACCGCATCAGAGAGGCAAACGAATCAGCCCAGAGCGAGTGATATGGGGCGAGGGAAACGCAGAGACTGGGACAGGCCGGGGAGGTGAAGATGATCCAGGCGGAGAGACCCACGGGGACCAAGGCCTGGAAGTCAGGCTCAGCACAGGCCGTGAGGGTGACGCTGAGGGCCTCGGACGCCCACCCTCATGGCCCCTCCCTGTGGGCAGCTGGACCAAGGTGTCGGGTCACCTCTGGCTCTAGAGTCTTCCATGATGCGGGGGTCTGTCGCCGAGCAGCAGACCCCCATGGTCCTGGTCTGCAGTGTCCCCCAGCCTCCCCCTTCAGGCTCTGGGCCTGCCCATCGCCTGCCTCCCCTAGGCGGTACCAGTGTGGAGTTGGCAACCACAACATACGTTGCCCTGGAGACGGTTGCCGGGAAAGAGGGCTGCGGTGGGCACATGGAACCCTTGCTTAGAGAGGGCGGGAGGGAGCTTGCGTTTCAACCTCCGCCTTGAACTCAGCCAGACGGCAGCTCCACCATACAGAAGGGACCAAGGCCTGGAGGCAGGCGCCTGCTTGAACTGGGATGGGGGCCTCTTCCCAAGCTGCCCAGCCTTCCCCGCTTCTCAGGGAAGTAGGAGCTCGCTGTGTGCCAAGGGGGAGGTGAGCTTGGTAAGCTCCTGGGGTTCTTGAGGAGCTGCTAGAAGAATGACTTCTGTGGGCTTCCATCGTCTGCGGCCATGTGAAAGGGCACAAGCCTGGCGTGGGGGGGGTGGCCACAGCCCAGCGGTACCTATGTTCAGAGCCCCGGGGGTGGAAGGACAACTGCCGGCCTCAGGCAGCAGCAGCAGCCGGGCCCTCTGGGCTCCTTTAAGAGCCGCCCGGGCCGGGACCCAGCGCCAGGGATGGGACGGGTGGTGCCGCCAGGAGGCAGGCCAGCTGGGCGCTCTGCCCACGTCTCCCTGCAGGACCCAGCCCGCAGGAGCCAGAAGGGCCCAAGACATGCTGAAGACTCAACCCCACTGGTATGGGAGAGGGGCAGGAGCGTGTCCTTGTTTGCCTTGGCATTTGCACGCTTGGGGCCTCTCCGCAGGGCAGGCCTTCCCTCACCAGCACTGTGCCCCTCTCCAGAAAGAGCCAGAGATTCAGCTCTATAAATACCAGTGTAGGAGGTGAGCTATGGGGCCCTGAGAAGCCTCAAGGAAGCCTCATTCCTTCTAAAATTAATCTTGGAGCTGGTACATCCCGCGAGAGGCCCGAGAAAGATGCCGGAGGCCCCCAGACAGGTCCTTCCAGCAGCTCCAGAGCTGCCTGCAAACTGTCCCCGCACGTCCGCCGAAAGCACACCCCTTTAACAGATGGGCGCACTGAGGCCCAAGCTGTGAGCGGGCAAGGAGAGGCACTCCCATACCTTCCATCCTGCCGTGATCCGGGCAGCCGAGTCAGCGCTCTGCAAGACAAGGGCACAGGCAGCCGAGTGAGGGGGGTTTCTCGGACATCAAGCCTCTGCCCCCGGCCAGCCCCCCAAGGTGGGGGCCAGGCCCTGGCCTGGTCTTCTGAGGGTGGAGGGGCCGCTGGGGGCAGGGGAGGCCCAGGAGGCTGGGAGATCTTAGCGAAGTCACCTTTCCTCCGGTTGCCTCCACTGCCTCACCTGTCGCACGCAGGGCGGGCAGCAGCCCCTCCAGCCCACCCAAGAGCGAGGTTGACAGCCAGAGGCGTAAACAGAGGCTCCTGCAACTGCTGAACTGTTTCCTTCCCAAGTCCCGGAAAACAGGCCCTGGGTCTTGCGTCTGCCTGACACCTTGACAACGCTCCCCAGAGCGGGAGGAAAGCCCGGGAGGCAGGAAGGTGTCCTCATCTAGGAGGGGTTTGGACCAGGATGCTCGAAGGGACACAGAGGCCAAAGGGAAGAGAGCTGCAGGTCTGTATTTGGTCCACAGCCTGCGTGGTTCTCAACTGAGTGGGTCCCCTGGCTTCTGCCCCTGTAATGTTGCACCCAACACCTGAATGCCCTTCCCCAAGGAGCTATTGTTGAGGACTCAGTTCAGGTGCCGCCTCCTTCAGGAGGCCTTCCTGGACTTTGCCCTCCACTCCCACACTGGCAGGTGACCGGCCTCCAGCTTTGCACACACGATGCTATACTGGGCCTCTCTGCTGTTCTGCAGCAGAGTTGGGTGGAAGGCCCAACTTCCACCCTGACATGGCCCCTGCCGCCTCCCTGCCTGAGGACCTTGCACCCCTTTCCCCTCAGCTTGTCAGTCAAGCCCAGTGCCTCTTGGGATCCCACCCCTCTGCATCCACAGCTCAGAGGTCTCCCTCCCTCTCCCCTTCCCATCAGTCCCTCTGGAGTTGCCACGACACATCTGTGGCTCCCACTTCTTCACTCCTCATCCCCCAGCCTTCCCCAAGGCTCCCAGCAACCACCACACACCCTTTTGCCTTAACCTTTGACCCCAAAGCCTGGGTCAGCATTCCTTCTGCCTGGGACCCCTGCCCGGTGTCCCTACTCTGCCCTCTCACTGTTGGCCTCAGGTTCCCTGGACCCTCATCTCTGCCCAGCCAGCTCAGGCCTCTCTCCCCAGCCTCCCACAAACACAGCCCCTGGACAGACCCAGAGACCCCAGAGACCCCCAGTCTCTAAACAGCCCTTACATCATCCGAAGCTACGTGTTCTATCACCCAGCCAGAGGCCCCGGTCAGTGTGAACGCCCTTCTCCCCACCCACCTCCACCCGACACAAGCACGTCCCAGCCCTCTCGCTCCAGAATTTCCCTCCAGGCTGTGTCCTCACCACCACTTCCTTGTTCCAAGCAGGGAAACTAGCCACTGCCCGGCCTTCCGTGGGCCTCCCCACCTCCACACCCCACCAGGCAACCTGCAGGATTTTCTCTGACAAGCATCAAACCACATCCTTGCCTGCTTAAAACACTTCCACCTGGGGCCCCCTCCATCCCCCAAATAAACCCTAACGTAGCTGATCGAGCCCAGCAATCTAGTCCCCTTGGGAGCCCTCCCCTGGAGGCCACTGCCTGAACTGCTTGGAGCTCCCTCACTCACCACTATCATGTCCCACCTGCAGGTCCCAGCTAATGTTGCATCCGACACCTGAATGCCCTTCCCCAAGAAGCTACTGTTGAGGACTCAGTTCAGGTCCCACCTCCTTCAGGAAGCCTTCCTGGACTCTGCTCTCCACTCCCACACCGGCAGGTGACCGGCCTCCAGCATCTCACACTCCACGCTGTACTGGGCCTCTCTGCTGTACTGTAGGCCTGTGTCCCACCCCTCTGGGCCTGGCCCTGGCAGAGCATGGGGCTGGGGGCCTCACTCCATCCGCACAGCTGTCTTGGGAGGGAAGTGAGGCTTGGGGAGGAGGAGAGACCTGCCCAAGGCCTGGCTGGGGTCACACTGGGGGCGGCGTTTTCTGCTACCCTGGGCCTGGCATCTGCTAGGTCCTTCAGCAGCTTGCTGACCGTCTCACCCCCCGTGGGGTATGACCTATAGCCTTTTTCCTGCTGAGTGTGCTGAAGGAAGGCTAAGAGCTGCCAGTGGCCCTCCGCCGCTGGTGGGGGAGGGAGAGGGTCCCCTGGCCAGGGACAGCCTGCAGCGACACCCCGAGGAGTGGCCTGGACCCCAACCCACCCCGCCCCACCCCCTCCTGGTAACCTAAGCCCCTCTGCCCTGCTGGCACCTGCCGCTTCTTGGTCCAAAATAACTTGGGTTGTGAGGAGTCCTCACAGAGGCCAAGGGTCTAGGGCAGAGTTGGGTTACGGGCTCAGCACCCAGGCCTTATAAGGCCCCCTGGTCAGGACCACGGCAACTCCTCACATGACTGGGTGGTCTGCTGAGGGGCCCGGGAGGCCAAGGCCCGAAAGGACCAGGACTTCACCTCAATCACAAGGCAAGGCCAGGGCAAGAGCCAGGCCTCCCGGCTCCTGACCAGATGCAGCCTTCTCAGTGGTTGGCAACTGGCTAGGGTTCAAGTCCCAACTCTTATCACTTAGCTGTGTGACCTTGGGCAGCTGGGGTCCCCTCTCTGGGTGCGAACCCCCAAGCCCAGTCCAGCTGCTGCTGGAGGGTCCCAGGAAGGTAGCTGAATGGCACTCAGGAAAGGCCCCACGGGCTGGCTCAGGGCTTCCTCCAAGCCCCTGCCCTTTCAGGAGGCTGGGGCAGGGGGCCAAACATCCAGGGGGCTTCCCGTCCCCCCAGCACTAAAAATGACATGACAGGGTAGCTCCTCCCAACACCTAGGCTGACCCCTCCCAGGTCCTGGGGCAGGGAGCCCAGCCACAGCTCCCCTCCCAGGTCCCCAGCTGAGACGGGCCAAGGGCAGGGACCCGGAGCCCCAGGAGTGCCAGTGGGACAAAGGGGTGACTGTCACGGAGGCCGGGAGGGAGAACACCACACATACACACACCCCCAACCACAGGACACACACAGTGTGGCACAGACACCTAGCGCAGAGCCTGGGGAATACCACCAGGCAGATACTTACAGATCACAAGCTGGGATAGGAGCACAGCCACACGAAGCCCGAGGAGACCCCGACACGCACAGACACCCAATCCCCCCAGGTGCGTGCAACTTCCCCATTCCCGGCAGGGGCGCCCCCCCCAACACACGTGCACAAGCGCACACACGGGCACACACTGACCTGGGGGAAGGGTGAGGGTGGGCACAGGGGCCAGTGCGTGCCCTGCCTGTCCTCGCCAGCCGCCCGCAAAGGCGACTATTTATAAGGCTGTCAGCGGCGCGCGGCATGCCGGGAGCCAGCGCTCCGTGATGGCAGGGAGGGAGGGAGGGAGGCAGGGAGGCAGAGAGGGAGAGCGACCGGGAAGGGAGGGAGCACTGGACCAGAGCGGAGCCCTGATGGGAAGCCAGGCCAAGCACCCCCAGGTGGCCTGCCCGCACACGCTTACAGCACTTTACAGCTTCCTGAAGGTTTTTCATTCCTCTGTTGTTTCCACTGTACCTGCATCACTCCAGGGGGACCGGACCGGGCTTCTTCTATGACCGCTGGGGAAGCTGACGCCCAGCGAGGAGAGGCTCTTTGCACAAAATCCCACAGCAAACCGATGGCAGAGACAGAGGCCAGAACCAGGGGTGGAGGGGACCAAAGTATGTGTTCTGCTGTCCAGACAAGTCCCCAGCCCCTCCTCAGATCCTGCCCCGAAGCCTCTGGGCCAACAGCCACGCAGAATTCCTCCTCCTCTGTTGGAAGGGACCCCAAGAACTTCTCTGGGACTGTAACTCCCCAGAACTCCGAAGATCACCTACATAGCCATCTCCCAGCCCGCCGGTGGCTGTGTGCGTGTGCGCGTGCTCAATCGTGTCCAACTCTTTCTAACCCCAGGGACTGTGTAGCCCGCCAGCCCCCTCTGTCCATGGGATTGTCCAGGTAAGAACACTGGAGTGGGTTGCCATTCCCCTCTCCAGGGGATCTTCCTGACCCAGAGAAGGAATCTGCGTCTCCTGCTTGGCAGGCAGATTCTTTGCCGTCTGAGCCAGTGGTAGTGTAGAAGATTATTAAAAACAAAAAACAAAAAAACAGCCCTGCCCCCGTGCAGCTGCCAGGCAGTTCCCAGTGAGGCCAGCTTGAGGATGTGGGACATTAAGAATGATGTGGGCACAAATGGGACTGACAGTCCTGATACAAAGAACAGCGCCCATTAATGAGGCTCACTGGGCACCAGGTGTTAGGCAGAGAACTGGACTCAGACCATGTCTGCAGTCCTTAAACACAAGGAAAGTGAGGGTCACAGCTGTAAAAGAGCTTGCCCGGGGTTCTCAGGTAGAGAGCAAAGTATTTACCCAGCATTTTTCATGAGATAGGCACATAGCAATAGTTGCTCAATGAAGTAGCAGAGCAGAGATGAGAGCCTAGGACCACGTAGCTTCAGAACTCATGCACTTGACTGCTAGACCATATCACGACCTTGAAGGCAGCAGCCCCAGATGGTGGAGTGGGTTGAATCTGGAACTTGTCTCGCAGGCACTAGGGAGCCATGAAAGGTGTTTAAGTGAGAGGGTAAGACTCTCAGGAGAGTGAGGCCACCCCAGATGGGTGGCTTCTTTTTAGCAACAACAGCAGCCTGGACACCAGGAGGCTTCTTGGGTCTAACTCCAACACTGCCACCTGTGACATCAGACAAGGTTCTTACTCGTTGGGATTTTAGCTTCCCCGTCTGTGGGAGGGGTGAGTCGTGGGTCAGAGAGTCTGCCCTAGAAATTGTTTGAAAGGCCCTCTCGAAAGCTGTAGGTGGTTGTGTGCATGGGCGCAACCTTTGGGGAAAGCAAACTGATGATGCCCATCATCAGTGTGACTCTCTGCTCTTAGGAATCCCACAAGCGGGCACAGAACGTGCACTAGTGCCGGTGCAGACCGACTGAGGGGAGCGGCAGTGGTACGGACAGTCAGGGTGGAGAGCTGGCAACCGCCCTAGAGTTAGCGAAAGAAGGGAAGCTGGAGGGCTATGTAGCTAGTGGGGCGAGAGGAAGAGGCTAAGGGCCCAACTGCATTGATCTTATCTCACCTGAGTGAAAACAATTCTAAACATGTGTGTGTGTGGCGTAAAATCTAGCCCTAGAATTTTTTTCTCCATTCTAACATCTCTGAGGTTGGTTTTGCTTGTTTAATATCTATTTGTTAGGCTGTGCCGGGTCTTAGTGGTGGCACGTGGGGTCTTCGATCTTTGCCGCTGCACACAGGGTCTCTAGCTGCTGCATGTGAACTCTGAGTTGTGGCAAGAGAGATCTAGTTCCCTGACCAGGAATCGACCCTGGATGCCCTGCATTGGAAGTGTGGAGTCTTAGCCATGGACCACCAGGGAAGCCATTGAAATAGTTTTGTCTAATAATTGAATCAATGGTATCTTTTTTTTCAACTTTTTTCTTTAATATTTATTTATTTGACTTTGCTGGATCTTATTTTCGGCCCATGGGATCTTTGCTCTTTAGCTGTGGCATGCAAACTCTTAGTTGTAGCAGGTGGGATCTAGTCCCCTGATCAGGGATCGAACCTGGGCCCCCTGCATTGGGAGCACGGAGTCTCAGACACATAACCACCAGGGAAGTCCCTGAAATAGCTTTGTCTCATAATCAAATCAATGGTATCTTAAAGTTGATGAGCTAAAGCAAAACAGAGAGAGCACGCGTGGGCACAGGATCCCCTGAGTGAAGGCGGGACTTTCACTTCTGCCTTAAAGGCTTCGCCACGCATTTCTTAAATACAACAAGCATCTATAGATGTACCTTGAAGACATTAGGCTAAGTGAAATAAGCCAGTCACAAAAAGATAAATATTGTATGATTCTATTTATACAAAGGATCTCAAGCAGTCAAATTTGTAGAAAGAGAAAGTAAGAGTGATGGTTACCAGGGGCGGAGGGGAAGGGGAAATTCTGAGCAGTTGTTTAACAGGTTTAGAGTTTCAGATATGCAAGATGAAAAAGTTCTGGGGTCTGTTTCACAATGGAAAAAAAAGCAATGTAAATATAGTTAATACTACTAAACCGTGCACTTAAAAAAGGGTAAGTGGTAAATCTTATGTGTTTTTTTTTTACCACAATAAAAAAATTTTTGACATCTTACAGACTGAACAAAAATATATATTAGACACCTGTTTTTGTTATTTCTTTTGCATATGATCTATGGGTTTTCCACCAGTACTGTGTTATTAAAGTTCCAGGATTTTTTTTTTTTCCCCAGCTACAATCTAAAGAAAGAAAAAAAAGAGAGAGAGAGAAAGAAGACAGGAGAAAGGGAGGGAAGCAGGGGAGAACTAGGGAAGGAGAAAAAGGAAGGAAGGGAGGGAGGGAAATGAAAAAGGTACATGGAAGAAAAACCTGGAAGATTAGACTGTCACCAGAGAATAGAACTGGGTGACCCCCTAGCTTTCTATCTTACAGTGTTTGTATTTTATGTTAGTCGCTCAGTTGTGTCCAACTCTGCAACATCATGGACTATAGTCTGCCAGGCTCCTGTGTCCGTGGGTTTCTCCAGGCAAGAATACTGAAGTGGGTTGCCATTTCCTTCTCCATAGTATCTTCCCGGTCCAGAGATCAAACCTGGGCCTCCTGCATTGCAGGCAGATTCTTTACCATCTGAGACACCAGGGAAGCCCATCATGTTTGTATAGTTCAAGTTATTTTAAAACATAAAAAAATACCTAAAATATAACCATACAGAAAGAAACCAATTTAAAAAAATGCTTTTGAAAATACTCTAGCTAAGAAGGACTCCAATGAGCCGGCATCAGGGGATACATCTGAGGCGGCCAGTCTTTGAGGTGCACAGCTGGATCCACGCGTCCAGCACACGGGGCTGGGGAACGGAGCTGCCCCGGGCGGGCCTGGCCGGACAGCAGAGCATCCGCAGGAAACAGCTAGAGCGGCTGCTTCAGGCAACACATGTGAGGTTGGCAGCGGGTGGGAGATGCCCCCTCCCCCAAGGACGGGTGAGGGGTACGGGTACCTCACAGGGGTACCCGGGTAAAAGGGTTCACGGGAGGGCCCTGAACCCCCAACTAGGAGGCGGACTTGGTCCTGACCACGGTGGGAAGCCAGTGAAGGTTTCAGAGCAAAGCTGGCCATGATGAGGTGGCTTCAGGAAGCTAAGTTTGGCTAAGGGTGGCCCCGTCTCGGTTGGGTCTGTTCTAAGGAAGTAGGAGCACGGGGGGCAGTTGAGGACTAGACCCCAGGCCTCTTGCTCTCAACACCTTCCATCAAAGTCCTGCTTGCTGATTCTGAACTGGTTCCCCCGCCAGGCTTCCATTCGGGCCCTTCTTCCCTCCTGACATCCCCTCCCTCATCAGTTGCGCCTAACACAGCACACAGCACGTACTGAGTGAATACACCTGTGAGCCGAGCCAAAGGCGGGGCCATTCTCGCAGCCGGCCAGCTCCGTGGGCCCCATCCCCCTGGCGCGGTGCCCAGGAGAACTTGTTTCCGTCCCCTTGTCTCACAGTCACCCTTTGTTAGGCCTCCGCTCCCAAGGGCATCTTATCTGACTAAACAGGTTGTAATCTCCCAGAGTCACGGACCCCCTACCTCCTGCCAACCTGGAGTAAACAAGCCCTTTCGCTGAGAGGTTGGAGGGATCCACAGCTCACACACCTGGCCAGGGCCGCAGCCCTGCCTGACTCCCTCCAGTTCAGGCCTGCAGGATACTCCGGCTCCCTCCCTGGGCACCGCCCCCCACCCTTCCCACCCTGCTTACAGCCAAACGCTGACCCCACTGCCTGCCTCTCCCCATCAACCTCTTCCATCCCATCCCCCATGCTTCTGGGACAGAAATGTCATCCTCTCCCACCCCATTCTCTTCCTGTGGGACGCTCTTCCCCTCCAAACCTCTGCAGGAAGCGTCCTCAGGAAGAGCGTCACCTCCACAGCTGCAGCGCCCCATGCAGCCCTCACTGCCCAGAACCTGCCTCGGGCCCCTCCCCTCCCTTGATCCTGACCTCCTTGAGAGCAGTGTCTGGTTTCAGCCCAGAGGGAGCTGGGGTTCTGAGAGGGGGAGTGACTTGCTTAAGGTAACACTGGCAGAGGGAGGTCAGACTGGCAGAGCCAGATGAGTTTGGCTCCGGAAGCCCTTGCACCCCCAGCCCCCAGGGCCACCAGGTCTCCACCCAGGCTGTAAAATGCATGATTCACAAAGAAGCCGGCCATTCTGCTGGAGTGCGGGCTCCTAGGCTGGAAGGTGTGGGCCCCAAGTACTGGGCCAGAGAGACAGCTAGAACTCAGACGCAGGAAATGGGGCTGGAGCTTAGGTGCGTTTATTTCTGTACAAATCATTACAAAATCAAGTCTAGGGTAGTCGCTGGCCCCCAACCCTTGCCCCAAAGTGCAATGACTCACTGCTGGCCTCCTTCCCCACCTGACCCTGCCCATTCCACGGCCTCCTCCAGGAAGCCCTCCAGTCTCTTCCCTTCAAGACTCCAGAAGAGCTGGGGGGTAAATCCAGCCCACTGAGGCCCAGCAATAAAGTGCCTGATGTAGAGGGAGGTGACAGAACTTAGGCGACAGCTCCCAGGCCTCTAGAGCCTTCCCTGGCCCAGGTAGGGGAAGGTCCTTGGACTACTCCAGCAGCTGCAAACAACGGGGCTTCGGGGAACCTCAGGTGGGCTGGGATCCCCCCTCCTCTCAGCCCCAAAGTCTCCTACAACAGATGGAAAACCTCATGGCTGGATGGCAGAAACAGGGGCCTGGCTCTTTAAGAGCCAGGCTAATGGCAGCTGGGCAGAGGGGCTAAGAAAAGAACTGAAGGTTTGCCCCTTCTTTTCAGAGTTCCCTAAAGCCTGAGGAAGTTGCACAAAAATACCCTCAAGTTTCCAGGAGGAGGTGAGGAAGGGAACCCCAGACCCTCAGGAAGCTGAGCCCCCCAGCAAGGGGCGGTGGCTGGAGGTGTCCAGTATTAAAGGAGGACAGACCCAAGGTGGTCAGTGGGGGGAGGTGGGAGGGTTCTCAGACTCTACAATTAGAACCTGACACAGGCAGAAGGTGGCCCAGAGATGGGGCAAGGGGTTTGTTCAAGGCCACTCAGGGCAGAGGCAAGACCCAGATACCAGTCTGCCACCCTGGAGAGCCCCCCAACCCCACAAATGCCCCAGCCTGGGCCCCTACCCCCACCCAACCTCTCTCTAGCTCTGGAAAGTGAGGAGGCGGCTTCCTGGAACAGGACCCCACCATCCCCATCAATAGGAAGTGATTTGGGGTCCATCCTGGGGTTCTGAACCAAGGCCTCATGGGAAAGGACATGACCTTAGCCTCAGATTACTCAGAAATACCCTGATTGACTATGCTCAGACCCTGACTGGACAAAAAATACCCTCAACACCCGATTAACCACATAGAAGCCCAAATCCTTGATTGGCCAAGAGATTCCTCCAGGCCCTGGATGGCTGGAGGATGCACCCTCTTCAAGGCCTGACCAGCCAGAAGACACTCTGACCAGCCTTGATTGGCCAGGAGATGGCCCTGGGTCAAGCAGCTGGGCAGAGACCCACTTCTCCTGTGTCCCTCGTGAGAGCCCCACAGGTGGGGTGGCCTAGGTCCAGGAGGGGTGGGAGAAGGTGATTCCGTACAACTGGGCCCAGGACGAGAAGACCCTCTTCTCCGTGATGAAGCGGTGGTGGTTGCCCTTGCGGCTGTTCTCGTTCTGTATGTAGGTGACACACTCGTCTGGCCCCTTGGGCTCATAGTAGTGGTAGGGCATACGCTGCAGGTGGGGCCGCAGGCTGGGGCAGAGCAGAGGGGGCCGTAAGGGCAAGGTGGGCACTGGCCGGATCCTGCCCTTCCCAGCCCCTGACCTTCTGAAGAGCCTAAGTGGGGGAAATTCCCGCCCCCCGCCCCCGGGCCTCAATTTCCCCATCTATGAAATGGATATAGTGTAGACTAGGTGTGTGACTCTCAAACTTTTTTTTAAAATCTATTTGGCTGCATCAGGTCTTAGTTATGGCAAAAGAGCTTATGTGGACTCTTCCCAGACCAGGGAGTGAACCCCATGTGCCCTGCATTGCAAGGCTGAATCTTTACTACTAAGCCACCAGGGAGGTCCTCAAATTTTAATTTTTTTTTAATGCAGTGGAAATTTTTCCTTTTCCCCAGAGGGTGGCAATGTGGGATAGTGGTAAGGACCATGGGGCTCTGAAGCCTGGCCCCCACCCCTTACTGCTCCTGGGAACTGAGGCCATTCACAAAATATCCTCCTCTTATCCCTTATGGTCACTATAAGGAGTAAATGAGATAATAAAAAGCTATGTTTGGTACACAGTCAGCACTTAGTATAAAAACAGCTGTCACCTACTGGGCTTTTCATATAGTTATAATAAAAATAGTTATTAATATATAAACTCTGGACTCCGGCTGAGCTTGGGATGGAAGCCCCTGAGGTAGCTCTGAAGAGCCTAGATCTCTGCAGAGCAGTTTGAATACTGTAAAATAGAGGCCCTCAAAGGCATCCCAGCCAAGGTCTTCAGGACCCCCGCTCCACCCTGAGGCCAACAGCTGGACATCGCCCTGGGAGTGCTCACCTGCAGTAGTTGGGGGGCACCATGCCATAGACGTGCACGTGGTCACACAACTCCACTGCAATCACCATGGTGAACCAGCCTGTGCTCAACCACGAGTGGGACTTTTCCCTGGGGGCAGAGAGGTGTCACGATGAGGGGGTGTGCAGGTGGTGGTGGGGCAGGCAGGGAAAAGGGCCCACCCACCCAGAGTTTCCCAGGACTCCTCCCACTCTGCCCCCTCCTGGGGCTCTCCTTCCGTGTCAGTCACCCCGGGTCCAGCCCTGCTGCGGGAGCGCGGACAAGTCTGAACAGAGATGAGGCGTGGAGGGAGGGCTCCTTTGAGGGGAAGAACAGGTACACGACATGCTGGGAATTAACTCCTGGGGAGCCTGGTCACCCTCGGGCAGGCTGGGAGCGACCCTGACCACAGAGCATGGTAGGCGGAAACACCTGCGCACATGCTGGGCACCAACTCCAAAGGAGAGACTAACCAGCGGAGGTCCTGCCAGGAGTGACAAGTGACAAGTTCAGAGCCAGGCATGGGATGAGCAACCAAGAACCTCAGGCTGTACTGCCCACCAGAACAGCCACCAGCCACACGCGGGCACATGTGAGCACTTGACATGAGGTTAAGATGTGCTGTCAGTGTAAAATACACACTTTATTCCTTAGCATGCAAAAAAGAATGTAGAAAATGTCACTGATAATTTTTGACACCGCTTACTTGTTGAACTGAAAATATTTAGGGTATATTTGATTGAGGGGGGGGGTTCTATGAAAAGTTTAAGAAAAAATAAACTTCTACAAGATTGACAGAAAGAAAAGACACAAATTAACCAATATCAAGAATAAAAAAGGAGGATTCATCATAGGCCTTGTAGACATTAAAAGAATAATACGAAAACTGTAAAAAACAATGTACATGAATTTGATAATTTAGATGAAATGGGCCAATTCCTTGAAACCACAAACTGCCAAAACTCAAGATGAAATAGAAAACCTGAATATCCTATAACTCTTAAAGAAATTAAAAATCTTCTGAAAAGGAACTCTCCAGGCCAAGAGTTTCACTGGCAAATTCTACCAAACATTTAAAGAAGAAATAAAACCAATTCTATATAATCTCTTCCAGAAAATAGAAGGAAAACATTTCCCAATTCACTTTCTGAGGCCAGCATTACTCTGATACCAAAATGAGGCAAAGACAGTACAAAATAAACTACAGACCAATATCTCTCATGAACACAGATACAAAAATCTCAACAAAATATTGCAAATCATATCCAGCAATATATAAAAAGAATGACATCCACAACCAAGCAGAGTTTATTTCAGAAATGCAAGACTGATTCAATATATAAAAATCAATCAATATAATCCATCATTTTAATAGCCTTAAGAAAAACCATGTGATATCAATTGATGCATAAAAACATTTGATAAATCCAATACCCAGTAATGACTAAGAAAAATGCTTTTAGCAGGACTTCCCTGGAGGTCTAGTGGTTAAGACTCCATTCTCTCAAAACAAGGGGCACAGATTTCATCCCTGGTTGGGGAACTAAGATCTCACACGCTGCATAGCATGGCTTAAAAAAAAAAAAAATCACCAAGAACCAAAACAAACAAAAAAGTCTCAGCAAACCAGTAAGAGAAGGAAACTTCCTCAACCTGATAACTTCCTCAACCCATAGCTTCAAAAACCTACAACCAACACCATATTCAATGATGAAAGACTGAGCACTTTGCCCCTAAGACTGAGACCAAGGCAAGGATGTCCACTCTCACCACTTCTAAAACAATTTGGTGTATTATTGAAAGCACTAGCCAGTGCAATTATGCACGAAAAAGAAATAAGAGGCATACAGATTGGAAACAAAAAATAAAACTGTCCTTCTATGCATGTTGCTACATCATGATCATTTGCACAGAAAATCCAAAGAATCTACAAAAGTCTCCTTGAACCAATAAGTAAGTTTAGGAAGATTACTGGATATAAGGTCAACACAAAAAAATCAGTCATATTTCTATAAGCTAGCAATGAATAATGGGAAACCCATCAAAATTCTAATACTATGTACAATAGTTCTAAAAATTTTAAATATTTAGGTATAAATCAAACAAAATATGTATAGGACCTATATGTTGGACATATCAAGTTGAATAAAAGTGAATTGAATTTCACCTGTTTCTTTTTACTTTTTAAATGTGGCTACTCTAAAAATTTAAATTACCTATGTGGCTCGCATGATATTTCTTTTCTTTCTTTCTTTCTTTATTTTTTTCACATGATGTTTCTATTAGACAGCACTGGCCTAGCTTTTTTTTTTTTTGGCCTAGCTTTTCTAGAGAGATCAGTCAGAGCAGCACATACCAAGGGTGATGTATCCTTAGAAGAGACATGCTGGGAATGGTCAACACTTTCCATGAGGCATGCTACGTGAGGGCTGTCCTAGAAAGGTGCTAGGAGTAACGATACAACCTTAGAGCAAAGCATGCTGGGAGCCCTTGTCCTCTGGGAGCACTGCAGGCCCTCCCAGGGAGATGAAGCCAGGCAGAGCATGTTGGAAATGACACAAACTAAGAGCTGGACATGAAGCGAACTCCCCTAGGAAACCTGACCAAGAAAAGGTGGCAAGAAGTGACCACACCCTCAGAGCAGTGCATGCTGGGAGCAATAGGCCCTCCAGGCAGAGCACGCTGAGAGGGAGCACAGGGCTGGCCGGAGGGAGCGGGCAGGAGGTTGGTACCTGTCCCTGCCTGTCTCACTCCGGAAGAGGTCGTCAAACTGGCGCATGCGGCTGAGGGAGATGGCGTAGGCCTCCATGTTGGGGAACAGCAGGCCTGCCCGCTGGATGATGCGCACCAGGCTGCCCTGGGGCTTCTGCATCTTGTTTGGGGGGCCCCAGAAGATGAACACAGTTTCAGGGGTCCGGTTGACAAACTCCTGAGGCTTCCGCAGCACATGGAATACGCTGGAATGGGCCACCACGCGGAAGGTGGTCTTGTTGCCCACATCAGCCGAATAGCCCGTAGTGGGTGCGTCGTTCATGCGGATTGTGCACTCGGCCCGCTCGATCTCAGGACCCAGCTTGGTGCCCAGCAGGTGGCTGGAGCTGGTGACAATCACACACTGGCCACACCTGGAGGGCAGCGTCTGGGGGGTTAAGGAAAGCCAACACTGTTATGACCACTCGGTGCCAGACACTGTGCTCCATACACCCAGGCCTCCAGGAGGCAGGAATTATGATGCCCATTTTAAAGACAGGGAAATTGAGCCGTATTCATTCAACGTTCAACAGATATTTATAGCAAGCTTGCTAATGGCCAACTACAAGAGACAGAGCAATAAACAAGAGACCCCACTCCTGCCTTTTAAGAAATTCACGGTTGGGGAGACAGATGGTGAACAAGTAAATGATAAAATAATGCCAGGTGGTAAGTTATACGTGCTGGGAAGGAAATAAAATAGGGGCAGAGGATCAAGATTGGCAGGAGTGAGGGCTATGCTAGAAAAGTCATCTGAGGGGGCCTCTCTGAGCTAACACCTGAAGGATGAGAAGAAACCATGCAGGACAGCCATGCTGGGATGTCCCCAAGGTCACAGAGCAGAGGAATGCAGGGTCAGGATCTGAACCTAGGTCTACATGGCCACAGAGCCCCAGCTTCACCCCCAGGCCAGCTCTTCAAAGAAGACATCCTCCCCAATGTATCCATGACATTTCCACATCACCCACAAACAGGCCATCAGCTTGTCAGTAGGAAATGGTGTGGAAGCTGCTTTGAGCCTCTGTTTTCCCATTTGTGCAATGAACAGATTAGAACCACAAGCCATCTGAAGCCTCTTTTCTGCCCATGGATCTCCTGTGCACCCTTCAAGGCTAAGTTCAGGTGTCACCTTCTCCAGGCAGCCTTCCCTGAGGCCTTACTCCAAGATCCAGCAACATGTCTCATGTTTAATACCTCAACTGATGGCTTTGCCAGCTTTCCTGAGCTCTACCATCCTGGCCTCCCCTATCAGGCTAGAAACAGCTGCTGGCCAAGCTCTGTCTCATTCCCTTCCACATCACCCACCCTCAAGCAGTTCCACTTTCTCCCAGGGATTCTACCATTTTAATTTCTCTTTCAAGGATCCTTAGGGTAGAGAAAGTCTCAGTTAGGTGTTAATCTGTCTCTCGTGTCGCATGTTCGTGTTCAGTCGCTCAGTTGTGTCTAACTCTTTGTTATTCTGTGGACTGCAGCCGCTAGGCTCCTCTGCTCGCAGAATTCTCCAGGCAAGAATACTAGAGTAGGTTGCCATGCCCTCCCCCAGGGGAATCTTCCTGACCCAAGGTTTGAACCCCAGTCTCCTGCACTGCAGACAGATTATTTTCCACTAAGCCAATGGGAAAGCCCTTAATCTGTCTCTGTGTGCGTGCTCAGTCACTTCAGTTGTGTTCAACTCTTTGTGACCCTATGGACTGCAGCCTGCTAGACTCCTCTCACTATGGAATTTCCCAGGCAAGAATACCGAAGTGGGTTGCCATTTCCTCCTTCAGTGGATCTTCCCACCCCAAGGCTTGAACCCACGTCTCCTGCATTGCAGGCAGATTCTTACCACTGAGCAATTGGAGAAGCCCTTAATCAGTCTCTTGTGCTTAGTCACTCAGTCGTGTCTGCCTCTTTTCAATCCCATGAACTGTAGCCCACCAGGCTCCTCTGTCCATGGGGATTCTCCAGGCAAGAATACTGGAGTGAGTTGCCATGCCCTCCTCTAGGGAATCTTCCCAACCCAGGGATCAAACCCAGGTGTCCCACATTGCAGGTGGATCTTTACTGTCTGAGCCACCAGGAAAGCCCAAGAATACTGGAGTGCATAACCTATCCCTTCTCCAGGGGATCTTCCCGATCCAAGGATGGAACTGGCGTCTCTTGCATTGCAGGTGGATTCTTACCAGCCGAGCTACCAGGGAAGCCTCTGTCTCTAAACACATGCTAATGGGCCTTTTTCCAGTGAGGATGAGCTCATGGTCCCAGGCTCTATATGCAAAGACCTCTAGAGATTTAGGAGGGTTAGTGAGGAAAAAGAGAAAGGCAGGCAGGGGCTGGGGGACCTCCTTCTGGAAGGTGGCATCCATGCTTGAGGCCAACAATTTTCTCCCTGACCCCAAGGAAAACACTGGGGCTCAGAGGACTACAAGGTGAACTCCGGAAATACAACCTGAGTTTCATAGTCATCCAAGACAAACAGAAGCCCCAGGAAAGACTCTGGGCCTCTCCACACAGCTGTGTCCTCATCAGATGTTGGGGCAATACCCAGGCTCCTCCTCACCCTTGCTGTGTGACCTTGGGCAAGTAACTTTGCCTCTCTGAGCCTCAATTTTCCCGTCTCGTCAAGGGAGATAATGCTAAACTCACAGAGCTGGTATGAGGATTACTGCTGATCACAGTGGCCAGCACACAACAAGCAACTGACCATTGGCAGCCATTCTTATTATTGCTTTTGTGTTGCCAAGTACCCTAGAGTCCTGCTCCCAAATCCTATGTAGACTCCTCTGAGGAGACTGAGATCTGAAAACCAGACAGACCTTTCCAAAGGGATTCTGATTCAGGAGATTATAGGCTATTAGCACTGAGGGTGGAACCTTGGAGAAAACTGAGGTCCAGAGGACAGGCTGCTTGTCCGAGGTCACATCACAAACAAGGGGCTGAAGGCACTGGACTCCTGGGGTCCACCCTTTTCTTTAGGAGGGATGGAGGAAGTAGAGAGAAGAAGAGGAGGAGGGGAAGAAGGTAGGAGCAGTGATGGTGGGCAGAGGGGAAGGGCAGTCTCCGGGCAGCTCCCAGGGAGTTCCCAAGAGCGGCCGCCCTACCTTGTTGCCAAGAATGGGGATGTATCCGTCAGTGAGGCTCCACTTCCTGAGGTTGACAGGCCGGCGCGTCCGGCCCTGCAGGGAGCCATAATGAAAGACCTCATTGGCACTGTTGGAGCTGTAGAGGATGAGGATGGTGATGAGGGCAAAGAGGATCACGAACACTGCTGACCGCTGCTCCTGGAGAGGGGAGAGGCCAGTGAGGGCCCAGCCGTCCGGCACGGTCCTCACCACCGACCACGCCTGCTAATTCCTGTTTAGTCCATCAGTTCAGGCACCACCTCCCCCAGGAAGGCCTCCTCCAACTCCCTCAGCACTGCCTATCACAGGCACCAATCCCACTGCATTCAGATCCCTCTCAATGAAACCATGAGTTCTGAGGGCTGGGACTGAGTCAGCCTTGATCCCCACCATATCTCAGCTCCCAGTGTGGAGCCCAGAAGGTTGGCTGGATCAGATTGGATGTGGGGGTCGCAAGGATCCCTCCAGCTACAGCGGGAAGGATGCTTGGAGACAGATGGGACTTTCAGACGAGAGGGTCCAGGTCTTCCCCAAACAGTCAGTCTCCATAAATGTTCATCATTCATTTAAACCTGAAGGGAAAGGTTGTGGTCAGGAATCAGGATGCATGGTAGTCGGTACACCAACTTGCGGCAGAAGGCAGGTAAGTGATCTCTGAAGCATCCACTGGGATTTATTGGCCCAGGGTCTGCAAGGCTAGAGGCCCTGGAGTCCTGACTCCTCGCGCTGAGCCCCCTAGGCGGTTATTGACATACTGCTTCTCAGTTCCAAGTTTACTCTTTTTTGCTTTTTCTGTGAAAATGGATCTAGACCCCTTACAGGCTTTTCGTCGCTAGCAAACTTTGTTAGTAGAGGGCACCAGAGATAGATTTCAGAAGGAAGCAAGTTTGCTGCCCAGTTCTGGGGGCTTTGAGCCTGGTTCTGGGCAGTTGCTCCTCCAGGGCACATGGCTTCTCCCAGGGGTCAACAGCTTCCTCCAGCATCCACCCTCCGGCAGTTTTGAAGCAGAGTGCCCCTGACTCCTACTGTGACCACAGCTTCTCCAGAGCTGAGCTCATGTGGCACACTCAACCACCAGCAACACCCACAAAAATTAAGCTTCACCTTCCCGGAACAGTTCTGCATGATGCTTGAAGTGCCTCCTGGGAGTTACCTCCTGTGAACAGCCTTCCCTGTAGCCTAGCAGGTGGATTTATGACAACTTCCATGGCACAGCATCACCGTGAGCTCTCTGCCATCCACTGGGCCATAGCTCTTATCCCCTCCAGGCCAGTAAGGCCTGAGTCTCAGCTCTGACTGTGGGGGCAGCTGCTTTTTTTCTTTTCCTTTTTTTGGCCACATCACAAGGCTTGCAGGCTCCCTTGTTCCCTGATCAGGGATCAAACCCTGTCCCCAGCTGTAAAAGTACCAATTCCTAACCACTGGACCATTAGAAAATTCCCAGTGACTGCTCCTTACGCCTGCTATTCCTGTATTCTGTAGAGTTTGAATCCTTTGTTACTCCAATGCCCAATTACAGTTAACAATTCTTTACATTAAATTTGCTCTGTTCAAATTACTGTGTGGTTTCTCTTTCCAGATTTGGACCCAGACACACCCACATCACCCCAATCCCAACCCCCAGGCTCTGCCAAAGCCACAGCTCAGTGGATCCTAGGAAAGGGGTATACGGGGCCAGGTACATAGTAGGTGCTCAGGAAAGCATAAATGAATGGATGATGGGGAACCCTGGCACCCTTGGAGTGATGCTCATAACATTATGTCATTTTTGACTCTGACTGCTGCCCCCTCTCCCAGCCTCCCATTCACCTTCACTCCCCTACCCCACCCCCTGCCCAGAACTCCGCAGTCACCTTCTCAGCTAATGCTTGACCACAGATGGACCAGTCAGGCCTAGGAGGACAGAAGTGGACCTGGGCCCAGAGAGAGGCAGGAACTTGCCCAGACCACACAGGTCAGTGGCTACAGCAAGGCTTGCACCAGGGTCTCCCACGCATCAGGAGCTTTTCAGCAGGGAAGAGAGACTGGGTGTGAGGCAGGTCCGAAGGCGACCATTTCACGAAGGGAAATTAAGAAGCTGAGATGGAGACAAGAAATAAAGAGATGGGGACAAGAAACAAAAAGTAACTTACTTTGTTGCTCTTCATCTCTCTCCGGCGTCTGCTGAGGGGCAGGGGCCAGTGTCCTGCAGGTGGCCCAGGTGGAGGTGTGGGGTCACACCTGCAAGCCACAGAAAGGATTATGGTCCAGTTGGTCTTGAGCAACACCCTCCCCACTCCCGCCAGCTCTCCTACCCACCCATGACTCCAAGGCTCAGGGCTGTACTCATTTTCCAGATGAAGACACTGAGGTCGAGACAGGGCAGGAACTGGTCAGAGGTCATACAGCCAGGTGGTGCCAGAGCCCTGCCTCTCTCCCTGCCGTGCTCTCTCTCCCACTCTGTGCCAAAGGCAGCTTGCAGGCCAAAGGCTGGCTTCCCTGCTGGGGGTGGGGGGTGGGCTGCTCCTCACCTAGCAGGAGCCCCATTCACACCTCTACTCTAAACCTTGCCTTATGGTCCCGAAGCCTGGGAATAAAGCAACATTCCTTGTAGGTCCCCAAACTCCTCAACACTCACACCCTTTCAGGTCTTGCATAAACTGGCCCCTCCAACTGGAACACTCTGCACAACCCTGTTCATGCCCACTCATCCTCCCACCTGGGGTGGGCCAGGAATGTCCCCTGAATGCCACTTTCCAGCTGAGAGCTCTGATGGCACAGCTGGCCCAGGGCCTCACTCCCATTCTCTGCTGTGCCTCCAGGGCCCTGGAGATGTGTGCAGGGGGTCCACTGAGTGATTCCATTCTTTTTTTTTTTTTTTTGAGTGATTCCATTCTTGTTTTCCCTCGGTTTTGACTTTGTTCATTATTACCTAAGATCTTGACGGTTAAGGGTTCAGACTCATCTATCCAATGGCCATAATCACAGCTCCACCCTGGTGAGGGGGGAGAGGGTCTCAGGGAACCATACACATCCTGCTCCTCACTCTCCAACAGACGCGCCCCCCCCCCCCCGCCCCCATCTTCGCAGGACGCAGCTTCTCTGCAGCTTTCAATTTCCCCACCTCTCAAAAGGGAGTCAGTACCTGTGTCCAGCCACCTCCAGCAGGTTAGAGGCCAGAAGGCACTAAGGGAAAGTGAGTGCGCAAAGAAAGAAACGGGCCCAGCACCTCCCTAGCTCAGTAGAAGCTTCCCTCCAGGGGCCTCCCAGCTCCCGCCACTATCTCCGCCCCCTGACCTAGCAGCTGTTTACTCCTACACGGCTACCAGGAATAGCCAAAAAGTCCCAGGCCAAAGGAGGTGTCCCCACACAGCTCCTGATTGGTTGGGTCCTAACTCCGCCCACCACCCAACCCCGCCCTCTCTCTGCAGGCGCCCCCTCCTCCCAAGCCGTGTTTCAGGTTTCGCCGCAGCCGGCCTTCAAAGCCTCCAGTCGGGACTCTGATGGGGACTCTCACCGGGTCCAGTCCCGCCGGATCCACAGATCAGGAGACAGAGGTTCAACGGAAGGGAACAGCAGCTTGTTGTTAAACTCACAGCCCACTAATGCAAAAGTTATCCAGGATCCCTGGGTAGCCCCCATCTGCCCTGAGGTCTCTAGCATTCCAGCTGCTTCTCCGAGCTGAGCCACCCCTCTCACTACGCTTTCTTTCGGATCCCCCAAGCTCCAGACACCCTAGAACACTCCAGTTCCCAGACCCGCCCCCCTACTTTCCCACCTTTGCCTGAGCAGTGCCCTCAGCCAGGACCACTGTCCCCCTGGTCAGCCCCCGTCACAGTCCTGCTCTGAGAAGGCCATGGTCAGTACAGCATCTCAGGCTCAACTGCAAATCCGGGTTCCTCCACTTACTGGCTGAGGGGCCTCGGGCAAGCCATGTGACCTCTCTGAGCCTCAGTTTCCTCATCTGTGAAATGGAATGATAAGAGTAGGTAACTCACAAGATTGTTAGAAGGAGTCAAGCAGATGTGGCAAGGGACGCACAGGGATTTGAAAGTGCTTGGTCGGGGCCAGCAGCTGTTAGTTTTCTGGTTATTCATTGTTTAAGGCCTGCCTCTTCAGGAGCTAGCCAAACAATTCTCCCCCACGCTGCCTCTGATGCCTGGCCCAGCAACTTCCCTCTAATATCAATAAATGCTGAGTCCTTGCTAAGCACCACCCACTCACTGAATCTTCCTGGCAATTTTACACAGTAGGGGCTCTCATCCCTATTTCGCAGATGAGGAGACTGAGATTCACAGAGGCAAAGTGCCTTGCAGAGCTGTTCAGAATTTGCTGGGAAGTCTTATTTCCAGGCTTGTTTCCAGGCAGCAACCTGGGGATGAGCCTGACAGGATTTCTCTCAAGGATCCCCCAGGGCTGGTACTGACTAGAGGCCACCGGGTGCATGCCCAGCACCTGATTCATCAGGGATAGCAGGCCTGCTGAGGGGCCACTTCCTCAGGCCAGGGAGGCGGCAGCCCACAGCCCTGAGCCAGGAGCGTGGACTCAGTCCTAAGGAGGCCCGGTCAGAAGGCTGAAACTGTGGGCTAAGGCTGGGGGCCACACCCTGTCCTCTGTTTGGGGGTTTCGCTTTGCCCAGCTCGGGGAGCCCTCCTACGCGGTCGGGACGCCCCCACGAGTCGCGTGGGAGGAGATTCCCGGGAGAAGGGGGAGGGGGCTCCTAATTCCAAATGGGGGACGCCGAAACCGTGGGTGCACCTGGGAGGGGGCGACGAGTTCTCTACATTCCGCTTGCGCTGATCCCCCACCCCACGAACTCCAGCACTCTGGCGGGTAAGGAGCTCTAGCCTCAGCAGGGAAGAAGGGAGGCAGGACGGCGGCAGGGTCCCCGAGCTCGAATGGGGTGTCAGCGGCGGGAGGCCGCGCGAACCCCGCGACAGCCCTTGGTCGCGAGGACCGGGATCTTCAGGCGCGATTGCCAAGAGTGTGTGGGTCTAGGAGTGCCCCCGGTGGCCCCCCGCATCAATCTCCATCACCGGCGGCTTCCAACCCCACCCCCACCCCCACCAGGGGTGCAGGCGGCGCCCCCTCCCGCAGCCCGCCCCCGCGCGGGGCCTGCTCACCTCCCCCGGGGAGCGCTGGCTCCCCGCGGCCCCCGAGCCCCCTCACATGGCGCCGGGAGCCGAGAGCCGGGGTCCGCGATGCTGTGGCCGCCCAGGCCCCGCCGCAGCCCCGGCCCGCCGGGTCCTAGCGCCGCCGCTCCCCTATCTCCGGCCCAGGCCTGGGAGGCGGGCGGAGCCTCGAGGGGCCACGGGTGGCTCCGCCCCGGGGCGGTGCAGACGGTGATGGGTGAGGGGCAGGCGACCCCCGCACGGAGCACCCAGGCGCCTTGCTCAAGCCTCTAGGCAGCCTGTAGTGACAAGGGCAGTAACAGCTTTCCGAAGAACCTCTTCTGTGGGTCACACCCACACCCACTTCACTTTACTGTCCCCACGGCCGGGATGGGGAAACTGAGTCACAGAGCACCCTGCCCTTGGAATCAAGTTTCTCCCTGGGCATCCCTTCCTCGAGCCTCCAGAGCCCTGCACCCAGTAATCACCCTGGGTGAACGCAGGGGTCCACTGTGCAAGTTCAGCTCTGCCAGCTGCTAGCTGTGCGGCCTTGGCACACGACTTGACGCTTCCCCTGCTTTCAAAAAATGGGGCGAGCAACCTCCCGCGGTGTTGTAAGGATTAAAAAACGTTACATTACTTCTTATAATTATCATGGTATTCATTACATCATTTTCTGTGATAGTGAAAAATAAGGAGGCTGGACGCCTGGTTAAATGAACAGTCACAGCCCTGCTAAATGAGTGATTCAGATCAATATACACCGACAGGAAGAGATGTCCAGGATGTTCACCCGGATATGTCATAAGTGAAGAAAGCAAGTGTTAAAAATGCATCTCTATAATACTTTGGAAAACGAAGTTGGAAAATTTTGCATCCTGCTCCTAGATATATTGGAGAAGGAAATGGCAACTCACTCCAGTCTTCTTGCCTGGAGAATCCCATGGACAGAGGAGCCTGACGGGCTACAGTCCATGGGGTCGCAAGAGTCAGACACGACTTAGCGACTAAACCACCACCACCTAGATATATACCCTGGAGAAGGTCTTGCAAATGCAGGTTATGAAGTTCAGAGCAGCAATGCTTGAAACCAAACTGGAAATAATTCATATAGCTATCAAGGAGAATGGAATCTTTTTACATTATGATACATTCACATGGTGAAATACTATATAGCAGGGGGAAATGACATGGATGGATCTTACAGACAGGAGGAGTGAAAAAGCCAAGTTCTGGAAGACAAATGGAACTACACAATATACTGTTTAAGTGCACAGCAGGCAGTAGGCCGCCTCTCATAGGACAGGAGATAGCTTTGCCTATCAGAGTGATTAAAGTTTTAAAAGTAAAAATCAAGAACACAGCAGTTTTGTGTGTTGGGAGATGGGTGTGGGAGAAGGGAAAAAAGGCAGGGGTGTGCCAGTTATAGTATCAAAGGTCTGGTCTTTAAGTGGGATATGAATTCAAGAAGTTCATTATATTGTTTTATTATTCACAAGTATAACTCATGCCGTCATTCGGGTGTCTTTTAAAAGGTGAAAAAAAAAAAAGAATATAAATGAAAATAAAGAGATGTTTTTGTCTATCACAGTGATTGAAGGGTCAATAGTGGTTATTTCTGGAATGATAAGATTATGGGCTGCTGTCTTCTTTTGACTTCGCTGTATTTTCCAAATTTTTTAAGATAATGGTCACATAATGTTTTTTATATTTTAAATTTTATTTTTAATATAAAAAATGAACTGCATATACAGCATGATTCATTTTTTTAATCCAACTGTCTATGCACATGGATCTGTAAGTGCACACAAACTGCTTCGGGAAGAATCCATGAAGGGACTACAGACAGTAGTTTCCCCTGGAGAGTGGATGTGGGGAGAGTGGATTGGGTGCTATTTTCACCTTTTGCTTTATAAACTTCCAAGTGGTCTGTGTTGGACTAATTTAGGACATTAATACCACTTTGTTTTTAATTAAAACAAGTCAGTGGGCCCCCAAGGTCCAGCCCCCAGGCTGTAGAGACCCTGCCCTCCAGGCACTGGGGGCAGTACAAATGGCCGTGGGCGCAGGCAAGGCTTCCTGCCCCTCTGGTGTCCCGCTCCATCCACTTCCTGAGCCTGGGCCCCATCCTCACCCCAGCCCTCCTCGGCGCCTGCCCTGCCCTGCCGGCCACAGGACAGGAAACCACGGAGCAGAGAGCAGGGCACCTGATGAAATTACTGCCGGGAGCTCACAGAAGCGGAATCTCCTGCTTGAGGTCACAGGCAGGTTAGAGGCCAGGGGTGGAGGCATCCGGTCCCCAGTCCTTCTCCCAGCCCCGGCCAATGACCTGGACTCTGGAAATAAAAGGGTGCTGCAGCCCAACTCCAGGACCAAATCCGGGGCTGGAGCTCCCCCGTCAGGCCTGCCGTGTCCCTGGGACCAGGCTTACTCCAGGAGGCTCTGCTCTAGGGCTAGCTTCCCTTTCCAGAGCCCCCAAGAAGAGTAACAACCACTTCAATAATAATAACAAGGACACAGAAGCCTACACAGTTTCCTGTGGGTCAGGGGTTTCTCCTGCGCTACTAATAACAAGCACTATGCGAACATACCTCGCTGAATCCTTAGCACAGTCTATAACGTGGAGACTGCTGTTACTCCCGCTTCTCAGAGGGAGAAAGTGAGGCTCAGAGAGTACACAGGTGTTTCAGCTTGGATTGCCCCAGGCCTGTACACTAAATAGTCACAACCTTTCTGCCGACAAGTGTTTCCTAGGTGGCTCAGCGGTAAAGAATTCACCTGTAATGCAGGAGACGCAGATTTGATCCCTGGGTCAGGAAGATCCCTTGGCGAAGGAAATAGCAACCCACTGCAGTATTCTCGCCTGGGAAATCCCACGGACAGAGGAGATTGGCAGACTGCAGTCCATGGGTTGCAAAGAGTTGGACACGACTGAGTAAGCATTTCTGCCACCAAAGCCCTAAGCCTGCCCCGCACACATGCCAGGACCTTCACGTCTGAGAAGCTGCGGCCAGTCCTGGTGCTGCTCCCCGACCCTGCCCACAGCCGGGCAGCCGGTGCCCTCTGGAGTCGTCCCCCTGCCCCCACCACGGTCTGAGGGCAGTGGCCTCTGCTTCAGCCCTTCCTGCCCCAGGGTGGTGGTCCCTCAGGCCCTTCACACCCCATAGTAATCTTTGCACTGTTAGGGTTTTTTCCCCCACCATGGGATACTGGAAAAAGCCTTCACAGGCCTCTGAGTAGTGGGTCTGGAACTAAGAAGTCCCTGGTCATTTGCAGACAGAGGCTGGAGCCATCAGACTGGTCCAGGTGACACTGGACTTGGGCACCCACCAGTACCTAGAAGAGCCCAGGTTCCTTTCCTCACCTGGGCTAAATGTGTGAGTGTGCGTTCCTGCCTGGCCCCAAGTTCTTTCTGAGAAGAGGCTACGTGAGATATCTCCAGGCTATGAGACTCACCCAGCTTCCCTTGGTTTCTAGGAGGAAGCAGTGGGTCCCCAGCAGGCCCAAAGAGGAGACAAAAGAGCCTGGGTGTGACCAAAAACAGGGGCCCAGAGGGCTGCCCTCACGTGACCCCCACTATATTCCTCAGGCTCCCACTCCCCCCGACTCACCTCCGGGAAGCTGCAGGAACCGCAGTGGCAGAGAAGGGGGTCCGGAGAACGTCAGCAGGCCCAGATCCAATCTCCAGACATCTGGAGTGGCTGGTGGATCGCGGCTGCCAGGTTACCACTCCAGAAAGACATTTGGGTCAACAAAGCAATAAACCTCCAACCCACCCAAGGGCAGGGCCAAGACAGAGGTGACTCTGTACACTGGACACCAAGGGTTGGGCCTGCAAATGGAACGGGAGTGGGAGGCAACCTCCTGGGATAGGCTGCAGTTGTAATCCAATCAAACCCAGCAGACCCTGGGCCTGGGAGACCGAGGGTGATGCCATGAGCAGACATGGCTGATGGTGGTGGGAGGACTTCCTGCCCATCCCTCACCACCAGCGCAGGCAGGGTTGGGTGAGCAAATGAGCCCCCGCTGAAAACGATGGCGCCCCACTTCCTGGATGCCATCTCTCTCCCGTGAGTTGTATGACTACTCCCTGTGCCTTTTACAGGTGAGGAAACTGAGGCCACGAGGCGCTAACTTACCAGGGCCCTGCAGCAGGAAGCAGAATGAAGCCAGGTCTGACTCCAGAGTCCTCTCTCTGAGCCTGGAAGTTCCCCCACCAACCACCCCCCGCCCCCGCCCTGCCACCAGCCACGAGGTCACATTGCCCCTTCTCTCTGCCCAACACCAGCTTAGAAACACTCACCACCGCCAGGCCAGCAGTTGTGGCTTGGCCGCCAGCCTGCTGCCTCCCACAGCGTGGCTCCCTGCCTCCCCAGCTCAGGGCTCTCCTCCCACACCTGCAGAGACTTCTGGGGCCACCGGGCACTGGGTAAGCGGAGGCAGGGCACAAAAGGCCTGTGGGCCAAGTGCCAGGTCTCCAGACTTTCCTGACAAGGTTGGGCATAGTAGGGGAACGTTCCGGGTCACTTGGACTCCCTAGCACAAACGACTACACGTGATTGATAGGTCCAGTGCCAAATGAAAAGGTGTAGCCCCTTGTTAATTAAAAAAAAAAAAAGTGTCAAGTGGAAACTGCAGAACATTAAGCTAAGCCTGGTGCCTGAGGAAACTGCACAGGTCACCCGTCAATGAACTGGCTGAGTCCCAGAGCTGCAAGCTAGAACCCAAGGACTCCATCCCAGCTGAGACCTTGGGGTCCTGGCCCACCATTAGTCTCCTAGTCTCCAGAAATGGGGAAAAGGGAGGAAGTTAGGAAGAAGGGAGGGGGAGTGAAACCCTCTTTCCAACCACCTGATACAGGGGGCCCAGACACTCAGCTGCAGCTCTCAGACCTGGGATTGCATCCTGGCTCAACCCAGTGGCTTCGTGTCATTTGTGAACTGGGTTAACTCTAACCCCGCCCCATGGACGGTGGCTGCACACCGTCCATCCCTTGTCCGATGGTGGGTCTGCTTTTCCACTTAACCGGTGACCGAACTGCTACTCAGAGAAGGAAAGCCCCGGGCCTGCCTCCCGCTTTCCTTTCTGATAGTGTAATGAACTCCAGAGTTAACTGGGAATTGAACTGGCCAGGCCCTCAGAATCTGACCCTGAACCAGGAAGGGAATGTGATGTGGGAGAATTTCCTCCCACCCTGACTGCTCTCCCAGGGCAGGGTGGGAATCCCATGGAAGCCTCTGATCTGGGGCGTTTCCTGGGCTATGTGCTGCCATGAGGCCACACACCCTGAGCTGATGGGGAAGAAGATAGGCTCTCGAGGAAGAAACAGGCAGGCAGATTAGACAGCCAGAAGGCCAGCTGGCTGGAGGTCTCCCCTCAAGGCAACAGGTCATGGGATTGTGGTGAGCAGAGAAGCTCCAGTCCCCACCCTCAGACACATGACAATAGCCGGGACAGACTTCCAGAAAACACATTTACCCGTACACTCCAGAGGTGGCCCTGGCAGTCACAGTTCAAAGGCTCCCCCCCGTCACCCAACGAACCCCAAGCTCGAGGCTGCCCCACCGAGGGCAACCAGCCTGGGAAGTGTGGCACCAAAGGCAGGTGGAGAGGGAGTGCAGAGAGGAAGGACCAGGGCTGGTGCTCGGTCGAAATTCATAGTGCTGGTGACTGGGGGCCACCAGCCCCCAGGGCAAAGGTCACTGGACAGACTCAGAGGTGGGAAGAACTTGAAAACGAAGACTCAGATTACTCAGGGAGCAGGGGTGGGGAGGAGGCTGCAAAGGTCACTAGAGGCCTCCTCCTCTCTCCCCAAGTCTAGAAGCCTGAGATGGCTCCAAGTGTCCCCAAGGGTATGGCTGGAAGGGAACTCAGGTCCGCTCGGCACATGGCAGGAGGCAGGATCCATAAATTAAGTGTTTTTGGCGGAGTGTGGCTGCAACAGAGGCCTGGTGATGGCGCTGTGGCGATGGGGCCACTGCATCCTCCAGGATGGGTGGGCGAAGACGATGGGCCTCTTCTTGGCCCAGCGAGAGAACACAGCCTTCTCGGTGATGAAGCGGTGGGCGCTGCGGGGCGCCCGCTCATGCGCCAGGTACATCTGACACTCATCCAGCCGGCCCTTCTCGAAGTAGTGGTAAGGCACCGAGGGGTGATGCTCCTCCCTGTGGGTGGGGAAGAGGGACAGGTGTGAGGAACCCCAGCTCGCCCGCCTCCCGCCAGACCCTGCCACCTGCCAGGACCATCCCTTACCCAGCCCTACGGACCACAGAGTCCCACAGGCCTGGTCCCAAGGGTAGCCAAGATAGATAAAGGAGGAACAGGGAAGCCCCTGAGGATTCCAAAGGCCAAGGGCTCAAGCCCTGGCTGTACCTCTTGCGAGCTGGTTGACTCTAGGCCAAGACAAACGCCCTGAGCTTCAATAACCCATCTGTAAAATGGGCATGGTGACATCTACCTTCTTGGCTGAAAGTGAAAGTGAAGTGGCTCAGTCATGTCCGACTCTTTGTGACCCCATGGACGGTAGCCTACCAGGCTCCTCCATCCATGGAATGTTCCAGACATGAGTACTGGAGTGGGTTGCCATTTCCTTCTCCAGGGGATCATCCTGACCCAGCGATCAAACCTGGGTCGTCCCACATTGCAGGCAGACTTTACCGCCTGAGCCACTAGGGAAGCTAAAACCACAGGTCAAAAAATGCAAAGTGCCTGGTGCCGGGCTCATGGTTGAGGGACCCCTGGTTCCCGGCAGCATGGAACTGCCAGGCCTGCACATCCACCTACTCACGGGCAGTCTGGCCAGGCGTCCTGGTAGAGAGGGGCTACTTTCATCTTGCCCACGCGCTCAGCAAAGAAGTTCCCCCCAAAAAACAGAGGGTGAAAACGTGGGGCCCCTTCAGTTCAGTGATGGGAGCTATGACAGTGTTGAACTAGAACATCACAAGTCAAAGCTTAGGCGTAACAGCTGATGACGGACACGCATGGCAGCCCTGAGGCTGGGGTTAAGGACTTCGGTAGATCGTTCTCTCGCTAAACCTTTCCACAAGCTTCTGAGGACAGTGTGGTCATTTGCTCTCTTTGACCAGAGAAAACAGTTGCCATGGGAGGTGGCAGCCGGGCCCAAGACCACTCGGGCACAGCGGAGGTGGGAACCCAGCCTGTTCTACAGGTTGGGCTCCTTCCCACTGGGTACCAGGCCCAAGGGCTGTCTGTGCCTTGGCTGCTCACGCGGAAGCCCACATATCCTCAGCGTAGGGCCCAAACACGGTGTCCCCCCGCCTGGCTCCTGGCTGGCCTGACCTGCAGTAGCTGTCGCTGACCATCCCGTAGACCACGATCTCCTCACACAGCTCCAGGGCGAGGATCATGGTGAACCAGCCGGTGCTGAGGAAGGACCCGGACTGCCTCCTGGCCGGGGGAGGGACGCATAGTCAGCTGGCCACATCTGCCAGCTCAACTTGGAAGCAAGGTGGCCCCAGCTCAGCTGGCTCACCACACAGCACTGGTTCCCCTCCGAGTCAAGGGCTTCTCATCTCGACCCCCACAGAAAGGCTCTGGGGGACACTGGGGAGCTGGAAGATCTGGCCCAAGGCCAGCAGTGGGCAAGAGGTGGGCGTGGGTGCCAACCCAGGTCTGTTCATCTTCTACCCATCAACACAGGACTTGAGCAAACCACGCCCCCAACAATGATGATGCATCAGCCCTGGTCACACCCTCTCCGCATCACAGGGACCAAGCTTGCAGAGACAGCAGAAAGCAGCAGAAACACAGCCACTGAAAGTGGGGAAGAGGGTTGTCTAGAGTCAAATAGTCTTCAACTTGAATCCTGAATCTGCTCCGGGGCATCCGGTTTGCTTACGAACCTCTCTGAGCCTCACTGCCCCATGGGTGATATGGGGATAACTACAGGTGGTGATGGAGAGGGAACACTGTCAGTCCAGCTCCTCCCACAAGCCCCAACCCCCAACTCAGAGCATGGGAGCCTGGAGCTGGACCTGGCCTCGCCACTCTCAAAGCACCAGTACTGATTACTTTCCCAGCCGATGGCCATTCATCTCGGGCTCTACTGAAGGGCTGTGGGGTGGTTCAGCCATTCAAACTAAACACCTCCCAAGCCCTGAGCTAGCCATGAAGTGGCCCCACCCAGCGTTAACATTCTCAAGGAAGGGGGCAGCTGGAAGAGACCTGCTGGGAAGACAAGGAAACAAAAGAATGGGATGACTGATGTCAGGTAGGAAGTGTTCCTTCAGACAGGGCCAAGGAGAAACACCATCCATACTGAACGCAAGGGAGGATCTGGGGGTAGGGATGGCAGGTGCAAAAGGCCTGCAGGCGAGAGCAGTGTGGATGTCCACGGCCAGTGTGGCTGGAGCAGGGCAAGCGACGGACGATGAGGCCACAGAAGCAGGCAGGGGCAGACCATGCGAGGGCATGAAGGCCAGGGGAGGGGAGGAGGTGGGAGTCTGGATTTTATTTTCCATGTGATGCGAAGCTGCTGTAGGGTGAGGCCAGGTGACTGGTGGGATGAACTCACTGGGGCACTTAGAGATCAGACTGCAGGGCTTGCTGCAAGGGCAGGGGAGTGTGGGGACTTTCCTGTGTTCCAGTGGCTAAGACTCTGCGTTCTCAGTGCAGAGGACCCAGGTTCGATCCCTGGTCAGGAAACTAGATCCCACATTCTGCGGCTAAGAGTTTGCATGCCACAACTAAAGATCCAGCATGCCACAACAAAGATCCCATGTGCTGCAACTAAGACCAGGCACAGTCAACTAACTAAAAATATTACCAAAAACACAGAGGAGGATGGTGGCTTAGGTCAAGGAGGTACCCGTGGGCAAGGAAGGAGAGTTGCGAGCCCATCCTACGTGACAGGTGATGAAATAAGGGGAGTCGAGGGCAAAGTCAAGGGTTTGACTAAAAAACTGGAGGCTGGTGGCTGTATTTTCTGAGCTGAGGAGGTGGGGGAGAAGCCAGTGTGCAGAGGAGGAAGCCATAACAGTTCAAGTGCTCTTCTGGGTGTTGGATAAAATGAGATCTTGAAGGCAAGAGGACTTAGCTCAGTACCTGGTGCACAAAAAGGGCTGTTAGAACTGCCACTGTTACTTTCAATTCTGGAAGGGACATCAGAAACCAATTCAGGTCTCAGAGCATCCCCTCCAAACAGAAGAGCTCCCTGCCATGGCCCCACACTGGTCACCACCATCACCACCACCACCAACACCCCCCCACCGCCCCGCCCCGCCACGGTGTATACTGGTGAGGCCGAACGCCTTTCACCGCCATGTGGAACATCTATATGGTCATTCGATGATGACAGTCTCTGATTCCTGTCCCCATCAGAGGGCAGGACCACGTCTGCCTCTATCACTGCTGAGCCCCAGTGCCAGACAGAGCAGACCCTTGATGGACCAGAGGCTCCTGGAGAAGGCAGGCCCCCAGCTGCCAGGGAGACCCCCAGCAGGCCAGCTCCCTGGCTCACGCTCACCGGTTCTTGCCCGTCTCGTCCTGGAAGACCTGGTCGCAGTAGGCCATCATTCGCTCGGTGAACGTGTACACCTGCAGGCCAGGGTACATCCTGGTGAGCTGCAGCAGCGCACGGTAGGTGCGGCCGCCCAGCGCCCGGTCCATGTGCTTCCCCTGGCCCCACACCACATAGAGCGTGTCACGGGCCTGCTGGAAGTAGTGGGAGTAGTTTCGCAGCAGCAGAGGCACGCTCGTGTGGGAGATGACCCGCAGGGTGCTCCGCTGGCCCACATCTGCCTCGAAGCCCACGGTGGGCGCCTGGTTCATGCGCAGTACACACTCAGCGCCGTCGATCTCGGCGCCCAGGCCCGAGCCCAGCATCTGGCCTGAGCTGGACACCACGGCGCAGCTGCGGCATGGCTCTCGGACCAGCGGCTGCGGGGGGAGGTAGAGAGACAGAAAGGAAGTCCTGGGCACGTAGCTTCCACCCCTCCTTCTCCGCCACCCAGGAATACCCCTGACCACCTGTATCAGCTCCAAGGACTTCATCAACCCATTTTGCAGATGAGGAAACAGAAGCCAGGCAGTTGGAATGACTTTCTAAAGGTCATACCAGTGACAAGTGGCAGAGCCAAGATTCCTTGTTCAAGGTCCTGTGCTTCCCCGTCAGCCACATTTCTGGCCCTGGTTTCTGTTGCTAAGGCCCTGTGAGGCCCTACATTGCACTTTCTTGTTAGGATTATGTAAGTTAATATTTATAAAGCACTTAGAGAAGTTCCTGGCACAGACTAGGTGTCAGTTATATATTTGTTAGGTAAATATGAACCCCAGCTCTTCAGAATTACTTTTAGGTCACTTCCTTCTCTGCCCAAGTCCCATTTTCCTTGTCTCAGTTTATAAGTAAAAGCCCACGACAACACTGGGAACCTCTGGTTCTGAGCCTGAATCCTGGCTCTGCCCCATCCTAGCTGTGTGTGCTTAAGGCAAGTTACTTTGTCTCTCTGAGCCTCAATTTCTTCATTTATAAAAAGGGGACGAAAATAGCATCTACTTGATCAGGTCGTAAGGATTCAATTAAAAATGCCTAGAGAGTGATCAACACAGCCTGAGGGCATAGTAAGCTGCCCTCCTACCCCACCTCATTATCTCATAAGAGGCAGAAGCTGATCCAACAAGTCTGCAAACTGTAACTGGAGGTCAGGGCTCCCAGGAAGAAGACTTGCTGCCTACCCCAGGCCTCCATGCCCTCTTTGGGAACACAGGTTGATGGAGGCCTATAAAGGATGTGGAAACACTCAATCTAGTCGATAAAAGACACACAGTTGTAGCCCACTCAGGGACAGTTTATGTCTGACACTGTGTTGATTTAAGGACTCGTAGCCCCATTTTCCATGCCCTGGCAATAAAGAACAAGACTTCCTTATTCTGCCCTCAGTTTGAGCCTGAGCTGACAATTGTAGTCTGTTCAGATCCAAGGTCACCATCAGCCCCAGAAGGTGTTCTGCTTGTCCTGTTCTGCAGGGTCTTTAAGACAATGAGTCCTACATAGAAATCAGCCCTTTTGACATTCTAAGATTTTCTGCTCTGTTAACAAACTCAGAGGATCTGGCTATCCTGGGGCCACGTCCTCATAAACTCTGAGCATCTGAAATGAACACTAGCTGTGACCATGGAAGCTGGGACAGCGTCTACCCAGCCCACCTTGCCGCTTGTCCCTCTTGGCCAAACCTGGCGGCACTTGAGTTTGTCCCTCCCAACTCAGCTGTTTCTGCATCTTGATCAAAGATTTACACAGCACCCATTCTAAACACTGTCCATGAATCACAGAGTTGGACCTGCAGAGCAACCCTACTGAGGCAGGAACCACAATGACTGCCTTTCACAGATGAGGCAACTGTGACTCAGAGGGATGAAGACCTGAAACAGATCTCCAACGCAAGGTCCCTGAGCCGTCCTCCCTCCGACCAACACTCGGAGAGCCGGCAGACTCCGAGCTCGGACCTTCCTGCACCGGGTGTCGTTGGGAGATGCCTTTGAGAAACCTACCAGCTGGGGCTGCTGAAATCAGGGTGAGCAGTGTAAAGCGTTCTGAACCTCACTTGGCAGAACAAGCGTGGGGAGGTGCACGCCACGGGGCAGGGGCCTCAGCTGCCTCGTCACCCTGGGCTTCACTGTCCCTGTCTCCTGTAGAGGGACAGCTCTGGGGCAGATCTGTATCCCCAGGAGGTATCAGCACAAGGCAGGGCACATCGAAGGCACCAAATACACACTTGCTAAACAGATGGGTTGTGCGTGGACAGTTAGTAATAAATCTAAAGCTGCATGTACCACCATGATGTGATGCTATCTGGCTCCCAGGCTGGACCGGGAGTTCCAGGTGGCCACCCTGCCTAACTCATCTTTTTTATCCCCAGTGCCCAGCTGAGAGCCATCAGGCAATATTCACTGAATTAAAAAAAAAAAAAAAAAAGACATTTAGCAATACCCTGGTGGTCCAGTGGTTACGACTCAGCGCTTTCACTGCTGTGGCCTGGATTCAAGCCCTAACTGGGGAACTAAGATCCTGCAAGCCACGCAGTGCAGCCACAATTGGAAAAAAAAATTTCCTCCTAGAATTTGAAGCTCAGAGAGGTAAAGGGTCAGCTTGACCAGAGGAGCCAAGTCCAGGATGCAGGCTGGCCTGATGTGAGCCCAGTTCTCACAGTCCCCAGAGAGTCGGGGAGAACCCTGGCAAGCTTGGCTGGGCCTGCGCCCCACCCCCTGACACACTGCCCAGCGAACTCACCTTCCCATCTGGCACACTGCTGTAGCCACTAAAGTGCAGAGGCCCCGGCACGGTGGGCCTGGAGTTGATAGAGAGGTGGGGGTCCAGGCAGGCGGCCGGGCAGAAGGGCATGCAGGCCCAGCAGCACAGCAGGATGTAGACAGCCGAGAAGCCCGCAGAGCAGAGGACGATGAGCAGGAGCCGACCCTGGGGGAGACAGCGGTCATGGGGTGCAAGCTGGGGGGACTGGCGCTGGAGCTCCTAGAAGCTGCCGCTGGGGTCCCCAGCCTCATGGGTCCAAACCCCAGTTCAGTAGTTCCCAGAACATCAGCAGAGGCCACAGTCTCTGTTAGCCAGGCCTGCCTCTGGGCTTGGTTCGGAGAGCATGCATGACTGAGATAAGCCCTATTATCCCAATATTCTAAATAAGGAAACCAATTTGGGGTGAAAATGGGTAGGCAACTCAAGGCCACACAGTAAGAAAGCAACAGGGTGGGGTCTCCAAATCAGAAACCCTCCTCTTAACCAGAAAGCTGAGGTGCCCTGTGCAGCCTTGGGTATAACTGTCTACCTCTCTGGGCCTGCTTCCTCTGTGAAACTGATACTACCCACAGTGGGAACTCACTCTGAGGACAGTGGTCAAAGGGCTACAGTAAAGTGCTGTGCATGTGAAGACATGAGAGTGGCCCAGTAGAAGGGCCACCAGTTCCCTTCAGATCCCAGGTTGAGGCTGTCCCCTCCCCCAGCTGACTCCATGGTCGCCCCCCTCCCCCAGCTGATGATCATGACCTGGGTCAGCAGACCGTGTGAGTAAAGAGACAGTAGAAGGGGACATAGGGAAGCATCACTCAGCAAACGGTTTCAAGAACTGAGAGCTGCAGCCCTGAGGCTCCCTCCTCCAGAAACCACGTCCCCAGAGGCCACGTGAACCAGGAAGCCCTCCTGGCCCCCTGCCCGGCTGGCAGATGTAGTGAATACCTCCACTGAGCCTTCAAGGAGGGGCCGCCTGGTGGGGGGACACAACCCTGGCCTGCCATTGTGTGCCGGGCCACCTTGGTCACCACCTGTGTCTCTCTGGGCTCTAACCGGTCTCCCAGCCTGCCCAAGACACAGGTCCCTCAGCCTCAGAAACCATCTGGCAAGCTGGCTGGGGCTCTCTGAAAATCAGAGGTGAAAAAGTAGCCCCCACCAGTCCCCTCCTTGGGCATATCCTGCCAGAGGCCCTCCCTCCTCTGCCCACAAGCCACTTCAGCTCCTAAAAATAAATCTCTGTGAGACCAGCTGTGCGCAGGAGGGGGTTCAGCCCCTGAGGCCTCAAGCTGTGCTTGGCACCTGGTTCCCTGCCCGCAAGGACCCAGAGACCTTGATTCAGGCAGCTGACTTTCCACAACATTCAAGGCTCTCACCAGGGGCTCCTGAATAAAGTCAAGATTCCGCTAAACTGAACTTTCACGACATACCCTGCTCCCAGGTAGATGCCTCACCTGGGTGACCCCTGGATGCTCACAGGAGGCAGTACTATTATCTCCATTATATAGAAGAGGAGCAAGGCACTGACACCAGAGAGGGAATGCCACTTGCCCAGGGCCACACAGCCTGGCAGATCAGGGCTGGACTTTGAGGCCAGTCTGCTGGTCTCCTTCAGCTCAGGAGCAGTGGAATCATAAGTGACAGTCAGCCCTGGGGTGGGGAGTCAGGGGCGGGGGGTGAGGCTACTGGGCCGGAAGCCACCTCCCCTGTGAGCCTTCCTCCTTCTGCCACTTACCGGAGCCTTCATGCTGTCACTGCCGCTCAGCAGCCCGGTGGCTGCTGCCTCCAGGGATCAGGCTGGGAAGGGATCGGAGGAGCCAGGGACCTGCCAAGACCCAGACACTCAGAGCTGGGTCCCAGGCCTCCAAGGAATCTGCCCAGGGATACTGAGGCAGGGGAGGGTACAGGCCTGGGTCAGGGCAGACGGCTTCTGGGAATCACATGCCCTCAAGTCCCCAAACACCGGGCAAACACCGTCCCCATCCTAAAGGAGCTGAAACCTCCCGCCAACCCAGTCCCCACTGCACAGATGGGGAAGGAGAGGTAGACAAGAGAAGCCCAGGGCTCAAGGCCACCCCATCCAGTCTGGGTCAGATAAGCACCAGGAGCCTGGAGCCTTGACTCCCATCTCTGCCTAACTCACTAACAGAGAGGCCTGGGGCTGGACGGGACAAGGACTCTCCACCCCACCGCCAGACCCCACCGACCCCTCACCAGCTCGGGCGCTAACCTGGAGGGCAGGCGGGGATGCGCCGGCTGCTCCCCATCCGCTGCTCGGAGCTCCATGGCCCGCGGGCGGGACGGACGGGGCAGGAAGCCAGAGCCCCGGGGCTGAGGCGTCGCCGTCGCAGTCGTCTCAGCTTCTGGAGGCTGGAAAGTGATTGTGCGCCGCCGCCGGCGGGGGCGGGGTTTGCTAGGACTGCGGGGAGGAGTCAGGCGCTGGGCGCGAGGCTGAGCGGCGGGGGCGGGGGCGGGGCCTACGAGCGCGCCTCGGGTGGGGCGTGCGCGGTGGGCGTGGGCGGGGGCGGCGGGGCCGCAGGGTCTGGGGACCCGGCCTCAGCAGCTGGGGGTGGAGTCTCAGCTCCGGCGTCTCTTCCCTTCCGCCTTTCAGTGCATCTCCTAAGCTCCTGCGGGTGGTGGGGTGGGCGGCCCCCTAGAGGAAAGACCTAGAGGGTGCCTTGTGTGCCTTTGTCGCCCTCTTGTGGTCCGGACTGGAATTTCTCCATTTCTGAAGTTTGGGTGTGGGGAGCTTCAGGGACAATCAAGTGGGGTTTTAGGCTGAGGCAGCTCCAGATTTCCAGCTTGGTAGGGTTGCCGGATTTCGCAAAGTGAAATACCGCATGCCCACTTATATTGGAATTTGAGAAAAGAAAGCGCTAAGTCGCATCTGACTCTTGCAACCCCGTGGACTGTAGCCCGCCAGGCTCCTCTGTCCATGGGATTCTCCAGGCAAGAATACTGGAGTGGGTTGCCATTTCTTTCTCCAGGAGATCTTCCCGACCCAGGTATCGAACCCAAGTGTCCAGCAGTGCAGGTAGATTCTTTATCGGTTGAACTACGCAGGAAAGTAGCCACTAATTATGTTAGAAATGTGAAAGTCCAGTGTAACTGTGTGTGAGTCGCTCAGTCATGTCCAACTCTTTGCGACCCCACGAACTGTAGCCTGCCAGGCTTCTCTGTCCATGGAATTCTCCAGGCAAGAATCTTGGAGTGGATTGCCATTCCCTTCTCCAGAGGATCTTCCCTACCCAGGGATGGAACCCTGGTCTCCTGCATCGCAGGCAGATTCTTTACCGTCTGAGCTACAGGGACGTCCTCCAGTGTAACTGGGCATCCTGTATTCTTTTTTTCTGGCATCCTTACCTGGACTACTTCAGATGAGCCTCAGTTTTTCTCCTCTGTGGAGGGGGTGTTGATGATAGAACCTACCTCAAAGTGCCGGAGCATCTTGTGGCAGAAGCAGGATTTGAACTGGGCAGTCACTGCAAAGCCAGGGCTCTGACCACCTACTTTCAACTCCCAAATGCCCCTGTTTTGTTGCAGGGTCCAGCGGTAAGACCAGGTTAGAATCACAGGATGGGGATATACAAAACATAACCAGTATTCAATTCCTGAGTCACTTGGTTTATTGTACACAATTAGCAGGTGAAGAGTTGGACTATATAAAGGGCTGACTGCTGAAGAATTGATGCTTTCCAACTGTGGTGCTAGGGAAGGCTCTGAGAGTCCCTTGGACTGCAAGGAGATCAAACCAGTCAATCTTAAAGGAAATCAACCCTGAATATTCATTGGAAGGACTGATGCAGAAGCTGAAGCTCCAGTACTTTGGCCACCTGATGTGAAGAGCTGACTCATTGGAAAAGACCATGATGCTAGGAAAGATTGAAGGCAGGAGGAGAAGGGAAATGACAGAGGAAACGGTTGGATGGCATTAGCAGCTCACTGGAAATGAGTTTGAGCAAACTCCGGGAGATGGTGAAGGACAGGGAAGCCTGGTGTGCTGCAGTCCATGGGGTCGCAAAGACTAGGACATGACTTCGTGACTGAACAACAACAAAAGCAGGCAACACAGGTTAGTCAAAGTAGGGAAAATAGAAACGAGGGTAACAAACTTGTCCAAGGAGAAGTCTGGGAAGATCCCATCTCAGCACCAGTGAGCAGCAGGTTTTGGTCCAGCTGAACCAGTCTCATGACAGACATGATAGGAAGTCACCTTCTGCCCCAACAGAGCATCCATCTGGAACAGCAGTGGGGAGTCCTCCAGCAAAGAGCCTTCAAGTTGCTCAGCACTGTGGTCTCATTTTAAGGAATCTGCCTATAGAGGGTAACAGTTATACCCCCAAGGAGTCTTAGTCTTTATCAGTCTTGGTGCCAATAGAGTCTTTCTGAGAAACCAAACTAATTCCTTATCTAAAGCAATGCTTTTTTTTTTTGACCACACTAAATGGTATGCAGGATCTTAGTTCCCCCACCAGGGATCAAATCTGCACCCTCTTCAGGGAAAGCATAGAATCTTAACAGCTGGACCTCCAAGAAAGTCCCTAAAGCAACAATGTTAATTTATCACATTCAGACACTCACAGTCCTGTAATGGACAGTTCACAATAACTAATATGGAAGTTCACATTGGCCACTGTGACTCCATCTTGAATTACTAAATTTAAATCCTATGAGTTTCATGCAAGGTGAGGAGGAAGCGTAGAAACAGAAGAAGTCACACTGTAAAAGCCTGGGCTCCTGCTCTGGTCCTATTTCAAACTCTATTTTCCTATTTCTAAGAGGTTCTGATGTGGATACAATAGCAAGGTATCTGTGTTGGGAACCTGCACCCACTTCAGCAACTTTCCAGGGCTATCCACTCCATGTGCATGCATGCTAAGTCACTTCAGTCATGTCTGATTCTTTGTGACCCCAGTGACTGTAGCCCACCAGGCTCCTCTGTCCATGAGAGATTCTCCAGGCAAGGATGTGGAATGGGTTGCCATGCTCTCCTCCAGGGGATCTTCCCAACCCAGGGATTGAACCCGAATCTCCTGCATTGGCAGGCGGGTTTTTTACCACTAGCACTACCTGGGAAGACCACATGCAAAGCCAAATTCCCCGAAGCCGGTGATTAGACCTCCGTGCTGCTACTCATCCTATTGGAAGGGCTGATGTTGAAGCAACCCTGCTCCCAGCGCATCCTTTGAGCACAAACCTTCCTTGTGTTGCCTCACCCCAACCTGGGCATACCTAAGTTCAGTCTTTCTCCGTGGCCCCAACTCCAAGGGGAAGAAAATGGTGAGATGTTCCCTATGGATTCACTGATCACCCACAATGGCTGGTGAAGTGATGATTCCTTCCGCATAGAGGCATATCCTGCCTTGCTAAGACTGCATGGGGACAGGGACACACACAACGGTCCCAAGCTCCCAGAGCAGAAGAGGATCGTACATCCACAGGGGAACTGACACCAGCAAGTCCTGCAGCCGCAGATGAAGCTCCTCAGTTTGACCCTGCAAAAGTCCTCTCTCCTCATCCTGATCTGTAAGGCCGTGCATGCTCTGAACTCCTGCCTCCTTCCCAATCGCTGTCCACCCACCCTGACTGCCGTTTCAATCTCCAATTGCATTGAACTTGTTCCTACCTCAGGACCTTTGCACTTGCCGTATCCTCAACCTGGACTTCTGTATTCACATGGTCAGCTCTTTCTAGTCATTCAGCTCAAATATCACCTCCTTAGAAGGCCCTTGTCAACCCCTCTATCTGACACCACACCCCCATTACTCTTGTCCCAACTTGATTTATTTTTTTCAAAGGACTTTTCACACTCTGAAATCACACTGTGCATTGACTCATTGTCTTGTTTATGGTCCACCTGCCCACTAACCTCTATTCCGTGTGGGCAGTCAGGCCAGTCATGTCCTTAGAGCATTTCCAACACCAGCACGGTGTCCAGCACACACACAGTGCTAGATAATGTGTTGCTTGAGCCAGTTAGAAGAGCCAGGAGTCCTGTGCCTCGTGAGACCTTAGAGGGGCCACTTTCTTTCAGGCCCTGCCTCAGCCCATTGTCAGAGACCCAAAGTAGGTAGAGACTGAACCATCCCTCTCCATGAGCATAGGTCTCAGGCCCTGACTCAGCCCGGTCGGATCCAGACCCCAGGAGAATGTAGGGCCAAACCCCCGTTTCCTGCTGTGCTGCCCTTCCACCAGAGTTTCCACGGCCCACCCACCTCCTTAGTGATGACCTTAACGCACTCCGTGTCTCAACTTCCTGCTGAGCCAGAACGAGAAGTGCTCCGTGGTTTGTGCCAGCTCAGAAAAGTTGAGTAATCACCTACGGTCACCCAAACAGCAAGGGATGACGTCAATTATGTATATATTCCAGGAGCCCACGCTCCAGCCCTGCAGCCTAAGACTTCCTTTTCCTCTCCCTTCCCCCACCAGCCGTCTTTCCTTGTTTTCTCTTATGGCCAGTGCAATGGCAGCGTTGAGTCACTGAGTGACTTTCCCAAGGTCTGGAATCATCCGACCCCAGGGACCAGTGATTGGCCCACAAAGCTCCCCCCACCCCACCACACTGTCACCCCACCCTCAAACTCCGACCGCAGTGAAATAATTTTTTCTCTCAAATGCCAAGCTCTCTCTTACCCCAGATCTTTGCTGTGTCCTTGGCTTGGGACACCCCCAACCCCCTGCCACCACCAGAGCTGTATCTGATTCTTCTGGTCTCTGTTTAGAGGTTAGAGCCCCCCTTCCCATCAAATAACTAGATAGGGGCTCCTTCCCTAAGCACCATGGCCCCTTGTTTCTTCACAAGGCTTTGTCACACACGTGGCTTTTATCACTGTTCCCCCCCCACACACACACTGTGAGTTCTTCGGAGGAAGAATCTCTGCATTTCGCTCCACCCCAGGTCCGCATTCCCCCGGCAGAGGGCCTGTCACATAGCAGATGATCAATAAATATTTAATGAGTTAAATAGTTCCATTTGCAAAATTAGACCACTGAGGCACAGAGAGGTTTAGCACCTTTTCCTGGTCCCACAGCCTGGCCACAGAGAAGCTCTAGAGGAAAGGCTCCCTTGGGCATGGTTGAATTGGACTGGGGTCAGAGGTAGGGCTGAAGTTTCCTAGAGGAGGGAGAAGGAATGATCAGGGGCTATGCAGGCAATTTCCTTCTCTGCTCTGGTGATGTCTGTGTGTCCAGACTGACCACCAACCCCTGCTCCCATTTCACAGGTGATTAGAGTGACTCCCAGAGGAGGGCAGAACTTACTCAAGATCAATAGTGGACCCCAGTCTAATGTTTCCTAGAGCTGAAGCCCCCCCCCCCATGCCCCACTTCCTCCCACCTGTGCAGGATATAAGGGGGCCACCCCAGAGGGAGACCAGTGGGTCCTGCTAGAGCCTGGGTTGGGGGGGCAGGTATTGGGAGGCCTGGGTTCTTGGGCTGGCCTTGCCACTTACCCGTGCATGAGTCCCTTAAAGTCTTTGGGCCTCAGTTTCCCCGTCTGGACGACAAAGGGGCTGGACTTGGAGGTTTCAGCCACCCCCTTCCCCAGTGAGGACAGGACTGTGGGAGCTGATGAATAAGAATACAGCTCCTGAGTCCAAAAGGCATAGTTGAGTCCTGGTTCTCGCATTTATTGCTGAATGATTTTGTTCAGTCCCTTCACCCCCTGAACCTTCATTTCATGGTCTGTAAAAAAGAATAGTAGCTTTTCTCTTTTTTTTTGAGGATTAAATAATCTCACGTTAGGGTAGTCCCTGGCACAATGCCAGGCACAGCATTCCCCAGCAAAATGAGTTCATAGTATTAGGGGATGCCGCCCTCTGGAGGCCAACCGGAGGAACGGCAGGCGAGGGGCCAGGCTGGAACCCGCGTCCCCGGCGTGGTCCCATGTGTCCAGATGGGGAGACAGCGGCTGCGCGCCGGTCACTCCGTGTGCGCCTCTGCCCACTGGCAAAGGCGACGGGCATAGCAAGCTGGGCTGACGGTTGAGAAGGTCCGGCCTGGGTAGCGCAGCGTCTTCCACAGTTGCTCCAGCCGCTTGCGGAGCCCGTAGACCGTGGTGAGGTCTACCAGGCCTAGGAAATAGCGATGCTCCGGCCCGTCCACGATGTGTAGGGCGTTGGGGGCGTCGGGCAGCAGTCGGCGGTTCTGGGCTCCCGACTCCTCGGCGCTCTGCGCCCCTCGTATAGACCTGGGGGCCGACAGGAGGGTGAGATAACCGCCTCCTCCGAGGACCCCCAGTCAATGGACCCTGTCAGCCCGGGCCAGGCTGCCCCTGGGTCATCCCCACACCTCCTGTGTGCCCCGGCCTGTGATGTCAGGTAAACTGGGGGGCTGAGTGAATTGCAATTGACAGGCTAAAAGCTGAGCTGTGCGCTCTGCAGCCGCCGGCTAGCCACGTATGGCCCCTGAGCGCTTCAATGTGGCCAGTCCCAACTGAGATGCATGGTTAGTGTAAAATACATACTGGAAAAAAAAAGAAAAAGAAAAAAAAATACTGAATTTCCAAGACAGTATGAGAAAAAGAATGCAAGATATAAATGTTTACATTGATTAGATGATGAAAGGATCAAAGTTTGGATGTATGAAGTAAGGGAAATATGTTATTAAATTATTTTTACCTATTTCTTTTTACTTTTTATTTATTTATTAAGATTTTTTTAAAGTCTTTATTGGATTTGTTACACTACTGCTTCTGTTGTATGTTTTGGTTTTTTGGCCCCAAGGCTTGTGGGATCTTAATTCTCCCACCAGGTATCAAACCCGCACCCCCTGCATTAGAAGGCAGTCTTAACCACTGGACTGCCAGGGAAGTCCCTCTTTTTACTCTTTAAAATGAGGCTACTAGAAAATTTAAAACTACCTGTGTGGCTAGGGTTAACTTTCTACTGGATAGCGCTGGTATCTAGCATTTGGGTCTACATTTAATGTAGAGCATCTGGCTCTACATTTAAGTACCACATCACTTTGGGTAAGTCCCATATTTGGGTGGGCTTCCCTGATGGCCCAAACAGTAAAGAATCTGCCTGCAATGCAGGAGATATGGGTTCGGTTCCTGGGTGGGGAAGATCCCCTGGAGAAGGAAATGGTAACCCACTCCAGTATCCTTGCCTGGAAAATTTCATGGACAGAGGAGCCAGGTGGGCTACAGTCCAGGGGGGTCGCAAAAAGTCAGACACGACTGAGCATGCACACGCCACACCGTATTTAGGTATTTCCAAAACTGCTGTTTGGGGTCATCCAACCCTGAAAGTTTCAGAGTGGCAGAGTTGAAACCTTGCAGAAAAACCCAAGTTTGCAGATGGTGTGTCTTTTTGCCTCAAATTGTATTCCAAATCAGAAGATGCCTCTGGTGGGGGCCCCCAATCCAAGCCAGAGAAGGCTCAATTCCCTAACTTTGTCCTCTTGTGATGGTGCAACTTGGAGAGTAGGGGGTCGGGGGTCGCTGAGGGCTTTATTCCTGCCCTGCCCAGGTCTTGGGGGGAAATAAGCCAATCAAAGAAAGCTCCCTCCCACCCCAGGCACCAACCAATCTGAACAGAGTGGTCTGGGAGCCTGGACAGAATACTGGTACTTTCTGCAGTGGCAGGGTTAACCTGGGGATGGTAGGTTCTGAATGAGGGGCTGGGAACTGAGTGGAAGTGGGGTGGTGGCCATTTACCAGCCAGCTTGGAAAATTTCAATAGAATAAAAACCACTGTATGCAAACTTGGATTTACTCTAGCTTGGATGGGCAGACTTAGGGGAATCTGTATCCCATAGTGGGCATTCCACTACCTGGTCAGGATGTGTCCACCAAGTCACAGGTTTCATGGGGAGCCATTACCTTGGGTTGTGCCCAAGACTTGCCCATTGGAAGGTCTTCCTCCAAAGGGTGGGGCTGGGGGCGGGGTGAGTGGACATCAGTTTTCATTTGTCCACCCACCAAGTCAATGAACTTATTTCCTTTCTTATTTTCCAAGAAGGACCTATCTTAATGCCTAAATATTTCTGAAAAGCAAAAGTGAAAGTGTTAGTAGCTCAGTTATATCCGACTCTTTGCAACCCCATGGACTGCAGGCTACTAGGTTGCTTTGTCCATGGGATTCTCCAGGCAAGAATACTGGAGTGGGGTGCCACGCCCTTTTCCAGGGGATCTTCCCAGTCCAGGGATTGAACCCAGGTCTCCTGCTCTGCAAGCAGATTCTTTACCACCGAACTGCCAGGGCAGCCCTGACTGTTCAACTACAAAAGTGGGCCTTGGAGAACTGAAATCCAAGTAACTAACCAAGTACCAACATGAATCCTCAAAAGTCATTCTACAACTTCATTTCCTCCCTCTGAGGCTCAGTTTTCACATCTCTAAATTGGGAATGAACCCATCCTCTCAAAACCTCATGGTCAGCATGCAAGGACTGACTGCATGCAAGAGGAAGGCAACATGATGATGGTGCCAGTGGTGATGACTTCAGGGTCCTCGAAGTGAAATGACCAGGTCAAGGGGCAAGGGCTCTTTCTAAGGCAAAAATGAAGTAGGTCTGAAATCTTCAATGACTCCACATCCCCTTCTGGAAAATGGGCAGATTCTTCAAATCAACAGTGAAGCTCTCATCCAACTGGATCTCACCTGGTCTTTCCCCTGCTGTGATCTACCTGTGCCCACTATCCCTGCTGGCCAGGCTTCTCCAGCTCTCCTCCGCCCCTCCCCCCCCACACACATACATGTACACACATACACACAAATACTGCACTTTCCAGGCTTTGAACCTCTGCCTGTGTTGTTTCTCCCACCACACCACCTGTCTTGTCCATGCTTTCATCACCTCATCCTTGCTGTTGCCTCTGGGGGGCCCACCTGGCTGTGCGGAAGATAAGGCTACTGCCTGGGCCCCTCTCATCCTCATGAAGACGCTGGAAGGCCATCAGGAGGCTGTAATCCAGTACATTGAGCTCTCGGAGGAAGGCGGTGTCCAATTCCATCTGGCGGAGGAACCAGCTCCGCTGGGGCCCTGCCGGAGCATCAGTGCCCCCACCTAAGTGCTCGTCGGGTGCCGGGCAAGGTGCTGCGGGCTCCACATGCACCTGCCCCGGGAGGGCAGGAGACATTACTGTCCCAATTCACAGATGGGCAAACTCATCTGTAATTTGCCTTGGTCACCTAGCTAGAGAGTCGCGGAGCTAGGATTCTCCACGTGACTCCAGAATCTAGGCTGTTAATGACTCGGGCAGAGGGTAGTGCCAAGGACACCCTTCTAACTTCACCCTAAACAGAGGAAGAGCAGGCAGTGACCACCCTATGGCTCACCCAGATTGATGGTCTTGCCCTGAAAGTTGAGGTCTTTCAGCACCAGCACAAGGAGGCTGCCCTCAGGGGCGGGCTCCACCCAACGGCTCACCTCGCAGCCCTTGATGTCATACCTGGAGGTGAGGGGTGGGGGAGATAGAATTCCACATTATACAGACTTGAGACACACAGGAAAGCTCACAAGGTGATAAGAAACAAGAGCAGCCACTGGGTGACTGTTCAGATTCTCAGCACAACCCCAGTCCATTATCGCTCCCCTGTTAGAGATGAAGAAAAAAACCTCAGAGAGGTTTTTCAATTTGCCCAAGACCACACAGTGACTAAAGGGCAGAGCAGGGATTCCAACTCAGGCTGAACACCAGTCCAGCCTTTCCCCTTGCCTGTGCCTGCCTCTTGGCCCCTTGTCATCCTTGGGGTATCTGACACAGTGGGCCCATACTACTCGCAGAACCACAAGGGCCTGTGGGAGGTCTGCAGCCCCTGGGGAGCACCAATGTGGAGCTCTGGTGGCAGAGGAGGCAGGACTAGGAGGCTCAGAGGGCCTCCTCCAATCAGAGGCTGGATTTGAATCCCTGCTTCTAGCACAGTAGCTATGTAGATTTCCCCTCCTCAATTTCTCATCCACAAAATGGGGATGATAAGGACACCTACCCCTCAGAGATATTCTGGGAAGGAAGATGATGAGTGCAAATGACTCTACACAGCACTCATTGCCTCTTGAGCACTCAAGAGACGTTGGTCGTGGGGATCATGGTCTCGGACCCGTCAAGAGATCTTGGGATCGATCTTTCGCTGTCTATCCCATGAGTGTGGGCGCTTCAGGTGGTACATTCTGGGCGGGGCTGGGAGGCCGACTCACCTCTCAGAGATGCGGCCGGCGGGATAGAAGACGCTCTGCATGACGATGAAGTATTTCTGGGGACAGGAGTAGGGAGTGAGAGGAGACAGGGTCTCACCCTTCCGCCGCCCCCTCCGGCCCGGTCCACTCGGCTCGGCCTCACCCACCTTCTTTCCCCGAGCCACCCGCAGACTGTGCACTCCTGGAAGGGGAGAGGGCGTCAGGTGAGGGGCGCAAATTCGGATACGCCCCCGGGGCCCATCCTGTCCAAGGCCAGTTTCAGGCCACTCCTCCTCTTTGAGATCTGCCGCTTCCCAAGCCTCCAGGCCGCGCCCCCAGACCCCTCCCTTCCCCAATTTGAGGGTGGTGTCCTGACTTGACCTGTTTCTAGATTTAGCCCCAAATGGGCGACTCAGACGGTTAAGAATCTGCTTGCAATGCAGGAGGCTTGGGTTCGAGCCGTGGGTCAGGAAGATCCCTTGGAGAAGGGAATGGCTACACACTCCAGTATTCTTGCCTGGAGAATCCCATGGACAGAGGAGACTGACGGGCTACCGTCCACGGGGTCGCAGAAAGACACTACTGAGCGACTAACAGGCCCACAACTCTTCCTCCGGTCACTGTCCAATCCCAACCCCGCCCCCTTGGGGCCCCACCCAGGTCTTGGCCCCGCCCATCGACCCCGCCCCCTCGTACATTGCGGTCTAGGACCTGCCTCCCCACTGGACTTGGCCCCCGCCTCTCTGTTGCCTAGTGCCCTCCACCCTACTCGGACTCAGGTCCCCTACGCTCCCCCCACCACCCGCGATCCTGGAACCTTCCGACTCTCCGACCCCTCCCTTTCTCGCCCTCTCTCCTCACCCCTCCCCGCTCCCTGCAGTCCCGGGTCCCGGACAGGTCGTACCCAGCAACCGTGCGAGCAGTGAGTGTGGGTGTCGCTGCAGGTGATGCACGTAGCGGGGCAGATGGGTGAGCAGCGCCTGCACCTCCCGGCTCCGCAGGGTCTTCAGGAAGAAGCGTTGGTCGTGGCTGAGGGGCGGGAGGGAGAGGTCACTGTCCAGGCCGGTCAGGAGCCGCCTCCCCACCGCCCGTCTGGCCTCCTATCTCCGCCCCTCTCCATCGGACCGCTATCTGGACGTGACCCAACCTAACCTGGCCATTCTCTCTCTCCTCAAGCGCATCCCTCCCCCGACTCCTCCCCCCAGACACCACTCCCCCCGCCATTCCCCACCCCTGCCACCAGCTCACGACAGAAAGAAGCTGGCCTTGCTCTTGGAGGTGCTGAGGAACTGCAGGTAGGGGCGGCCGGGACCCAGCGCGGCCTGGTAGTCCTCCTCGGCCAGCCCCAGGGAGCGCCGCAGTCGGGCGAAGGCGGGGCCAGCCAAAGTGCCCAGCTCGAAGCCCTGCGAGAAGGAAGAACAGCCCCCAGGAGTGTCCCCTGGCGCCCAGGGGTGTGCAGTTGGCCCTCCCGCGGGAGAGTCAGGGTTAAGCACACTCTTTCTGCAAGACCCCAGGGTCAAGCCATCACTCCCACTGCAACTGATGCAGAAACGGAGGAGGAGAGCTGAACACATTCCCTCTCATGCAGTGGTCTTGGGCTTCCTACCTCATGAACCTGGGTCAGGACTTCGGAAAAATCCTCCTCTGTGGGCAGCCCCTGGAGCAAGGAGCAGAGGGGCCCAGGGCAAGTCTCAGCCGACACTGCCAGCCCAGGGTCTCCCAGAGTCTGGCACCCGGCCTCACCCCTTCCCCCCATGTGGTTCCTCCAGCAGCTGGGGGCTAACCGAGGCGTGCCTGAGCTGAGCAGGAAGAGCACCAGCCCTCCCAGAGCTGGAGGGAAGGAGCCGGGGCAGGTCCCAGGTGTGTCTTATTCACTGCTGAGTCTCCCACACCAGTCTCTGAGTTAGAGCCTGGCACATGTGCCCAGACACAACGGGGGCCAAAGTGTTGCCGGATGCCCTCCTGGTAAAAGGGGGTGGCCTTGAAGTCTAGGGACCTGCCTGACTGAGCCTGGGAAGAGTAGAACCAGAAAAAGCTTCCTGGAGGAGGTGCCCCCTAAGATGAAATGTGAGGGTAGTGAAGATGGGTAGCAAGGTGCTCATAGCAGGGGGAACAGCAGTGATGGCCACTGGGAAGAGGAGAGACCGAGACTGAAGAGAATAAGGAGGGGTGGACTGAGAATGAGGTTGGACAGATGGCCCTTGAGCTTGAGCCAGCAGGACGCTGAGACCATGCTGAGAATTGAGGAACCCTGCAAGATTTTCAGCAGGTGATGAGATTTAGAGGACTCCTGCATCTCCCTGGACCTCCAGGTCCCTGTGCTAGGATGGGGTCACACTGCACATGTGTGCACACACACAAACGACACACATGCTCACCCGGGGCCATCCAGCTGCTGAGCTTGCAGTGGGCGACCCTTTCTGCTGAGCCAGCCTGGCCCTAGCCAGAGCTCTGGGGAGGATGGGCGGAGCTGGTGGGGTGGGGGTGGGGTCCCTTCTCAACTGCACACCCTGGCAGAAAGGGAGGACCTCAGAGACCAAAGAGTACAATCCCTCCCACCCATTATACAGATGGAGACACTGAGGCCTAAAGAGAGGCAGACACCCACCTAGATCATACATCCACCACGTGGGTTCAAGGGCTTCCTCACACCCTCAACACACCTTGGGCTCTCTGGCTTCCTGGCCTCAGCCCAGAAATGTCCCTCCTTCCCTGCACCAAGTCCCTGCCTTCCTCCCCTTCTATCTGGCGTGCTCTGATCCCCAGCCCTGCATTATTAGCAGGACGGGGCATCAGCCTGGTCTCACTGTTAGCGGAGGTGCGTGGAACTGGCCACTCACCGTGGGCGGGTGGTCCATGGACACTTGAGTGGCAGCCCACAGCCCTGCCTGCATCAGGCACATCACCTGGTGCAACTCGTGCCCGGGGCCAATCTCAAACAGTCCCAGGCGACACTGCTTGTCTCGTAGACGCCAGAGGAGCCCACGGTGGCCAGAGCTTGAAGCAGCTGCTCTGCGTCCAGCCTCTGGGGAGGGGGCCAGGATCTGTGGTGGGTGGCACCAGAAGCAGTCAGCATGGGGCAGTCAGCATCCCACCAGGGAAAGACCCTGGTCTGAGTCCCACATCACTGTTTGTCAGCTCTCTCCTAGTCTCTCTCTGCCTCAGTTCCCTTAGTTGTAAAATGCAGAAAAGGCTGGTACCCACCTCACGGCGTGTTGTGAGGGGACCGTGCCTGGCATTCAGTCAGCACTCATAGTGATGGTTCTTATTATCAGCGGATAATTCATTCCGCAGCCTCTCACTAGCTGTGTAACCTTAGGTAAATCACCTAACCTTTCTGCACCTCGCTCTCTGGTCTGTAAACTGAGAACTACAATAACTCCTTCGTGGATGGTATTAACTGTTGTTACTGTTGAGTCTGAGCACCGTGCACAGGATCTCCTTATAGTAGGAGCTGTGATGTCAGTGATTGAGTCATCTACTCTGCTCGTCTACGCCGAATTCCTCCAGTCCTGCGCGGCAGGTCCCCATGAAGCTGAGGTCACCGCTTCTGACCCATCTTCAGCCGGCACCCACCATGAGCCCAGCCCTCGCTGAGAGCTTGACCTCCTAACTGCCCTATGAAGGAGACGCTTTTATTATTGTCTCCATTTTGCAATGAGGAAACCAAGCAAGTTCTCGTGGAAAACCCGCCGGACTCCCCACTTCAGACCAGCAGCCCCAGGTGGGGCGTGTCCCAGTCCCGCCCAAGTGCAGGACCCCTCCTGGGTTTGGATGGGGACGTGTCCGCCCCATACAGGGCGGGGAGACCCGGCCACTGCTCTCCAACCCTTTCCTTTCCTGTCCTCTCTCGGGTCGGCACCTACCTCGCTGGGCCCCGGGCTCGGCGCGGCCATCGCCCCCGCAGCAGCTTCCCGGGCTCGGGCCGCGTCCCCAGCTGCCGGGTAGCCCCGCAGCAGGAGCCAGGCCCCGCCCCTGCTTCTCGATGGACCAATCGAGCGGTGCCGGTCACGGCTGCACCCAATCCGAAAGGGGGAGCCGGGGATAGCCTGCGGGTCCCGCCTCCGGGGCTGCAGCATCCTTCGGATAGCGGTCCAGGGCGGGGCGGGGCCGCCGCGCGATGGTTAGGATCTCTGCGGCGTGAAGACCCCCTCCCCCCACTCCGTTCCGAGTGTGGGAGACTCAGATCTCGGGGAGTTCGGGAGGCCGGTAACCTAAATCCAGTCCCGCCCACCCACTCTGGCATGAAAATCCCACAGACCACATTTCGGGTAAGGAAACTGAGGTCCAGTGAGAAAAGTGACTACCTCCAGGAACTCAGGGGCAAGTAGTCATTCAACATTTATTTTGAACACTCAGTATGGGCCAGGAGCAGTGTAGGCCAGGGTGTGTGTTGTGGGGGTGGGGGGGGGGCGCTGGGGAGGGCAGATTTTAGGGTAAGTGAGAGGAACACAGCTGCCAGCGTGAGCTTTTAAAAGCATAAATCGGATGATGTCACTGTCGGGCTCGAAGTCTCCAGTGGCTTCCCAAGGCACTGAAACAAAGCCCAAACCTCCCAGGACGGCCCCAGACCCACTCTTCAGATTCCTCTCAACTCACTCTCCCTGCACCCAGTACACATCCACAGGGGCTCTGGGCCCTCTTTCAAACCTCCAGGCTTTTGGAGGTGCTGTTCCTTCTGGGTGAAGTACCCACCCCCCTCACCACCACCACACACACACCCGATTTGCTTTATTCCTTATCACCTTGCCCTACTCTGGCCTCAGTCATGATCACATCCCTTTTATTTTCTTCATCGTGCTTAACACTGTCAGAGACTGTCTTGTTCATTTATTTATTACATCCCCCTCGCCCCTACCCAGAGTGCAAGGAGGGCAGGCTCCTTTCCTGGCAGTAACCTGGCACAAACTGGTGTTTTGAGAAACTGGTATATGCTGAACCAGTGCAAGTAGATGTACACAGAGGGGGCCATTGTGGGAGAGTGGGGAGAGAAGTGAGGACACCTTTGGTGATTTAGGGCAGAGGATGGTAGCTTTGCATCAGAAAGGTGACTGGGGCGGGGGAAGAAATGGAAAGAATTGATAGGATTTGGGTCTGGTGGATGTGGGGTGGAAGAGCAAAGCCAAGGTCAGTGATATCTGATGGGGATCTCAGGTGGGCAGCTGGCACACATGCAACACCTTTGGGCTCAGGAGAAAGCTGGGCTGGAAGCAAGCCTGGGTGAGGATAAGGTCGCCCCTAAGACTGTGGGGTGAAGAGGCCTGTGACTGAATCCTGAGAAACCTACACTCTCATTGCAGGAGAGAGGAGCATGAATATGAGAGAGAGAAGTAGGAGAATGGGTCATCCGGCATCTGAGAACGCACCCAGGGGTGGGGTGGGGGGGGATGTCACTGGCCAAATGTGGCAGGAGGTCAAGGAACATGCCTCTGATGTAAAGACTGGACATCACTGGTGGTCTGAGTGCAGCCCTCCGGGAAGGCTGCCAAGCACAGCAGGAGGAGAGGAAACAGGGGGCAGGGGTGGATACCCTTTGGGGAAGTTTAGTTGTGAAGAGGAGACGGGGAGAGACCTGGAGGGAGTTAACGGGTTGATGAAGGGTCCCTTATATGGAGCCTATAACACGTTCATTTAACACTGGAGGACCACGTTGCGAGGCAGAGGCTGTTCCCCTGAGAGGGATCATCAGAAAGCAGGCCCTTGCCACAGTGGTAGGAAAGGACAGGACCAAGTCCAGGAGGGCAGCTCCACCTGGACTGGAGGATGGGGAGGGGAACAGGTAAGCACAGGGCAGGTGTGCCTGCAGCTGGGCTCTTTCCTGATGAGGGGGGCGGGACACCTCTGCTAACTGGAGGAAGAATGGGCACCCAAGGAAGTGAGGGGTAGAGGCTCACACTGTGAACGGGAGAGCTGGCTGCCCAGAGAGGCACGGTGGGATTGCCAGGGGCTCGAGCTGAGGCCTGGACCAGTCAACCGGAACACAATGGAAACAGCCCTCCTCTGGCTCACAGCGGCCCTCTGCTCAGAGTCACACTAAGTTGGGCTGCTGGGTGCAAGACAGATGATGGGCTTGGGCTTTTAGGGGTCTGAGGGTCCTTAATATACCAGTGCCCACTGGCTGGGTTGGCACAGGGGAGGCGAGGTAGAGGCTGATGTGATGTCTGGCAGATGGCCATGCCTCCAGACTCCCTCGCTGTGAGCTGCACCAGGCCAGATCCACACCAGTCCTGGCCCCTGCTCTGTCCTCTGCCCAGCACGGGGATAATCCAGGAGGTACCCAAGGCACCCTCGTTGCACAAACCAGTGTCTCCTGACCTGATACCAATGCACAGGCCAGCTCCCAGCCCCTGGGCTCCTTGGGTCAGGGATGGCACTGAGACAAAGAAAACAGTGTTTATTGTTCAGTTCTCCCATCAGGCCAGCACTGAGGCTGCGGGGCTGGGCCTCCAGGAGAAGCAGTCAATCTGGGGAGCCCCCTGTGGCCAACCTAATGTACCCCGGGGCCCCTTAGAGGTCAAGGCCTCCCTCTAGGCTCTCCAGGTCCAGAAATCTTTGTGGGGTCTGGGGCTATGTCAGACCTGGGAAGGCTGCCTTTGTGGAGGAGCAGGACATGTGGGGAGAGGTCACGTGATGCCCCAGAACCTGCCAAGTCCAACACCATCATATGACAAGAAGGAAACTGAGGCAAGTGTAGAACCCAGTGGGAAAAATGATAGTGGTCTGAAGGGGAGGTGTGTGTGTATGTGGAGGGGGACCAGCATCTTCCAGGCCCTGAGTCAGAAGAGGGGTGAGATGGAGACTTCCAGGTACTTCTCCCTGGCTTCTGGAAGGAGGAGCAAGGGCACTGGTCAGCCAGGGGTGAGTCCTGACGGCTTCCATCACACAGGGGTGTCTGCAGGGCAATCAGGCTTGAGGGGGCCTCAGTGCCTGGATGGGTCCTGTGGGCACCCCCGTTGGGTCTGCCTGGAGAAGCAGCAGAGAAGGGGCCAGCAGCCTCATTCCTGCTGGGCCTTCACTGAGCCTTTTTGGTATCCTTCTGGTTCTTCAGCATCACGTAGGTGATGAATATACCTGGAATACACAGACCAGAAAAGGCAGGTAAGATCCTGGCTCAGGACTGCTGGGAGGCCAGGAAGTGAAGTGAAAGTGAAAAGTTGCTCAGTTGTATCCGACTCTTTGTGACCCCATGGGCTACACAGTCCATGGAATTCTTCAGGCCAGAATACTGGAGTGGGTACCCATTCCCTCCTCCAGGGGATTTTCCCAACCCAGGGATCGAACCCAGGTCTCCCACATTGCAGGCAGATTCTTTACCAGCTGGGCCACAAGGGAAGCCCGGGGAGGCCAGAGCAGGACCCAAGCATGGCAGTGAGCCACACAAGAGGCCAAGAAGCTACCTAACTGCCCTCCAGGCCATGCCCTGGAGGCCATTTCCCTAATCATTCATCAAGCCACACTTCTGCGTGCACTCATTCAACAAACATCAGCTGAGTGACTACCACACACAATTTGCTGAGTTTAGTGTTTCTGATTCTACAGGGAATAAGATCCACCCAACTATCTATCTACTCACCCGACCACCTGTCCATCTACCAAACCACTCACCCACTCAGCATCCATCATCCACCTACCCCATCATCCAGAGAGCTAATTATTGATTCATCCAAACCACTTTCTTGAGCACCAACTCAGTGCCACAGCTTGTGCTTGGGGTGAGGACATAGTAATGATAAAACCACAGTCCCTGCCCCTATAAGGCCCACACGCTAGACCCTGGGAGATAGAGAGATGCAGGAATCATGAATCAGGGTGACAAGGGGGTGAGAGGTGAGAGGTGTGAGCAGAGCAGTGGTGGTGGAGGGAGCAAGAAAGAGGGAGACATCCCATTAGATTCCAGTGAGCCTGAGGCATTGGGAAGACTGACTTACAGCCCTGAAGGATGAACAGGGAAACACCAGGACATGAGTTGGGGGGTAAGGAGCCTCAAGCAGATGTACAGTGAGTGATGAAGTGTAGCAGCATGTTCAGTATTGGGAGGGGGTCATGGGGTCCCCAAGACACCCTGTGCAGGGTTGGGGGAACTTACCCACAAACAGGAGCAGCAGGAGGCCGGCAGCCAGTGGGATAGCAATGGCATAGGCTCGGGGCAGGAAATACTTGTGGATGACATGCTGACTGTCGATGAATGGCTGGCATCAAAGGCAGAGCTCTAGTGAGTGTTCCTTGCTCTGCTCAGCTCCCCAAGTCCAAATAGCCCACCTCCTCCATCTCAGGGGTTGACCCCATCAAAGCACTGCATTTGCTTTTCTCTAAGATGATAGCACTCTGGGTGCCTTGGTTTGTTCCCTTCCTTCAGTTATCTAATGGTTGTGTACTGGGCACTTGACTGGTGCTTGCCCAAAGTTGGGGCTAGAGACCTGGTAGGACTTGCCCTCACAACTTGGCAAGGACAAAGGGGACATGAGGAATCCACGAGTGATTCCCAACCAGGACTCCAAGGTTTTCTTTACTAACATTTTTCTCCAAAGGATACCGACTTCTGCAAGATTTTGCCCTTCAAACAAACACTGCACTTTTAAAGCAGTAACCAAAAAAGATTTCCCACGGGGAAAAAAAAATGCTAAACACTCTGACAAAATCCACTGGGATTGTCATGCCCAAGCGCCCACAGGATAACCAGAAGGACTAGAACTCCCATCAAAAGCAAAGCAAATCAAGGACAGGACCTCGCAGTGGAGTGGTTAAGGATTCCACCCGGAGCCCTCCCCTAGAGCTTCTGCTTCCTCGCCTATAAAATAGGGGCACCTGTTACCATCTTCCTCACAGTGCTGTCCTGGAGCTTTCATGAGATATGCAGTGACAGCACCTAGCACAGTGCCCGCTAAAATGATGTGAGGAGTTGGCTTCAAGATCCAGGGATGGGAGGTGAGAGAGGGCGGGGAGGCACACATACCAAGAGAATTACCCAGGCGGTGTAATAAGTGAAGATGATCAGGCTAAGGGCGACGAGGCCGAGTCCCACCACCTGGTCTGTTCCCGTGGCCTGCAGAAAAGGGAAGATTCAACTGAGTGAGAGATCCTCCGTTTAGGAAGGAGTGGGGGTCGTTGCGGCCCGATCACGTCCATTTACTCAGCTGACACATGTGACGTGACTGACTAGGTATCTTTTCTAGGTCGGAAGAGAAAGTACCGGGCCAAAGTCTTATCACTCGTACGATGGGACGGCGGGAGAGCGATACCGGCTCCGAGTGCTCAAGCCCCAGCTCCCGAGCAGACCCAAGACCCCCACCTCCCAGACGCCCCCATTGCCGACACTCGGCCTCAAGCTCACCATTTCCCCAGCGCTTCAGGCACCGGAGACGCAAGCCCCATCCGGTTCCGGATCCGGGCCCTTCTGGCCTTGAGCCGCGGGGCACGCCGGGAGTCGTAGTCCTCAGGATGGTCCGGGACCTCGTCGCCGGAGACGGGCGGGCACCGCCTCCTCTTTGCATGTCGGGAAATGTAGTTTCTCGAGGACATTCTGTGACGCGTTCCGGAATCTCTCCGCAGTGAGACCGAGTTGAGGAACCGAGATAGGCTTGGCACTTGTGGGCTCGGTCCTGTCAAACTCGCCCGAGGAAAAAAAAAAAAAAGCCCATCTCTCAATATCTAAGAGTCCTAAAGCCAGAACAGGATGTGGGTGAATGGTCAGAAGTCCCGTGTTTCAGGTACGGAAAAGGAGGCTCAAGAGAGGGGCAAGAACTTTTCAGGAGATCACAGTCTGAGTCAGTGGTGTATAGCTGACTCCACCACCCGAGGGCGCTACTTCCTGGTCCCCAGGCCCGAACGTGTCTGTTGAGGGTAAGGTAAAGAAAAAGTTCAAGGACCCGCCTAGGGTGGGAGGAGAAAGAGGAGCCGGGGTCCCTTCCTCTGTGCTTCACAGCCCCAAGTGCCTCACCAGGAAGACGCTTGTCACTGCCTTTCTGTTTTTTAATTTTATTTATTTTTGGCCGCGCTGGGTCTTCGTCGCTGCGAGGGCTCTTCTCTAGTTGCCGTGCAGAGCCTTTTATTGCCGTGGCTTTTTCGTTGCAGAGCACGAGCTGTAGGGCATGCGGGCTTCAGTAGCTGCGGCTCACAGGCTCTATGAGCACAGGCTATACTTGAGACGCAGAGGGCTTAGCTGCTCCGCAGCATGTGGGGGCCTCCTGGATCAAGGATCCAACCTAGTCTCCTGCACTGGCAGGTGGATTCTTTACCAGTGAGCCACCAGGGAAGCCCCATCACTGCGTTTTAATTATCTGATTTACTTGTTGACCTGGCCCACTTGACTGTGAGCTCCCTGAGGAAAGGGTATGTATCCCTAGTGCCCAGAACGAGGCTTGGCACAACTGGGAGCTTTGAATCAGTCAACCAGCTTTAAGATTTTGGTGACTTCTGCAGTGCTATAGAGAATAGCATCTGGCAATGCCAGGCTCTCCCTGTGCTGTCTTCACTTGGAGGGGAGGGGGGCAGGGGCATGCAAAGATCGAGTCTGAACCAGGCGTGGCTTGCTCCTGCTGGCCGCATCTGTCTCTTTGGGTTGTCTGAGCCCATCGCAAAGCTGAGAGGAACATTTTCCCCCCATCATTTTATATATTGATTTTTCACTTAGCATGGAAAAAAACAAGTGAAAGTTGTGCTTAGTCATGTCTGACTCTTTGCAAGCTCATGGACTGGTTCCAGATAGTGAAAGAAGTAGGTCAAGACTGTATATTGTCACCCTGCTTATTTAACTTATATGCAGAGTACATCATGAGAAACGCTGGGCTGGATGAAGCACAAGCTGGAATCAAGATTGCTGGGAGAAATATCAATAACCTCAGATACGCAGATGACACCCACCACCCTTATGGCAGAAAACAAAGAACTAAAGAGCCTCTTGGTGAAAGTGAAAGAAGAGAGTGAAAAAGTTGGCTTAAAGCTCAACATTCAGAAAACTAAGATTATGGCATCTGGTCCCATCACTTCATGGCAAATAGATGGGGAAACAGTGGAAACTGACAGACTTTATTTTTTTGGGCTCCAAAATCACTGCAGATGGTCAATGCAGCCATGAAATTAAAAGACGCTTACTCCTTGGAAGGAAATTATGACCAACCTAGATAGCATATTAAAAAGCAGAGATCTTGTGATGAAAACTCCGTCCAGTTCTGCTACTGAAGGGAGAGAGATGAAAGCCTTTGGAAAAAAAAAAAAAAAGCAGAGACATTTTGCCAACAAAGTTCTGTCTAGTCAAAGCTATGGTTTTTCCATTAATCATGTATAGATGTGAGAGTTGGACTATAAAGAAAGCTGAGCACCGAAGAATTGATGCTTTTGAACTGTGGTGTTGGAGAAGACTCTTGAGAGTCCCTTGGACTGCAAGGAGATCCAACCAGTCCATCCTAAAGGAATTCAGTCCTGAATATTCAGTGGAAGGACTGATGCTGAAACTCCAATACATTGGCCACCTGATGTGAAGAGCTGACTCATTTGAGAAGACCCTGATGCTGGGAATGATTGAAGGCAGGAGGAGAGGGGATGACAGAAGATGAGACGGTTGGATGGCATCACCAACTCAATGGACATGAGTTTGAGTAAACTCCGGGAGTTGTTGATGGACAGGGAGGCCTGGCGTTTTGCAGTCCACGGGGTCGCAGAGTCGGACACAGCTGAGCAACTGAACTAAACTGAACTGGACTGTAGCTCACCAGGCTCCTCTGTCAATGGAATTCTCCAGGCAAGAATACTGCAATGGCTAGCCATTCGCTTCTCCAGAGGATCTTCCTGACCCAGGGATTGAACAGATTCTTACTGTCTGAGCCACCACTGAGCATTACTGTTTCAAAGGAGCAAACTTTTTTTGGACCTTACAGCCTATTCCTTCCCTCTCTGTCTCAGGAGAATTGGGGCTCAGCCAGGAGCCAACTCATCCCTCCCCAGGTGTGCACAGAACCGAGGAAGGGGCTGAGAATCAGTCTCCAGGGTTTTCTGGGGCATAAGCAGGCATCAGCGCTGAGAATGGGTGAAGATAATGCAGTGCTTGGGCTGGGACAAGGCCTGGTAGTCTGGTCCCTTCCAGCTTGTCCAGAGCCCTGAGGATTCCTGCCATTTCTGAGCTCATGAAAGGCCCAGGGTGACTTGCCTTTCCCAGAGCTTGGTGGCCATGCCAGCTCTTCAGGAACTTGAGTCAAGGGCAGGGAGTGAGGTGGTCCAAGCCTGGAGACAATGCTGGCCTGTGGCTTTAGGGAGGCTGGGAAAACTCTTAGCGTCCCTCGGGTGGGTCAAGAGCCCTCCTGTATACCCACCTCCTAATTTGATCCACAGCCCCATTTGCAGCTGCGAAAGCTGAGGCACAAGCAGTCATTGGTCCTCAGGCGTGCTTGTTAGAGGCCACCTGACCCTGGGGAGGTTTGAACTTGGGCTCTGAGGTCAGAGCTGCCACCTTGTAAGTGTGAGGTTGGCAAGAAACTGCCCTTCCTGGGCCTAAGTTTCCTCCCAACGAATGTGTAGTAGTAACAGTGATAATAATTGTAATGATTGCAGCCAGGACAACCAAGAACCCCGGCCACCGACGTCTCTCTCACCCCCAGAGTGTCATCTCCTACGTCTGGCTCCCTTCTGATGCCATCTGTGACCCGGGATTCAACTCAGTAAAACAAGCAAGAACCAACATGCCATAACAAAATCTGCAACATTTAATCCCCGCCCCCCCCAAACCAAGACACTGACACTAGGCTGATTTCCCCTTACAAGGTTATTTTCTACAACAGAAGCTGGGACAGACACAGCCCACTGAATCAGGGGGTGGTGATGGTAACATTCTGTTAGAAAGGAGGGGTGTTTAAAAAAAAAAACAAAAAGCCTCCCCTCCCCCCATCTCCCTGCTCATCTCCCGAAAGAGAGGAGACCATGGGCATTCTCCATCTTGGCGGATCATGCCATGTGGTCGGTTTGTGGGGTGACCAGAAAAAAAAAAAAAAAACAAGAAACAACCTAAAAATATTGTAGACCTTTCTTTTCTTTAAATCTCCTAGTAAAAACGTTAAACTGTCTTTCAAGAAGATTCCAAACTGGCATTGCATAGACCAATTCCTTTCCAAAAATATCTCTAATATATTCTATCTCTTTCTAAATATAGGATTTTTAGTCCAGAGCTGTGGGCACCTAATGGGAATTGACTGAGCTTGAGGGGACCAGAGGGTCGAAGAAAGGGCTCCCATGTGGGGATGAGGCTGGGGCTCCGGGGCTCCAGGCCTCCGGCTCCAGCCAGCATCGATTTGGTTGTGGCCGAATTCTGTCAGTCCAGTTACCCTGGCCCAGGGCCTGGCATGGGAGGGTGTGGCAGGCTCTGTCTCCTTCTGGGGTGACTGTCAAATTCAGACCTCGCCTAGGGTGGGGCTGGGGTTCCTGGTATGGGGAATTCTCCCCAACAGCACCAAAACCAGCTATCTTATGCCTGAAGCCCCCAGAATGTTGACTCAGACCCTAAAGACACCCTGAATACATCGCCTCACTGGGCTGAGGTCGTGCAGATACAGAAGGGAAGGACAGCGTTCCCCCATCTTCTGGGGGTCACTTCAACTGCAGACAGTGCGGCCAGCTCCCTTTTAAAGTGCCAGGTGTCTGTGGAGCAGGAAGGGACCTGCAGAGCTGACCAGAGCCTTCCCCAGCCAGAGCAAACGCTCCATCCTGCCTTGGCAGGCACCTTCTCACATTCATTTTCTAAAAGGGTTAGGGCGTTAAAAACAACAGAAATCCTAGAAATGCTCTGGTCCCAATGCCAGGAGGTTCCAAGACCAAGTCCAATTCTTGCCAGTGGGGCAGAAGGCAAGGACCCCTCCCAGCCTGGGAAGGGCACCCCCCACCCCCCACCCCAGATCCCCAGCCCTGCTGGGACCCAGCCAGCGGGTAGGGGGAGAACAGAAGCACCTCCCCTCGCCTGGGGGAGGAGGAAATACCAAACTGTGAACTCTTAAAAAAAGAAAATGAAAGGGAGGAAGGAAAGAAAAAGAAAAGAAAAAACAAACAATCAGGAAAGAAAAGGAAAAAGGTATGGGGCTACGCAAACACCAGCCTGCTGGGTTTATACAAAATGAGTGAAATTTAGAGTGTCGGGGGAGTCTGTCCAGGGACTGGCGGGCAGCCAGAACCCACCTTCAAGCAAGTAACAAGGACAAGGCCAGGGGAAAGTGCTGAGAGCAGAGGGTATAGCGAGGGGTAGGGGCGGGGGCAGGGCCAGACTGCTCCCCGCTGGGAAAACCCCCTTAATGGAACCCCCCCCCCACCCCGCCCTCTCCTTTGCCCAGAGAGGGCATGTCTTCAGAGGTTGGCTGAGGCTTTTCTGGCCAGGAAGCCAGCTCCGGGCCAGTCCAGCTACAGCCCATCTGCCTCTCCGCATCGGCCCCGGCCTGGGCCAGCTGAGCCTGAGGGGAGAGAAAGGGTGCTTGGCTTGGCAAACCCAGCCCAGCCGGGCTGCTGACCTCCAGGGCCTTGGGAGGCACCTTTCCTGGCTTCATTAACAGAAGCTAGCTGCCCAGGACCCAGCCCCGGGCAGAGGGGAACCGCTGCTCAGGCTCAGACCTTTCTCAGCAGGGGGCTCAGGCCTGAGCTGGAGCCAACTGGAGAGGGCAGGGAGGGGCAGGGGCAGTGCCACGTTCCAGCCGGGCTGCGAGGGCTGGGCTGCTGACCGCACGGCAGGCAGTGCCCAGGGATCCTTGGGAAGGGCTCAGTGGATGGGCAGGCGAGGGCCAGGGCGCTGTGCTGGAGACAAGCGTGTGCAAAGTGCAGGCTGCCGGGCAGCAGGAGAACATTCGCTGCAGGGGAGGTGGGGTCTCAATCCGGAGCACAGGTGAGGTTTGAGGTCTTGGTTTCCCGGAGGAGGCCGCCAGCAGGTCCCCCGGGACGCAGGGGAGGGACGGCTGAAGCACTAAGCAGTCAGAGGGCCACGGTGGCAGGATTCCGGGGGGTGGACTGCCCCTCCAAGGACAAGGGGGCAATGGAGTGAGGCCCTGCCAGGGCTGAGCCAGCGCTCCTGGAGTGAACAGGGACACAGGACAGAGGGCCCGCGGCCACCAGCCTCCCTGCATGTGCAGGAACTGCTGAATGTCCTCACCAAGGGCCCAGGTGGGTCTCAGAGGGGCAGCGCCCGCCATGGGTCTCTGCCCACCTGCTTCATGGGCCCATGTGTCCTGCCCTCTAGTGGTTCAGAGGAGAATATTCACAGTGGTGCCCGGGGCCCTGGCGGGCCATGAGCATCCCAGCATAGATGGGAGGTCAATGGAATGATGCTTTGGGGCTGGAGTGCATGGAGGAGGCACAGATGAGAGGCAGCATGGATGGTGATCCGAAGGCGAAGGTCCCCTGTGGAATGATGCGGGTCTGGACGCCCGTGAAGGCAGGGCCCTTCTCCAGCCGGGGCACCTGCTCCTCAATGGCTTTCAATCACGACTGGCTCATAGACCCCAGAGGAGACCCTGTGGGGAGAAAGAGGTCAGCTTGTCCTCCCTGATGGTCCTCTGGGCCAGCCCTGGGAGGTACTTCACAAGCACTGTTAACTGGCCCCATTTTGCAGAGAGAGAAACTGAGTCTCAGAGAAGTTGAGTCACCTGCCCAGGGTAACACAGATGTTAAGTACCTGAGCCTGTGGAATCACAGAGCTTGCACAGACCATGTCCAAGCCCCCCTGGGTTCCAGCAGCTCACATGCTGGGGTGTGCTGTGCCCATCCTCACAGCAATTCAGGCAGAGAGGATCTGCAGCAAGCCCACTTGACAGATAAAGAAACTGATGTTTAGAGGGATTATGGGGCTTGCTGAAAGTGCAGTAGAAGGTTGGGAAGCTTGATCAGCTTTTCCCACCGAGGCCAGGCCCACTGGCAGGGTTGTGGTCATTTGGGGTGCAGTATGCAGCTCAATCTCAGTTTCCTCATCCTCAGAGGGGGCTGGAGAGGGAAGTCACAAAGCCCCAAGAAGTGCCCTCTTTCCTTTCTGCCCACCCCACTAGGGGCAGCCTAGGCCACGCAAAGATGGCAGTTGCAACTTTGAGCCTCGGCCAGCAGGCGTCAGCCAAACAACACCAGAAGGCAGGTCTGAGGACCCAGTGTAGCCCAGCCAAGCCTCCTACTGCTCTGGCCCTAGATGTTAAATGGGCACTTTCCCATCTGGCCCACAAGAACCAGGAGTAAAGGCTTCAGCACAGCCCTGCAGGTGGTAAGTTCCTCCACTCATTCATTCAATGAGCCAGGCACACAGACCAGCATACTGTAAATGAATGATTTCGAGGATACTCTATATACTGGCAGAGTTCAAGCCACAAGTTTGGCCCTCACATCTGCTTGCCTCTGAACATCATGAAGCAGAAATCTATGTTGCTCACTGCCATACTCCCAGCACCTAGCTCAGAACTGTGGATCGGAGCTGGTGCGCAGAAACTATTTGTTTAACAGATACATGAGTCGTCATCATCATTTTTTAGGAGCTCCCAGGCCCAAGAGGAAGGAAAAGAAAAGTGGGATCTTAAATAAAGATACATGAAGCCCCTGCTGTGTGGCAAGCCCTGTGCCAGGCATTTTCCAAGGTTCCTCAGAACCCTCCCAAACCAACCCTGGGGCATTTGTCCCAGGTTTCTGGGTGAGATGGTGTGATCCACATCATTTGACAGATGGAGAAACCGAGGCTCAGACAGATATGACTGGCCCGAAGTCACACGAACAAGAGCTGGCATTCAAAGCCAGGTCAGTGGGATGCAGAAGCCATACGCTCTCACCACGGGGACCCAGAGCCACCCTTGTCACCCACCCAGAACCTTCCCCCCGACCTACCTGTTGGCCAGCTGGATACCACTCAGGGTGGTGGTGCCATCGCGGCTCACGAACAGCCGGAGGTTGCTGTCTGTGGGAACACCGGGGAAGATGGAAGCTGAATGGGGCAGCGAAGCCAGGGAGCCCCCAGGCACTGTCCCCCTGTCACTGCTGGCTGCCCACCCCGGCACCAACCCCTGCACCCCACCTGCACTGGCAGCTCACCCTCAGTATTGCTCCCTTCCGTGAAGTCCTGGCTCTGCATGATCTTCTCTACGATGTCATCAGCGTCAATGCGCGTGTCATCCACCCAGGTCGGGTGGCTCTCCACCGAGTCCTTCTTCCTCCTGGGGTGGGGCGGGAGTCAGGAAAGTCACACGACCATAGGACCCAGTCCCCCTCCACCGCACTCAGGACCCTCCGAGTGCACTTGGAAGCAGGTCCAGACATGTTCATTGAACCGTCACATCAACTCTACCGTGCGGATGCTGCTGTGACCTGGTTTTAGAGAGGAGGCCGCAGAGGCCCTGGGAGGTTAAGTGCCAGCCTCTGAGAGGCCGCAGAGCGCGGAAGCAGGCGGGCCCCAGGGTACGCTAGACCACCCGCACCATCCGCCCACTGAGCATGCGCGCCAGGCCTGGTGCGGCCAGCACGGAGCCTCAGCTGGTTCGACGGCCACGCACCCAAGGCCGCCCAGCCAGCGGGGCCCAGCTGCCCCGGTGTTACAGGGGGAGGAGAGGTTCCGAGAGCCACCAGAGGGCGCTGCTCTCCAGCAGCACTTGCGGTGAGGCTTACCGGAACGAGCGCTCCGACAGATGCGGGGGCCGGGGCGGCCGCGGCGGCTTCTCGGGGGGCCGGTGCTCGCGCTCGCTGCCTTCGGGCCCCTCCACGGCCATGCTGAGGCCGCCCGAGGCGCTGCTGCTGGTGGACGTGTTCCGGCGGTGCGTCAGATCCGAGAGGCTCGAGGAGCGCGAGTGCTCTGTGCTGTAGCCTGCTGGGCGGTGGGGTGCAGGTCATGACGCGGGGGGTCGGGGAGGCTGGGAGGCCAAGGGCATGGGGAGGGCGGGCGGGCGGGCACTCACCCGAGATCTTGGACTGCTGGCTGGCGTAACTGGAGTTGCGGGAGTGGCCGGAATGGAACACCTCCTCGGGGCTGGACAGGTTCTGGTCTGGCTCCTCCGGAACCCCTGGAGGCCGGGAGGGGCAGGGGTGACCAGTATGCTCGCTTCTCACTAGTCCTCTCACTGAATGTGGCGGGGTGGGGGGCGGGGCACACTATGTATTTCCACTTAAGAGATGGAAAAACCGAGGTTCGGGGGGGCAGCAACCTGTCCTGAGCTACAGGTCAGCACTCTAACCCAGGATCATTCCTTCATTCCACAAATATTGGGGGGGGGGGTGCTCTACTGGGTGCTGGGGGACAGGAGACAGGGTGTCACAGGCACCCAGTAGTGGGAAGGAAGAACGTAGGACAAAAATGACCCATAATTAACCATAACTGGCCAATGGCCCACAGCAGGGAGCATATGAAGGGAGGGCGGGTCTGAAATCCAGTCTGAAATCAGGGAAGGCTTCTCTGAGGAGGTGGCCTTAATGAAAGACCTTCAGGATGTCTGGCAGGGAGCAGGCTAGGTAAGGCATCAGAGAAAAGGCCTTCCAGACCCAGGGAACAGCATAAGCAAAGGCCCTGAGGCTTCAATGAGCTGGGGTCTGTGTAGCTGGAGTGGAGTAAATAAGGGTGTGGAACACACTTTGAGGCACTGGCAGCAAGAGATACAGGGAACCAAGCAGGGTCTGCCCAGGGCTCAGAGAGCACCCACCCACCCACCGGTCCTTCTGGTCTACCCAGGAAGCAAAGACTCTTCCATCCTCTTCAGACATGAGCACACCCAGGTCATAGCCTGGACCGTAGGCCTGTCTGTGTCCCCACCCAAAGCCACAAGGCTTTTCAAGTCCCGGCAGGTTCTCTGCCTCTGAGGGGCTGCAGGGAGAGAGAGGCTTGTGGGGCTCAAATTCCCACCCAACGTGGGAGAAGCATCTCTTTTCTTACACAAAAAGCACCACATGTGCTGGGGTGCCCTGGTCCCCAGATTGCTCCTCTGGGGACCCCACCCTGAAGCTGGAGAGAGCAGTGTAACTGGGAAGCCCCCATTCCTGCATGCAGCCCCCAGGCTGAGGCAGGGAGAAGCCCAGCTTTCCGCTCTGGGCCCCACCTGGCTGGTGTGCAGGAAAAATGGGAGGGCAGGAAAGCTGGCCCTCGGGGTCAGAGGGTCCCTCTCAGCTCCCAGCCCTGGGGGCAGACTCAACCCAGCAAACAGGATCTGAGGCCTCGTGCCCTCACTGTTCTTGTGGCACAGGTTAGGGCCACCATGTGCCACCCTGCTTACCGATCAGCTTGGGGGTTGTCCACCTCCCAGCTCTGAGCTCACCCCCAGGGACGGGGTGCAGGTACCAAGGCTCATGCTTTGTTGGGGGAGGGCCTACTCCACCCCTTACAGCACTGGGCTCCTTTCCTGGTAGTACCTCCCCCTCTTAACTGCCACACCCACTCCTCTGGGGAGTCAGGCTCATTTGCATTTTTTGTAACATTAGTAATAATGATAATTCAATGGAAACATGCTGGGAAATAGAACGACCCAGGTGCCAGGAAAGGCACATGCATTTACTCAGTTCCTCCCCAGAGCAACCCAGATGTGGTTACTACTGCTGATCCCACTTTGCAGAGGATGATGCTGAGACCTGAGAGGTAAAACGGCCGGTCAGGGTCACAAAGCAAGGAGCAGAACAAGAGCTCCTAGCATGTCCCTCTGCCAGGAACATGGCACAATACACCCCAGATTCAGCTCAAATGACATCCCTTCAGGGAGCTTTCCCTGGTTGTCCCCAGGCGGATACCTTCTATATCTCTCTTCCAGTTCTCGTCACAGTTCTAGGCGGACAAGCATTTGATATATTTATTGTTCATTGACCCCTGTCTCTCCTGCTCAACAGGGAGAGCCACGAGGCCAGCAACCTGATCCATCTCAGTCCAAGGCGCTGCTGTGATTCTGGGGCCAGGCAGAGCCCGGATCATGGGAGGGGCGCAGATGCCCACCCAACGGACCAAGGATGGGTGAACACCACCCCACTGGCTTTCTCTGCTCAGCAAGGGTCCCCCCTTGGGACCTAGGGACTGAGGGAGGTGAAAGCCTTAGTCCCAGGAGGAGTGCGGAGGGCAGGTGGGGAACGGTACCTGAGCTGAGGATGGTGGGCCGGGCCTTGGGGGGCCGGGACCCCGTCAGAGAGTTGCTGCTGCTGCCACCACGGCTGGTCCCGCCACCCTTACACGTCAGCTGCAGGGAGGAATCCTGGCCTGGAATGGAGATGGACTTGGCAGTGGACGGCGGCCTAGGGAAAACGGAGAGGGGTGTGACTGGGGTGCCCTAGCTTGGGGTCAGGAGAAGACAGGGGACCCCATGAGCCTGGAGGAGGGAAGAGTCCCTGCCCCGCCCCCCACAATGTCCAGGACAGAGCCCCCACCCCTCAGCTGGCCTGCACCAGCACTCACGTCTTGAAGCAGGGGTCTCCCGAGAGCAGGAACATTCCAATAGTGACCTGTGCAAAAGCCGGGGAGATCAGCCACGCCCCATCCAACCCCACCAGCTCCCCCACAGGTGCCTGGCCCCCCCTGATCTGGCTTCAGATGAGCTTGGACTCTGATCCCATCTCTGTCCCTTGCTGGCCCTGGTGACACCATCAAACTTCACTGAAGTTTCCTTGTGCAGAGGACAAAACTGATCCTAACGCCTGCCTCATGGGATGGCAGAGAGGATGCCTGGGGCACCTGGCATGGAGTGAGTGAGGAGTGAAAGTCGGCTACTGTCATTTCAGAATGACGACTAGACTGTGGAACCCTCAAGGGTGGGGCTGCAGACACTCTCCATCCTCACGGCCCCCAGAAAGGGCGAGGCAGGTGGGAGGGCAGCTCTTGATGCCTACCCGGTGGGGAGGGGAGGGGCCCACCCCGCCTGACACGGTGTGAGGGTTCAGAGGCCAAAACAGAGGGCACGGGTGTGTGAAAGTTTGTTGAATAAAGCAAAGCAAGAAGTCATTAGAAACATTTAACATCCACTTGGGCAAAGAGTTCAGCAATGGTTCAAACAAGGCAAGATCTGGGTCCCCGAATTGGGGCTAGGATGAAGTGACAGGTGATGGGGTGAGAAGGAGAATCCCAGGGATACCTCCCACAAAACCGGTGCCTGCTGGGGTGAGGCTGAGATTTTTAATGGGTTATTTCATTTGGCTGTGATAGCAACCTGCCACGTACGTGGTGGCCCCCGGCTGCAGACACAGGAACTGAGACTCAGACTCAGGGGAAATAAATGACTGTCTAAGGTCCTGCAGACAGGACGTGGGGGAGCTGGCCTTGGACCCGAGGCCCCCTTGATCTGGTCTGAGGATGCACTGAGGCCCTGGCTCTCCCAAGAGCTAGCCTGGACCTTTCCAGGGGCCTCTGGCTTCTTCTGCAAAAGGTCCAGGAGGCCCTAGCACCTCCTGCCCAGCTCTGCCGGACACAGCACGCTCCCGCTGGGTCAGCTCTCGGGGCTGTGGTTAGGACAAGACTGTTTTCTCAGCCAGGTGGAAGGGTGTGGAGTAGAGGAAGAGAGGTGCGCTGGCAGTGGACGCCCCGATATCTCTGTCCTCAGAGGTTCAGGAGGCAGCTGCCTGGGTCTGCCGGGTCCTGGGACAGCAGGTCCGTCCACACCCCGGTGCTGGAGCTCAGGTGGCCTTGCGTCATGTGGGCCAGTGGTTAGGAGCTGGGCTGCAGGGTCAGGTGCCAGCTTTGCTGTGCCTTCGGGTAGATGATCAAACCGCTGTGCCTGAGCCCCTCCTGTGCAAAACTGGGGCCAGGAAGAGACACCACTCCCTGCCAGGCTGTGGTCGGGCACCACGAGATAAGGGGCGCTGGTCTCACCACCAGAGACTGTTGGGGTCCACCCCCTGAGCTCTGATTATGGTGGGTGAAACAGGCCAGTGGCCGAGTCAGGCCTCCTAGGCGGGTTTCCTGACCCCAGGGCCCAGGTCTTTCCAGCGTCTCTTCCTGTCCGTCTGGGGTGAGAACCTGTGTTCTTCGCAGCTCCCCGGGGGCCTCTGACAGGGAGGTGGCCCGCCCCCGCCCCGGCCCCTGGGCGGGAGGGGCGGACGAGGCCCAGAGCCCCCAGTACCTTGAGGATGGAGTTGTCCTGTCGGGTGTTCTTCGTGTCGTAGCCCTCCAGCAGGCAGCAGCGCACCGTGGAGCCCGACCCTGCAAACTCCGCCAGGTTCAGGTCGGTGAAGCCCAGCTGCGCGGGGACAGAGGAGAGGGCGGGAGGCTGAGGGGAGTGTGGGTGCAGGGCTGGTGGCCCAGAGGTGAGCTGGGCCGGGGGCGGGGGGGCCGGAGCCCCGGGCCCGCCCCGGAGCCCCGACGGGCTATTGCATAACCGGCACCCAAGGACACAGGCCCCGGCTGGCGGCTCCGTGTGGCAAAGCCAGGAGCTCACATCCCCGGGCTGCACAAAGCACCCTTTGTGCCGCGTCCCGGCATGCACTGGGGCAGCGCCCGAGATGAAAGGACATTGTTGTCTGCGACACAGACGCACTGTTCCCGGGGGAACAAGGCCGTGCTGTGGGAGCCCCCAGGCCAGCGGGCAGGAGGGGAGGCCAGGCCCGTGGGAACTTGGCGCTGGGGTGGGTGGGTGGATGGGTGGGGGGCACTCTGCTGGGCGGGCAGGAGACCTTGGTGGGGGCAGGAGCCAGGGGCTGGTGGGAACCCCGAGCCATCACGGGATGCAGAAGGGAGCCCGGGGTAGGGAGGGAAGTGAGAAAGTGGAAGAACAGGGTGGATGAGCTGAGAAGGCCTCCTGGGCGGAAGGCATGTCTGCCAGACCTGGAGGTTGGGGTGCGGGGGGTGGGTGCTGGGCTTAGGGACCTGGAGGACAAATCAGGCTAAGCGGGGACTTTCATTGAGCACCTGTTGCATGCAAGTCTCTACTGCAGAGTGTAGGGCGCATGCTTCAGACCCAGAAATTAAGGTTCAGAGCGGGCAAGTGACCTGCTCAGGGTCTCACACACCTTAGCCAGCAGAGCCAGGACTGAAATGAGGCCTGATCAGTGTCAGATCTCACCACCTTTCTGGGCCTCAGCTTCTTCCTCTGATTAAGGGAACCAGAGCCTGTGGTGGGGCTTCCCAGGTGGTCCAGTGGTAAAAACCCACCTTTCAATGCAGGAGACCTTAAGAGACATGGGTTCAATCCCTGGGTGGGGAGGATCCCCTGGAGGAGGGCATGGCAACCCACTCCAGTATTCTTGCCTGGAGAATCCCATGGACAGAGGAGGCTGGTGGGCTACAGTCTGTGGGGCTACAAAGAGTTGGACACGACTGAGGCGACTCAGCACGCACACACGAGCCTGTGACAGGAGGGACGGGCCTGGGAGGTCTCACAGGTGACACAGCAGGTTTGTGGGAGGAGGGGGAGGGAGGTGGGTGCTGCCGCTGTTTGCTGGCCATTTCTTCCCTGGCTGTCCTTCACCCACGTGCATCAACAGGAGGAGAAGTCTCCACTCTAAGAGCACCTTCCGCAGCCTGGTTCTAGCCACCCTGCCCTCTGCTTCTGGGCAGGGTGTCGGTGCCCGGGACAGGGCGCAGGGCACGGCCGTGTCCACTGAACTTCCTGAGCTCTGGTTAGTGAGAAGGGACCCACCCCGCTTATCGCCTGCCTCAGGCTCCCCACGCAGGGTGAGGTGAGACAAAAACATGTCCCCTCTGGACTGACTGAGCCCACCTCCCTGCTGCTGGGCACCTCCCCGGGCCCCAGAGGGTGGGCAAGAGTCCCCACGAGAAGCGGGGCACAGGGCAGAGCAGGCTGACTCAAAGCCAGAGGTAACCCTTCCAGAGCCATCTTCCCCCACCTTCCCCAGTGGAAAAGGCTTTAAACAGGAAGGTCTGAAATGTCTGTGGGCGAGGGGAAACCTGCCCACCACACAAACGTGCAGCTGCTAGGGTGACTGAGCCCCCTTCACCCAGCCAGACGAGGGGACCCTCCACTGTTAGAAAGCAAAAGGAAACTTGTGATGACACAAAAACATGCCCGTGCTGTATTGGGTAGTTAAAAAAAAACACAAAACAGGTTTCAGAATCTGTAGGACAAGTCCCTCTTGTGAATTTAAAAATCCTATCACTTGCGTGTGCTTAGGTACCATGGGGGCTCCTCGTCTGATCCTCTAAACTACATGCACATGTTTTATTCACTGCTCTGATTGAAATAGTTCATGCATTTTTCTTCTTCTTTTCTAAAGTATTTATTTATTTATTTGGCTTTACTGGGTTAGATGAGGCATGTGGGATCCAGTTCCCTGACTAGGGATCGAACCTGGGCCCCTTGCATTGGGAGTGTGGAGTCTTAGCCACTGGACCATCAGGGAGGTCCCCCGCTTCATACATTTTTGTTTTCTTAAGAGGTCTGGAAGGGTGTGAGGAGGAGGCCGAGGGAGGCGCAAGGTGGGAAGCCCTCTACAATCTGTGCTGTAATAAGCATCTTCCGCCTTTACATTAAATGCAGAGGCTATCAATAAAGATAATCTCCAAAAAATAATACATCTCATAGAGGGCAGGGCATCTTCTGTTTGGGTAAGAGAGGTGGCTGGAGGTTCTTCTTAGAGCTTCTCTCATGCCTGTCCCATCCCGTCCCACCCCGCCGCCCCTTCACCTGGCCTGGCTTACCTTGGAATAAGCCTTCCCGCCTTTCAGCTCCTGCAAGGGAAACAGACACAGCGATCAGGATGGCTAGGGAGTCCCAGCGACCTCATGGGTCTTCCCAATCCTCTCCGCCCCGCTCCCCATCTGACCCCCAGAGGAGAAGGACAGGAAATGAGGGAGCCTGACTCAGTGGATGGGCCGGGAGCCACCAGCCTGGTGGTCCTGGCAGCCCCCCGCCAGCCTCACCTTGCGCACTGACACTCGGAAGACACAGGGGTCGAGCAGGCCGGTGGCCGGGTTGGCGCTCATCTTACACACGAAGGTGAATCTCTTCCGCCACCGCACGCAGTTCTCCTGCACCTCCTCCCTGCGGGCACAAGGGGAGGGGGGGTCCACGTTCAGGGAGGTGAGGGCCCTGCCCACATGCGGGGATGGGCAGGGGGAGCTCTCACTTCTCACTTTGTATCACAAAGTGACTGCAGCTTCATAACAAGAATCTGCTTGTGGAAGTGTGATAAAAACAACAAAAACAAGATAAAAAATGAAAAAAAAAAAACAAAAAACCACAAGGCGAGCGAGGGTGAGAGCAGGCCGGCGGAGGGGAGGGCGGGGGGCAGCCGTGTTTCCAGCACTGCCTGCCCGCCAGCCCCCACCTTGTTCTGGGGCCTCCGACAGCTCCTTCAGCTGCCATGTCCCCCCTCCCGCTGGACTGCGGCTGGCCATCTCAAGTGAGCTTCACAAAGGTGTTCCCGGGATGGACTGCCAGCCCTTTTCACAGATGAAGAAACTGAGGCTAGATAAACTGCCCAGTATCACCTAGCCAGGAGACAGCTGTGCCCTCAGTCCGGTGCTGCCCGGCTCCAGAGCCCCCTTCTTTACCAGCAGTAACAGCGATGATAAGAGCAATGACGGCAACAATAGCAAACACGCACACCATGCTTCCTATGTGCCAGACACAACCCAAAGCCATCGGAGCCTGCTCCAAGCGCTGGCGATCCACGGTCATGCTAACCCTCCCAGCAACTGTCTGCAGCAGCTACTTTCTGTAGTCCAAGCCCACATGCAAAGAAAATGGGACCTCTGGGGCTAAGACCCCGGCCTGAGGCCCACCACGAGCAGAGCAGAACAGGGACTCGAACCCAAGCAGCCGGACTCTGCGCCATAGGTGTGTCTTCCCCACTGGGTCGGGGGCAGCGGGGGACAAGCTGGCTTTCCAGCTCCTGGAGCTCCTCCTGGACCTGTGGAGCATGACCAAGCCCCACTCCCAGTTCAGCATCCCCCGCCCCCCACCACTGGGGAGGTGCCTTGTGCCCTGGGGGTGAATGGGGGCCGGCAGGAGCGGTTCCCCCAGCCTCTCCAGCTGCGGCGGCTCTGGAGGTGGAAGTCGGGGGTGCAAGTGGTTATGACTTCTCACGTGAAGGAGATGAGGTTTCCCCCACCCCAGCAGGGCAGGATGTGCTCAGGAAGGGAGGGGCCCACGTGAGAGACATTATCTCCAGCCTCATCCCACCGAACAGGAACGGCCGAGCGGACAGCTGAGGAAGTGACCGCTCCACCCCCTGGAGACCGGAGGGTTAACGGCCAGACTGGGGCCTGAGGGCGGAGGGTCAGCCACAGGTTGAGCATCTCCTGAACACTTACTTCCCCTGGCAACTCTGGAAGGAGACGGACTCTGTCCCTCCCCTTCTATACAGTTGAGGGTACTGAAGCTCCCAGAGACCACCCAAAGTCACACCCCCCAGAGACAGGCAAAGCAGGATCTGAGCTCAGGACTGGCCAATCACAGGGTCAGGGCGCCCAGCCATCGTCTTGGTTCACAGGTCAGCGGCTTGGGAGAGGCTGGCACGTGGAACCCACGAGGGTCATAGGGCCAGCTGCAACATGCTTGTTCCCCGAGGCATCTATCTGGGTCTCTGAGTCCCAAGTCCAGGCCAGGTGCTGGACTCTGCAGTGGACTGGAGTGACAGACTTGACATGTGAGTCACCCCAGTCATGACTCAGCGTCACCAGGACAGGGCGGGGGGAGTGGTGAGTCAGGGACAGTTACTAGCTGCAGAGATGGCATTCAGGCGCAGACCCGAATGCAGAGGAGGGGAGTAGCCAGTGGGGGACACAGTTCCCAGCAGAGGGAACCGCATGAGTGGGAAACAATCATACTCTTGGGTTCTCGGCCAATGAAGGGCCCCAAGTCAAGCCTCTATGAGGAACTCCCTTCTCGCCCCACGAGGCTTTGAGGATGGAACCAAGGCTTCCCCACATCCTGCCAGGGCTGTGATGGAAGCAACACGACTCGGTCAGGCAGACCTGGGCTCAGAACCGCACACTGCAGCTCAGGCTGAGGCCCAACCTCTGCATCGGCATCAGTGAAACAGGCACAGGAGCCACTCATCGTGGGCCTCTGAGAGCATTCAGGGAGGTGCGCCCGGCAAGGGCCAGGCCTCGGGAGGCCCCTGAGACATGTCTTATCTGATGAAGACGCTGGAGTTGAGGGGCACTCAATCACCAAGATGCTCTGACCTTGTTAGGAACGTGAGCTCCAGCAACCCCAGCAGATTGGGGACAGACAGAAAAGGTCAGGGCTCGAGAGGACGGGGAGAGGAAGGGAGAGTTCCCAACCCCCTGGTGGACATGGGGCAGGAAGCAGGTGCCCCAGGAGAGGCGGCGGTCCCAGCCCGGAGCACCATCTGACCCAGCCGTGGTGGGCCCCCTTCATTCATCAAATGATTGAGCACCAGCTGTGTGCCAGCCCCTGTTCTGTGCACTGGGCCACAGCAGTGACTAGCTTACATTTTGCTGGAAAGAAGAACTACAACTGCCTCTATTGGTAGATGACTTGATCTGGTATGCAGAAAATCCTAAGGAAGCCACTACCTATTAGAATACACCAGTTCAGCCAGGTTGTAGAATACAAGGTTAATATACAAATATCAGTGACCTCCTGTATACTAGTGGACATCCACAATGAAATGAAACAACTTCATTTACAATAGTATCAAAAAGAATAAATTTAACAAAAGAAGTACAAAACATATGCTCTGCAAAACTACAAACTATCAATACCTTGCTGAAAGAAATTCAAGAATATCTAAGTAAATGGAAAGACATCCCATAGTCGTGGAAAGATTTAATCTTGTTAAGATGACAGCACTCCCAAATTGGTCTAAAAATTCAATACAATCTCTATCAAAATCTCAGCTGACTTTGCCACCAAAAATTGAAAAGTTGATCCTAAACCTTAGAAACTCAAGGGACTAGAATAATCAAAACAATCTAGAACATACATAAAGGATTCACATGTCTTGACTGCAAAAATTCTACAAAGCTACAAATTAAGAAAGTATGGTTCTGGCATAAGGATAGATACAAAGAATCAAGGAATAGAATTGAGAGTCCAGAAACAAATCTTTACATTTATGGTAAATTAATTTTAACAAAGGTACAAATGGGGGAGAGAATAGCCTTTTTAACAAAAGTTGCTGGGACAACTGGATATTCACATTCAAAAGAATGAAGTAGAACCCATTTTTCACCCCATGTACAATAATTAACTCAAAATGAATCAAAGGCGTAAGTTGAAGAGCAAAAAACTATAAAATTCTTAGAAGAAAACATAGGGGTAATGCTTCATGATCTGTGATGAGGCAACAGTTTCTTAGATATGACACCAAAAGTGCAAGCAATAAGATAATAATATAGATATACCGAACTTCATAAAAATTTTAAAACTCTGTGATTCAAAGAACACCATCAAAAAAGTGGAAAGACAGCCCACAGAACAAGAGGAAATATTTGCAAATCATAAATATAAGGGACTCGTAGCTAGAGTATATAAAGAGCTCTTACAACTCAAAAATAAAGACAAATAACCCAATTTAAAAATAGGCAGATAATCTGAATAGACATTTCTCCAAAGAAGATATACAAATGGCCAATAAACACATGAGAAGATGTTCAACATCAGTAACTATCAGGAAAACACAAATCAAAACTGTAACAAGCGTCCACTTCACACCCACTAGAACGGCTATAATCAAGGAGGATAATAACAAGTGTTGATAAGGATGTGGAGAAACTGGAACACTCGGTGCACTTCTGGCAGGAATGTAAAATGGTCCATCTGCTTTGGAAAACAGTCTGGCAGTTCCTCAAGAGGTTAAACTAGAGTTACCATATGACTCAGCAATTCTACTCCTAGATATAAAGCCAAGAGAAATGAAACACATGTCCATATGAAAATTTGTACACAGATGTACACAGCAGCATTATTCATAATAACCAAAAAAGTGAAAGCAAACCAGATGTCCATCAACTGGTGAATGGATACATAAAGTGTGATATATCCAAACAATGGAACATTATTCAGCAGTCCAAAGAGCACCTAAACATGCTACAATGTGAACTAACCTTGAAAATATCCTACTTAGTGAGAGAAGCCAGTCACAAAGAGTATACCTTGTATGATTCAGTTTCTAAGAAATGTCCAGAGAGGCAAACCTATAAGAGGCAGAAAGACTGATGATTGCCAGGAGATGGGGGAGTTGGGGGAAAAAAAATGGGAATAACTGCTAATGGGTATGGAGTTTCTTTTTAGCGTGATGAAAACATTCTAAACTTGGCTGTGGTGACAGTCACAACTCTGTGAATATACTAAAAACTTTAAATGGGTGAACTGTGTGGTTTGTGAATTGCAGCTCAAAGAACAGTTACCAAAACCAAACCAAAAGCTTGGTAGTTCAGAGAGGAAAATGGAGCACAGAGAACAGGGACAGTGGTTAGGGAGTACCAGACGGAGATGAGAGGGGGAGCTGCTCCTTTGGGCAGGTGGGTAGGGAAAGCCCTGTGGCAGTGATGTCTGATCAAGGTCTGGAGTGAAGTGAGGGTGTGGGCTGAGCAAAGACTGGCGGGAAGAGCCGTCCTGATGCAGGAACAGCAAGTGCAAAGGCCCTGAGGTAGAAACAAGCTTGGCCAATGGAGAAGTGGCGTGGGGGTTCAGGGGCTGAATGGGACTGGGGAGGGGAGCAGAGGGGATAAGGCAGTGGAGGGAGCAGGGTTAGGTCCCGCCGCACCGTGGTGAGAACCCTTGAGCCCTCCCCCTGACAGTGCCTCGGTCTTGGGTCTTGCCACTATGGATTCCGGGCTGAGGGCCTCAGCCTGGAGGAGGTGGGTGGAGAGGCACAAAGACTAGACCATTTGCCATCGGGCAGAGGCCCCAAGCCTGAAAGCAGGGAAAGTGAGGGGGCAGCAGGGACACCAGAGCAGACCCTCAGACCTCCGCCTGCCCCTCCACTGGCCTGAGCCAGCCCAGGAGTGGCAGCAGCTGCTGCAGGCTGAGGAGGAAGCTCACAGTGCCGGGCGTGTTGAAACACCCAGAGGAATCAGGATTAGTGTCTGGGAAAGAAAGCCGGTATCGAATTGTGCGTTCTCTCCCTTCCCCTTTGTGAGTCTGCCATGGGAACGCCGGGCCAGGACGCCTCCCTGACCGTGGTTCCTGCAGGCCCGGCCAGAGAAAGCCTCGGGGACCCCTCCCAGGCTCGGGTTACAGGCGGCTTCCTCTCCCACTGTGGGAAGGTGGGCCAGGGCAGGGCTCACGGGATCAGTCCTGCGCCTCCCCGTGTTTCCACAGGGCTCTAAATACACACTATTAAGTCCCGCCACTCCCACGGGAAGAAGCGCGGAGCCTTGCCCTGGCACAACCCGGGAGGTCACGGCAAGGATAAAACAAGTGCCCCAGCAGTGGCCATTCCCTGAGGGCCTACTGCGTGCCGCCCAGAACTCTTCAGCACTAGGAGTTGGCTGTTACGGTGGCCCACTTCACAGATGAGGAAAATGAGGCTCGTAAAGGCTGAGAAACCCAGTCACAGAGCGGTGAGGAGCGGAGCTCAGTCTCAACTCGGGGCCCATCTGTGTCCAGAGCCAGGGAGGGCACACCCGGGACCCAGCCCTGCAGATGCCTCCAGGGCCCTCTGGAGAGAGGGAGCCAGGACCTCCAGCCAGGTGGTCTGGGGTCCCAGGCACAGGCAGGGATAATGGGGGGAGATGAATATAGACTCAGGGTGTGGATGGGGGCATTCATTAAAAAAAAAAGCAAGAAAAAGAAAAAAAAAAAAAACTAAAAAAAAAAAAAAGCAAGAATTAAGATGCCAAGTAGAGGACCAGGAGCCCAAGGTGGGAGCTGACTTTAGCCAGGTTTGAGGAAATCTCAGGGCTTGATTCACTGAAGAAGAAACTCTTATGAAGCACTTACTAGGTGTCAAGTACTGCTGAAGGACCTAGGAACATAAACAGTGAACAAAACAAAAAAATTCTGCCTTCAAGGGGCTTATAGTCTGGCAGTAGGTAGGAGACAGACAAAATGAGGTAAAAACACAGCAGATGGTGGGAAGTGCTGTGGAGGAAGGAGCATGAGGGCAAGACGGCCAGGAAAGATGTTGATGGGAAGGGCACACCTGAGCAAAGAGCTGAAGGAGGTGACAGTGTGATGACGATGCGGACACCTGGGGGAAGAACAATCAGGCGTGAGGAACAGTCAGTGCAAAGGCCCTGAGGTGGGGATCTGCCTGGCATGTTTAGGAAGGGGCAGGGAGGCCACGGGCCAAGAAGGCACCGTGGAGAATAGCCCCCAGGAGTAGCAAGGGTCCCCGCTTCGGGGCTGCCAAGGGTCCTGAAGGTGACCCGGATGCTGAAAGCTGAGCACTGCCTGACACCAGCCATGAGTCGATGGACTGTGGCCCAAGGGGCGGGGGCTGGGATGGGGCCTGTGTGGGCAATGTGGATCTCCAGACACATTCCTGACTCCCCAGGTGCCATGAGCAGGATGTGGGGGGAACAGGGAGAGCATGAAAAAATTACAAGTGAGCCTCTATGACGAAAAATCATCCAGAAGATGCTCATTAAGAACACACAGGGTTGGGAGGCTTCCCTGGTGGTCCGCTGGCTAAGACTCCACACTCCCAATGCAGGGGGCCTGGGTTCGATCCCTGGTCGGGGAACTAGATCCCACGTGCCACAACTAAGAGTTCCAGGGCTGCAGCTAAGATCCAGTGCAGTCAAATAAATTTTAAAAAGGAGAAAAGTAACACACACACAGGACTGTGTATCCACTCCCCCACCCCGATTCCCCTGCTAATGTGGCTTAGAACAGGCTGAGAACTGAAATGTAAAGATGACGGCACCAAACCCGAAGAGGACACCGTCGACAGCCTCAGGCTGCGGGTTCCCAAGCCGAGCGGCCCGCTCCACCTGCAAAGGGACAGGAAGGGACAGTGGCTGAGGGAAGGAGGGAGCTTGGGGTGGGTCTGGCTAAGTGGGGTGAGGGACTGCAGGGCCACTGTCTTCATGTCTCTGCGAGAATTGTTTCTGTAGTTGAACTTGAAATTGAAAAACAAGAAAAGCTTCCGAGGTTAGAAAAAACAGTGAAAGTGTTAGTCATTCAGTTGTGTCCACCTCTGTGACCCCATGGACTACAGCCCGCCAGGCTCCTCTGTCCATGGGATTCTCCAGGCAGGAATACTGGAGTGGGTAGCCATTCCCTTCTCCAGGGGATCTTCCCAACCCAGGGATCGAACGTGGGTCTCCTACATTGCAGGCAGATACCTTTCCGTGTCTGAGCCACCAAGGAAGCCCTGTGAGGTTAGAAGGGCTGGTCAAAAGCCAAAAGGATTTGAATGCTCACCTACCTGATTCAAGGCCTGGGCCCACACTCACCCCCCAGCAGGACCGCGCAGCCCCTTGTAAGAGACGAAGATGGCCCCGAACCTCCCTCGCCTGGGGTTTCAGGGTTTGAGTCCACACTGCCAGGGACAGGTAATTACAGAGACTGGGTTTGCAGGCGAGTTTCGTTTTTAGCTTTAAGATATACAATTAGACATCCAAACCCCAGAGAGGCAGGGCGAGGCCTCTCCACCCACCGCAGCCTGCCGGTGGCCCTCGCAGCAACAGAATTCAGCTATTTCTGGGCTGTCCTGAAATAGAGCAGAGCACCCTACTGGGCTGGTGTCTCCCTCAGAGCTCCCCTGGCCCCAGATCCTCACCAGGGCTTCTCTTATGCCTCCAAAAAGCCTCCCTTTGGGCACCGGCTCGATGCCAGGCCCGCACGGGCAGGGGGTACACAACCAGAGCAGACATCCTCAGGATGTCTCCCCAGCTCACTGGGGAGACACACAAAAGTCAAGTGAAAGTCACTCAGTCGTTTCCGACTCTTTGTGACCCCATAGACTATAGAGTCCATGGAATTCTCCAGGCCAGAATACTGGAGTGGGTAGCCTTTCCCTTCTCTAGGGGATCTTCCCAACCAACCCAGGTCTCCTGCATTGCAGACAGATTCTTTACCAGTTGAGCCACAAGGAAGCCCAATTACACAAAAAGTGACCTGACAACTGCTGTCAAGGGAAGCTTGACAGGAAGGGAAGGGGCTGTGAGCGAGGTGAAGAGACCGGGGGCCTCACTGGGTCGGCAGCAGTGACCCCACAGCTGGGACCTCAAGGCTGTGGCTGGCTGGACAAAGACGCAGGGAGATGGGCCAGGCGGTGGGAAGAGCCCAGGACGACCCGGAACGAAGGAGGCTGGGAGGGGGGCGGGCAGGACGAGGCAGGGGAGGGCGAGGTGCATGAGTGACCGGGAGGCCCGTCACCGGGACTGCATCTGTGAAAGGGTGATCCCGCCCACCGCGAGGGGCTGTCCGGTGACCCACTGGGCCATGTCCAGCTAGCTCCTTTCTCCTCTGCTCAGCCTGAGGGGGGATACAAAGAATTCTGCCAATGCGGGGTGGGGGTGTGGTGACTACATCATCCTAGCATCTGTCCCACCGTGTATCAGGGACCGAGAGAAAGGCAGCTGACCACCTTTGCGGCCCCACACAGATGGGGGCGCAGGGCATCTATCGACCAGCACTGCTTCCCTGGAGCTCATGACAGAGCCACATAGAGCAGGACTCTCGTTTGAGAACGCCCTCCTGCCTCCAGGCTCATCTTTAATCAGCAGTAAAACCCAGCCCTCTCATTGAGCCTGTTCTACAGGACACATGTTTCATATACACGGGCATCGTCTTCTATCACAATCCTAGGAGGTATGTGCCAGCGTTGGTCCCATTTTACAGATGAAGAAACTGAGGTTCAGGAAGGGACAGAACAAGCCCAACCAAGGAGGGACAGAATAGGGTCAGAGGCTGACCCAAGGCCACCCCTTCACCTCTTCCCCGTGTTGTTGCCCCTCAAATGCAGGAAGGAAAGTGGACACCTGGGTGGAGCAAATGCTTCTCCCCAGGCTCCCTGCAACTGAAAGGCCAGGAAGCGAGGCACCATCCTTAGCCTTTCAGATGGAGAAATCTGGGGCTCCCAGCAAGAGACGCCATCCCCCCCGCCAGAGTCTGGGTTCCGTGGTTCCCCAAGGGTGGCTCACTGGCACATCCCTAGCTCCTGGCCCAGACCAGCCTCACTGCCCAGAAAATGTAAGATCTCAGAGCTTTAGCACTGCTCCCAGTCTCCATCAAGCAGGTGACAAGGGGTCAGTACCACGGGGGCCACCTCCTGGCCTCAGGCTGATTACAGCCCGCAGGCTGTCGCATCTACAGGGTCCCTGCAGATAGGGACCAAAGCGGGGCCATCTCAGGCGAAGGCACAGCACAGACCACAGGAGTCTCAGAGCAGGAAAGTTGAGAGCGTCTCAGTGTGGGGGCCCATGGAAGGGCTCCAGCCTGACCCAACCTCAGTCCCTCACCTTCCCAGCGGCCTGGCTGCAAGCATTTGTCTGTCTTGTGCCCAGCAGAGAGCCGAGCAGCTCAACCATGGTCATGGTCTAGAAGTGGGGGTGCCGGGGCCTGGGAGGACAGAGCATCTTAGACTCTAATCAACATTGAAAAACAAAACTGTCACAAACGAAGATTCCCGGGCCCTGCCAGAACTAGACTCTGTCACAGCAGGGTTTCTCCACTTCAGCACTCTGGACATTTGAAACCATTCTGGTTTTGTTTTTTTTTTTTTTTTGGGGGGGGTGTCCTGTGCATCACAGGACATTTAGCAGCATCCTACCACGAGCACAAGTCCAGCTGTGACAACCAAGTATGTCCCCAGATGCTGTCAACTGTCTGGGGGCAAAGACATCCCTGGTTAAGAACCACTGCTGCAGACCCTGGACTGGACTTTTTGAAAAGCTCCCAGGTTAATTCCGAGGCAGGAGTTGGGCACCCAGCTAAGAGGGCACGTCCATGAGCACTGGGTGGGACCCCGGGGACTCCCGGCCCCACTGCGCTCCTGCGTTCCTGGGGGGCCAGTCCCTCCCTTTCTGCCCCTAGGACAAGAAATAAGCAGAGCAAGGCTCCATCATGTGAATCCCTCCCTGCCCCCCACCCCAGGCAGTCACCAAATCCCGCCTGCACCTCCCAGCCACGTGGGCTCCGGGATCTCCCATCCTTGGCTGGTTTCAGGAGGAGCAGCGAGTGGTCCTAGTGATGCAATCAAGTTTCCCGGCTGATGAAGCCCAGCCCCGGGCCAGGCGAGGCAAGAGTCTCATAAGGAAACCATTTAAATTGACAACATCTGCCTGTGCTTCCCTGAAGAGCAGCGAGTCCAGCCGCCTGGGGAGGGGCCCACCCCAGGGAGCGGACGAGGCGTCCGTCCAGGGGCTGCAGGGCGGTGGAGCCTCCATTCCAGTGACGTGGCCCACGCGGCAGCCAGGCAGCATCTGGCTCCTGCCAGCAATCCAGGGCCTCGCGCAGGGGAAGCAGCTTGTTGTGGTTCTGACAGGGCCAGCCCCTCCTCCTGGGATGCAAAGAGGCAGCAAGAAGTTCCTAGAAGTCGGGCCACTCTGGCGCAGTGAGAAAGCATTAGGGACGGGAGGAAGGATTCTGCAGGCGGACACCCCTGGCCTCGAATCCTGCTGCTCACCAGGCCGGAAACCTTGAGTTGGATCAAAAAAACCCAAAGTGGGGACTTCCTTGGTGGTCCAGTGGTTAAGAATCGACCTTGCAAAGCAGAGGACGTGGGTTCGATCCCTGATCTGGGAACTAAGATCTCACGTGCTGTGGAGCAACTAAGCCCAAGCACCGCAACGAAAGATCCCACGAGACCCAGCGTGCATGTGTGTGCGTGTGTGTGTGTGCACACGTGTGCGTGCGTGCTCAGTCATGTCTGACTCTTTGCCACCCGGGACTGGAGCTCGCCAGGCTCCTCAGTCTATGGGATTTTCCAGGCAAGAATACTGGAGTTGGGTTGCCATTTCCTACTCCAGGAGGATCTTCCCGACCCAGGGATCGAATCCATGTCTCCTGTGTCTTTTGTATTAGCAGGAGGATTCTATACCACTGAGCCACCTGGGAAGCCCACATGACCCAACGCAACCAAATAATTAAAACAATTTATAAAAAAAGGGGGGCAGGTGCCAGCTTCTCCATTTTACAGACACGGGCACGCTGCCTCCCTGCTTTGCCCTCCAGACTTGCCCGTACCCGGAGGCAGGCTCTGGAGGCAGCTGGGCAGCTCCCAGGTGAACGTGCGGGGATGCGATTCTCAGCAGATGCAACAGGCCACTCCCTCTTGCTCTTAGAGCCCAAGAGGACAGCAGGCTGTTGGAAGGGATCCAGAGTAAACTTGCTGGCTTTGACCCAGGAATGGTCCAAACCCAGGCACCTGGGTAAAGGTGTCCCCCTCCCCAACTAAGTGTGGCCCAGCCCAGCTCACTTCCGGGGTACTCTGCCTTGTGTCAGGGGCTACTCAAGCATGAACCCTCTGTAGGCACAATCACCACCCACTTCACAAATGAGCAAACGGATACTCAGGGAGTCCACAGGCCACTCAAGAGGTGAGGGGTGAACTGCACCCCCAAGCCCTACCTCAGGAGCCTACCCCTATCCCCTGCCATGCAGGATTGCTGGGAAAATGCTCCCAGACAGAAGAGCTGTTCTCGGGAGCATCGTCAATGTTCCTGTGCTTTGCGGGCTGACCCTTCACGAGTCTTAATACTAGAGAAGAGGCAGTCTTGAGACCAGTCTTACCCTAAAGGAGGCAAAGTCACACGCGGTCAGAGTGCATGGTCAGTGGGGCATGACCCTGGGCCAAACCTATCAAGCAAGACCTGCTGTTGTTGGGGGCCAAACCTCGTGAATCCAGGGTGGGAGAGTGGGGAAATGCTCCTGGAGGAGTTCATGTCAGCTTCCTGCCTACTTATCGGGTGCTGAACTGACAGCTCTCCCTGCCTGACCTCCTGGAGTCCACACCACAAGCCTGGGAGGTAGGTACCATCATCCCCACATCACAGGCAGGGAAACTGAGATTCAAGGCACAGAAGCCACCTACCCCAGGTGTGGCCGGGACAGGGCCGTGATCTGGTCTAAACCCACAGCTGTCTGATCTCGGAATCTCAAACCAGGCCCAGGCCCTAGAAATTCAAAGCAAGAAGCCACAGCTGAGCTAAGGTAGCAACTTTCCCTTCCCTCAGAAGCCTCAACTGTAAAAAAACAGAGCTAAAGGGTCAGCTATGTGCAGGGGGCGGTTTCCTTCCCGAGCCCCTGAGATCCCCAGCAGGACCGTTCATAAGACAAGGGTGCAGGAGGCAGACAGACTGGGGTCCAAAGCCAGGATCTGCCCCCCACTGGACACATGACCTCTCTGGACCTCAGTCACTGCTCTGTTTCATGGGTTTGCTAAGAGGCTGAATGGGAGAACAGGGCCTGGCACATACCAAGGGGGACATGTCCGTTACTGTCAGAAGCAACTGTGACAGATGGTCCAGCAGGAAGACCAGGCGTGCAGGGCCCCTAATGGAGGCCCTGCTTCCCCACCCCAGGATATGTATGGACGAGGACATTTCCCCAGACCTTGAACCTGGCTCGGACATCCCGGGAGGTGGACTGGCAGGGAGCCCAGGCACGCTCAGGCCGCTCCTAGCTGACTCACACCTGGGTGGTGACTGAGTCACCCACGGAAGGGAAGAAATAGGAGGGAGGAATCCCCATCTCTGGAGTCCAGTTCCGTGAAGAGCTGGACTCAAGTGAGTCACAGGGATGTCCCTGTCCTCTGAGCCTCTATCCAGCCCCAGAGCCTTTCCTGAAAGCACCCTCCTCACTACTGCAGACACATTACTTCCCCTTCTGGGTCTAGGTATGGCGAAAATGGAAGGACTTCCCTGGTAGCCCCAGTGGTCAAGATCCTACACTTCCAATCAGGGGACACAGGTTCAATCCCTGCTTGGGGAACTAAGATCCCACATGCTGCACACTGAACAAAAAAAAAGAAGAAAACGTAAGGAAGCTTCTATATCCCAGAGTGCAGGCGTCTTGGAGGCAAGGCCTCCATTTCACTCACTGATGCTTCTCACATCCTAAGGATGGGACCTGGCACAGGGGAGGCACTCAGTAGGTCTCTGATGACTAGATCAGTGACATCCACAGTCCGGCTCCCAGTAAGGAGCTTCTTGCACTGAGATTTCCACCTCCAGGAAAGCTGCCTCCAGCTGTGGTCAGGACCTGTGCTATAGCTTTTGGTGGTCATCGAGGGGTCAGAGGTCATCAACACCTCTGGATCTGCCCCTGGGTGGTCCCACTGCTCCTCACCACATGCCCCACAGCTCCCTGGACTTCTGAGGGGAACTGAGGAATAACCAGAGGCCACCAGAGTCATGTCTCCTCACAAAACCAGCACAGAGTCAGACCTGCTTTTGCTGGCCATCTTCCGCAGCCCTCTGAGATTGCATCCACGGGACAAAGGGCTCGGGGGTCGGTGGGACCAGGAGGCCCTGACTCATTCCACCTCCTCCCCAGACAGCTGATTTCTCCTGCAGACTCAGGGGCTGACCCTGGGCCAGTCGCTGCCCCTGTCATTTTCAGGGGCATTTTGTCCACACACACATGAACTGAGCACTTGACTATGGGCCAGGCCTGAGCGGGACACTGTGGACACATCCGGAACAAGCCTGGGCCTTGGTCTTGACTGCATCCAAAATGGGCCAGGCCAGTCTCACCTGGGTCCATGTGATTCCTCTTTGACCAACAGGAAACCCTTAGGAGGCGCAGAAGCCCTGGGTCGGGCCTCCTCTTGCATTCAGGGCAATGCCCACTCAAAGGCCCACCCCCAGAGAAGACAGGGGTCAGGGCCAGAGTGGGCAGGAGAGGCTGACGCCGCCCCTCCCGCCCCGTGCTCAGCACTTCCGGGAGAGCTGATGTATCTAATGGTCCTCCCCTGGCTCAGGGGCGCCGGGTCAGGGGCCACGGCTATCTCTGCCACTGCTGGGCCCAGTGCCGAGGGCAGGAGCCTGGCTCTAACTGCAAATGTTTGCTGAAGGGGGTGAAGCACAGGAAGAGAGAAAGAGAAACAATTAAGGGGCGAGAGGGAGCAAGGTGAACCCTTCCTTCCTGCTCCCACCCCTGGATCGCCTCCAATAACGGCCTGACAGCCACCACTGCCAGCCTTTCCAGGGCCCTGACTCGGTGCCGGGGTTTCTGCTGGGTACGTAATGGGGACGGGGGAGGGTGGGTGACCCACTTAATCCAAGCGCCGGGAAGGAGCTCATCACCCCATTTCACAGAAGAGGAAAGCAAGGCTCAGAGAGACCTGGTGGTCCGGCAGCCTTGGGAGCCCACCCTCCGTCTGAACCACCAAGGCCCACACCCAGCCAACCCTGCCAGGGTTTGCAAGAGGCGGAAGGAAAAATCCCCAGCCCGAGAAGACTGTTGGCAGCTGCCAGGAGGAGTTATGGCTCATAACTGATGCTTATCGGGCTCGGGCAGGGATGGTTCAGGCCACCCAGCCAGAAAGACCCTGGAAAGACCAGAGGATCCCGCCCCCCAGGCTCACAGGTGCCTGGCCCGATCAAAGGGGTGGGCGTGTCCAGTCCGTTTCTCAACACAGACATGTGCACACGCCGGGGCACGGCTGGCAGGCTCTCACAGCAGTCGTGCATAACCAGCCGCCTAAGAAGCAGGACTTCACAGGTCCCGGAAGTCCCCTCCAGACATGACCTCCCCGCCACAACCCAAGCCAGCATCATCCTGACTCCTATCAGGATGGGTGGCTTTAATCAGAATGCTTTTGAACTTTATATAACCGGCCTGGGATGGCACGGCACGCTCTTGGGTCTGGCTCCTTCCCTCAGTGTTGTTTGCCACACTATCCTTGTTGTGAGTGGCAACGGCTGCTGCGTGGCCCGCTGGGAGTTTGGTTTTTAATCATTCCATGATGACAGAGGTGGGAAACCGCTCCTATCAGCTGATGGCCGCCTCCCCTCCTGCCACTTGGAGTCCCAAGTGATCAAGCCCATGGCTGCCCCTGGGGGTTCTAAAATACAGCTCTGATTCACATCTTTCTGTGGCCCCTTGCCCATGGCTCCCCAGACTCCCAAGCCCAGCATCCTGCCTGGGGTGGGGCACGGTGGGGGGCAGGGCAGTAACCCCAGGAGGCAGCACGAGCCCCCCTGCACCCAGAAGGTGCTCAGGAACTCGTCCTGAGGGACTGGGGGTGGGGGCGCTCTTGCAGAGGAAGTGGTGGGAGGTAAGGGCGCCTTTGCGTGCGAGAAGGATCCAGACTTCTGCCTTCCCCAGCGGCCTCCCAGGCGCCGGCGTGCACCGCCTCCCCTCTTGGCAGGTTTAGTCTGGTTTCAGCTGCCCTGTGCCTGGCCCTGTGCTGGGCAGGGAAGCCCTCCCACCCCCTTCCTGGGCAACCCCTGCCCCACTGGATGGAGGAGGAAGCCCAGACTGAACGGACAAGGCTGTTGGCTGTGGTTACAGAGTCAGAGGGTAGTTGCCGAGGTCCAAGGGCAGATGTCGGGGCAGGGACCAGCCCCTCCTCCCCCCGCTAGGAGCAGCCCCCCTCTCCACACCCAACACAACCCACTGGTGCCCCCAGCTGCCTCTCAATCGCAGCCTCTGAGCCCCAAGGCGGTGCCCAGCTGCCCGGAAGGCGGCGAGGGCTGCTCCTGACACACGCTGATACCCCTGGCACCAGGGTGGGGAGGGCCTCGGCTCAGGCAGCTGGCGGTGACTGGCACTCGGTCCAGCACCATCAGCGCCCACGCTGGTTCAGGGCCAAGAGAGAAATGTCCCAGGTCGATGCCAGCGCCTGCCCTTGGCACAAGGCCCCAGGACTAAGATGCAACAGAGGCCACGCCAAGTCTGGGGCTGGAGCTAAGAGGCATGGCCCACTGGGGTGCACAAGGCCAAAAGGGGGGCCAAGGAAGGCCTCACAGGGGAGGGGGCTCTTGGGCTGAGCAGGAGTTTGGCCACGTAAAGCGGGGAAACGGAGTCTGAGGACAGAGCAGCTGCAGAAGCAAACAACTAGAGGAGTAAGGTGGGGTGAAGTCAGGCAGCCCGGGGACCCTAGCATCGCCCCCTGCTCCCCCAGCCCCAGCAGAGTCTGCCCTGGACCTCGGCGGGGAGCAGTCTTCTGTTCCCAGCGAGGGTCCCACAACTGACTGTGTGGAGGGCCCCTCCCTCCTTCGGCACTTCCTGTGTAGAAGCCCCCCCAACCCCCTAGCCCAGCCTCACCCAGGGGAGCATTCCAGCTCTCCCTGGCTTGGAGCCAAGCCCCCCAAGACAGAGCAGGTTCAAGCCAGCAAAGGCGAGAAAGTACAGAGACCCCACACTGGGGACCCTGAGTTCCAGCATGAGGCCCAGCTTCCTACACACTTGGGAGCTCACCTGCTCCCAGCCCTCCGGAAGGAACTTCGCCCCACAGCACCCCCAGAATCCTGAGACAGAGACAGTACCCCAGTCAGTCCTGGCCCCCAGGGCAGTTCCCTGACCAGAGGGACAACTGAGGTGGCTCCATCCAGCCCACCGCCTTGACTCAGCTGGGGACGAGCTGGACCTCTGATGGGCATTATCTCACCGCGTCTCCCAAGAATACCGCGGGCAGGCACCAGCAGCCCGGGGCTGGGGGGCCCAGGCCTGTGCCCAAGGTCGACGGGCGACAAGCAGCAGAGGAGGACGGGTATGTCCTCCCCAGGCCTGTGGGGGGGACAGGCCTCCAGCCCGACCAAACAGGCAGTGCGTCCTCTAGCAGGGCTCCTTCCTCCCAACCGTGGACTGGCCACTCCCCATTGACATCTGGGCAGATGGGGGGGCAGATGGTTCCAGGCCTGCATCTGAGAGCTGTCTGTTCCAAGCCTGGGCGCCAAAAGCAGCTTAGAGCAGAGGCTGAGGGTTTGCAACGACCGCCCCAAGCAGACACCAAAGCCGGGCCACGGGCTGGGCGGCTTTAGGCCTCACCAAGGCCACCAGCAGCACAGTTATGATCTCATGGAGAGCCGGAAGGCCTGGGGGGGCGGGGGGAAGCCCTGAGGGCAGGTCTGGTGTCCCCAGAACCCCCAGCACTTGCCAGGCCAGGTGGATAATGAAGAGTGACAGCCCTTGTCCACAGCCTACATCACTTCCAGGTCTCATTCTAAGTGAATCTGATGTCTCTCCCCTGCTCAGACCTTTTGGGGCTGTGTGATGAGATGAGGATAAATCTATATTGGTTGCCATGGGTGATACACTGCTCATTTCAGCAGCAGGCTACTGACTGCAGGGTCACCAGGCTGCACACACCAAGTCCCCCAGCTCCCAGGATCCATGGGCAGATAGGCCAGCAGCCCAGGCAGGGCTTCCAGAACACAAGTCAGGACTTCCAAGTATTGAGCAAGCAGAATTCAAAGCCTCTCCAGGCCCTCAGATACATGGTGTAGATGCTGCTGCAAACCTTGGGCCAGAGAGGTTCCCAGAACTGAGCTCAACGTGAGGAACAGGCCTCAGGGAACAACCCTGGCTCCACGGGGCCCAGTCACCTCTGGTCAGAGCTGTGCCACTGCCAGGCTGGCAGGCAGGCACGTGGCCGGGGTTGCCAGGGTGGCACCTGCCAATGGTGTGGCCAGCTGGCAGCAGAGGCCAGGCCCCGGGAGCAGACACCAAGGCCAAGCAACAGGCTGGACGGCTTCAGGCCTCGTCAAGCACACCAGCCACAGTCTGACCCCAGGAGCCCACAGCTGGCCTGACACCATGACCTGGCTGCCAGCAAGACGTTGCTACCAGTGCCTGCCTCCTCAGGCCCCAGCTTGCCCACGGAAGGCCTCCCACAGGGGCCCTGGGGACCAGGCAGATCACCACCAGGGACCCAAGGGCATGAGGGGGGTCAGGAGAAGCCCAGAGCAGGCAGCTCACAGAAGAGGCAGCTTGGGCCAGATGCTGCCACGTGACACTGTCACCAGATGCACTGATTTAAAAGATTTTTTTCTTTTTATGCTGTCAAAACCTGTTAGACCCCTGTATAGGGCAACAAAACCCCAGCACAAGCTCCATGAGGGCAAGGACCACGTCCAGCCCGGGGTGGGTGCCCAGTCGACATCTGTCAAGCACACAGATGGCCAAACAGAAAGGCTTCCCAAGTTGGTCCTGGGAGGACCCTTCCCAGGTGTGTCTGGCTGTGAAGTCTCTGTGAGGCCTCCAGGTGCACTGCCCACCCCCCCCCCCACCATGGGGAGCCCCCAGGAGCCGGGCTCTCTGCTCCTGGTCACCTCTGGAATCCCGGGTCCAAGAGGGTGCTCAGAAAATGCGGAGTAGGGACCCAAGCTTTCCAGCCTCCTCCTCTGCCCTCCCCACCCGGTCTGTGAAAGGAAGTGGTGGCCCCGCCTACCTCGGGATCCCACTGCACCCCCACATCCCTGTCCCCTCGGGCCTAAGAGACAGAACCACGGGTCCAACTCAAGACCAAGAAGTGTGGGAGAGCCGGCTGCGCAAGCCAACAGGTTCAAGAGGCATCTGCGGTCTTTTCCACAGAAGGAGGGCGAGGCCCCGCCAAGCCCGAGGTATGTGTGTAAAAGACCTGGCTTCCCCAGGCCCGCGGCCTCCAGCTGCAGAGCTGACCTGTCCGAGGCCCTTCTTCAGACCCCTCCAGATCCCAGGCAACCCTCAGAGAGCTCCCATTCCAGCCTGCTCATGGCCAGGCCCGCGGAAGGAAGGCAGTGTCCGTCTTGTGAGCACGCCTGCCCCCTTTCAAACGGTTGCCCCAGTGAAAACCCCACTGAAGAAATCATTGAAAACTGAAAGCGGTCACAGAAGAAAGTACAGGGTGGGAGCCCGCCCAAGTCACGTGTCTGTTTCTTAGACAGCCTAGCACTAAGTCCAGAGCAGGAAGAGCCCCTTGTCTCTCCCTGGCCCAGCCTGCCGCTTCATGCCAAGAGGGGCTCTGAGGCACCCGGGGCAGAGGTCAGGGCCAACCAGAGCTGTGCCATGAGCTCCTCCTACAAGGTCACCCTGAACGAGTGACTTCTCTGCCCCCAGCCTCAGTTTCCCCATCCCCTGGCCCAGGAGGCTCACTCTGCCTGTCCTCTCCGCAGAGGCCTTGCTGTCCGGTAGATCAGTGCCTCCCTCTTGCTCCCTCCCACCACCAGCCACGTGCACAGGGCAGCCGCAGGCCCAGTGCCAGCCGGGTGCAGAGACCTCTCAGGATGTTTGGGATTCCTCCTGCCCGAAAGACAGATTGGCTCAAGGCTGGAAGCCTGCGCCCGGCCTGCCCTGGGGAGACCACGACCTGGCCCACGGCTTCCCAGCTCACGAGACTTGGCTGGGACGCGTCCCTCCTGGGACCCCTGGGAAAGCCTCCCAGATGCCATTCGGATGCATCTGCTTAGAAGGCCTCTGGGCAGAGACCTTGGCAAATGCCCACTGTGCCCCAGTGCCAGCCCGCGCCTGGCATAGAGTTCACAGCAACGACGTCCGCCCCGGTCCCCACCTGCGGCCCCCAGGCCCCTTTTCCTCAGATTTCACCAGATCGAGCCCAGTGCCTCGAAGCGATCCCAATTTGGATTTTCCTGTCGCGCCCATCCCACGGAAAAGAACCTCCTTCCAAGGTCTGGCGGCATCACACGGGGCTGCAACTGCTTCTGGCCCTCAGTCACCAAGGCAGGGTGGGGCCTTGGACCTCACCTGATTCCAGTGAGGAATCTGCCAGTCCCCAGCTAGGTGATGGGGGTCTACCACTTTAGGGCTCTTGACCCCAATTTCCTCATCAGCTCAGGGGTGGGATTCAAGGACTCAGTGGATCATGCATTCTAGGTGTTTAGCGGGTCCCTGGCATCTCACAGTGCGCAATCAAAGGCAGCTTAACCCTGATGATAAAATGGTTATTTTTGCAATTGCATTTCTAGCCAGGTGACCCCTCCGGATGGCCGAGAGGATTAACAGACACGTCATGTGCAAAAACACCCGGCGTGGCACCTGGCACGCAGCACAGAACCTGGTAACCATGAGGTTCGTAAGGAGGCCTCAGAGAGGTGAGGCTGGGGAAACAGTGCGACGAACCACCTGTTCTACCTGCTCAAATTGGGTCAGGCTGGAGCTGTGTACCCAGCTGTTGCCATGGCACCCAGCACACAGGGAAACACTCTAAGCTAGGAGGGTGGTTGCTGCAGGAGTGGGGCCTCGGGCCTGCTTTGCCCAGACACCTCCCATGCTGCCACTACCCCCGCTGTCTGGACCACATCGGGGATCCCCGAGGTTGGGGCAGTACGCCGCTCAACTAAGCAGGTCACATACCCCTGACCCCACCCCAACTCCAAAACAGGGCTTTGGCCCTCTGGGTGGGGGTAGTGGGGGCGGGCTGTGAGGAGGGGCTCCCAGGCTGCAGACCAGGGTGTGTGAAAGGGGAGTGGATGGAGTAGGAACCCAGGAACCCTCATCTCCTGGGAAAACGCCAAAGCACCTCTAAGCAGCCTCGGGTCCCAACATGTCTGTTCCCTCCAGCCACACTTGCCCAGCAGCGAACAGGCACCCAGAGCCCACTTCGTGCTTAGCTGTGTGGGGTTCAGTGCCAGCTCTTCCCTCCTCATCCCACTCAGCTTTCATCCAGGGTGAGGGTTGGCAAAGGCTGTCAAGGCTCAGCCAGGTTTAGGGAATCCATGGCCCATGGCCAAGAAGGAAGAAGGGGAGAGAGAGGAGAAATCCAGACGCTGTGGGCTGAGATCTGGAACTTTCAGACTTTCCCGCGTGAGGGGGCAGGTTTGGGGCAATGGAAAGGCTGACAGGTAGGGTGGCAGGGGCCCCAGGGCCTGGGAAGCCCAGCTGAAACTTTAGCCTGGGGCTGAATACTGACTCCTCAGTAGAATCCAAGACCCTGCCCCCAACCCTCAACTCAGATGAGAGCCCCTCCACTGCTGACTCCAGCTAGTACCCCCAAGATCTAGGAGGGGCCTGGGGCATGGACCTGTCTACCATAGTAACCGCAGTGGTTGCAACGATTTGCCTGGCCAGACGTCGTATATACATTATTCATTCCCCGTCACAACTGTAGCAGTGGGTATGATCTCCCATTTCTCAGAAAAAAAACTTAAGGTACAAAGGTAGAACACAGTAGTGGCTAAAAGCACATCCTGAGTTTGAATCTGGCCTCTGCTGCCATAACACAGGCAAATCACTCCCTCTCTGAGCCTCAGTTTCCACCTCTATAAAATGGGAATAATCTTACACGGCACCCCCCCCCCCACCAACCTCCACTCTGCTCCATGGCATAATCAAGGGGTTAAGTGAGAAGCACTAGTAAAACAGGGTGCAAAGGACCAATAACTTAACTTGCTGGTCCCTGGAATCAGAGAGGTTAGGTAACTTGCCCTAGGTCACCCAGCCAGTGAGGGGCCAACATCCCAGGCCCCAGCTCTGAGCATAGCCCTTTACCGGAAAGGTTGGGCTGCTCTGTGTGTGGCCGGCGGGATCACAGGCTCCCAACCCCACAGCAAAGGGCAGCCCTTGTCTGAATTCCTCAGATAAGCAAGCAGCCCCAGCCAAGCGGAGCAGGCCCAAGTGCACAGAGAAGGCACGCTCCACCCCGTAGATTCCTAAATCTGGGTTAAGCTGTAGGCCTCCTCTCTCTCCTCCCAGCGGAACATTGGACCACCAGATTCATCCAATAGGTCTCCAAACAGGCCGATTTCAGTCGACAACTGCCTCTTGTGGGGTCCCTGGCAGACCACTTGCTTCCTCTTTTTGGGGCCTCAGTTTCTCTATCTGTAACAGGCAACCCCATCTCACAACTATGGGGCAGCCCCAGCTAACTGGGCTCACAAGGAGGCCTGAGGAGCCAAGGGGCAGCCCAGCGAGGGGAACCAATGGATCACAGGCCCTGGGTCAGGCCTGGACCGCGTTCCCTCTGCTGAAACTTCTCCACAACTCGGACTGAGAGACCTGTACTGGGCCCAGAAAGTGGCCAAGCTGAGACTCCAACTCCCATCTGTCACACTCCAGGATGATGTGACCCAGGGAAGGGGGGTGCCGGGCACTGGCCACCCTCAGCAACAAGCTGGAAGGCTGGGACTGCAGGATGGGGAAGAACACAAAACTAAACTTGACCGAGCTTCTTTCAGCGAGGGCAGCAGCCTCCGTGACAAGGGCATTTGCAATGCAAAGCAGTCCAGCTCCAGCCAGAAGAGAACGGTCACTCGGAGGGGGCTGGGCGGGTTAAAATCCAGCCCCCACCCTCCAGCCAGACCCGGAGTGCCCGGGGGGACAGACCTTCCCGGGCGTCGGGGAGTGCCAGGGAACCTGTGGCTGGCCCGGGCTCTTAAATCATATGACAGCCTGAGCGGCCAGCTAGGTACAAGATGCCCTGGAAATACTCGCCCCTTCTCAGCCCTTCAAGGCCAAACTCTGCTGGGCTCTGCCTGCCAAGTCTGCAGAATGGGCCTACTGTGGGCTGTGTGTGTGCAAGGCCCCAAGAGGGGGCTGAAAGAACAGACTCCCCTCCCCCCGCCCCCCCCCCGCCCCCCCCCCCCCGCCAGGTATCCATCTGGTCACCTGCAGGTGGGTGCACCGCACCCTGCCAGCTTCCCTCAGGCCCAGATCTCCCAGATCACTCAGTCCTGCCTTGTGCAAACCTGCCCCAGACACGCATAATCTCCAGGACTCCTCTGGGCCCCAAGGGGCACTTCCACACCCGCCAAGTGGATAGATCTCGCTTCTCAAACCCCGCTTTGCACCCCTCTTTGCGCCCACCCCCCACGCAGGCAGGACTGCCCCAGCTCCTACCTTGACGACAAGCTGACAAAGTCCCCGCCATCCAGCAGCCGGACCTTGCAGAAGAGAACCCCATTCACGAAGGGGACTGCAGTCAGCTCCTCCAGGGTGAAAGTGGTTTGGAATTTAAATTTCTTCTTTTTCATCAAGAAAGCCATGAGCGAGTTCCCTGAGTCTGAAGCCCCGAAGGCCAAAAAAAAAAAAAAAAAAAAGCGGGGGGAGCCAGAAATCCCCAGGATTCTTTCCCCTACCACCACACCCCCTCCTCAAAACACCAGAGCCGGATCCCGCCCAGATGGTGGCTGAGGCAGCAGAACGGATGGGGAGCTGAGTCCGGAGGGCCCGGGTCCGAACGACCAGTCCAGTTCGCAGGCCGGCAGGCTTCACCCTCGGGGAGCTGGGGCTTGGACGGGTTCCGAGTGGCCGGGGGCTTCACCGGCCATGTAAACATTGGGGCAAGGTCCACGAGTCAAGGGCAGGGGTGGCGAGCGGCGCGCGAGCGGCCGTGCTGGCGGACAGCATCCCGAGAGCTGAGATCCCCGGAGAGCTCACGCCGCGCGACCGGGCGCGGCGGGCAGACCGGTGAAACTGAAGACGACGGGCGGCCCGGCTGAGGACCGAGGGCGGCCCCGCCCCCGCCCCGCTGGCGGCCGGGGGTGGCGCCCACGCCGCGCTCACGCCCCCGCACCTGGGTGCCAGGCAGCGGCGCAGGTGAGTCCGGGGAGGCCGAGGGCACCTCCAGGGGGCGGTCGAGAGCGCTGCAGGGGGCGGGGGGAGGCCCCTCTCTCCCGGAGGTGCTTCGGGGAGCTCCGGGCCGGGAACGTCCGGCCACGGCCCCCTCCCGGCGGGCAGCCGGCCGGGCTCCAGGCAGCAGGGGCGCCGCCTCCTCTTTGGTCCTGGGTCCCGCGCCGCGGTCCCCGGGGGAGCTGAGGCGCCCTTCCGGCCGGCCGGTGGCGCCCGCCTCACCCGCTGCCTCTGGCCGGCACCCCGCGGACAGGAGCGCCGCCGCCCGCGCTCCCGACGCCGCCTCCCGAGCCCGACGCAGCGCGGCGCCGCTGGGAGAATGCCGAGACCCCCGCGCGGCCGCCCGCGGAGCCTCAGCCGAGCGCGGGAGGGGCGGGGCGTCGGCGGCTCAGCCCGCCCTGATTGGGCCGCCCGGTGGGGCGGCCGAAGGGCGTGATTGGCGGATGGCGGCGTGGGGCGGGATTCGCGGGAGGCCGAGGCACCTCGAGCCTCTCGGATTGGTCCGTCGCCTATCTGGGTCCGCCTCCTCGATCAGGGCGGAGCGGAGCGAAGGGGAGAGGGGCCCTGGGAAGGCGGTGGGAGGTCGTGGGGCGGGAAGCCGAGACAGGCATGCAGGCTAGGAGGAGGGCGTGAGCAAATAAAAAAGGAGAAACAATGAAGAGAAGAAATAAAATGAGCCCAAGGACTGAGGTGGCCCTCCAGTGTCCTCCCAGACTTGAGTTCGTTGACCACTAGATTAGGCCCGGAAGGTAGACTCGCATTTTTCAGAACACACACCCAGAGAGGTGGCTGAAACTAGACCATGATCAGCTCTTTGGCTTCACATCCCTAGTTCTCAGCACCGAGGAGGGAAGTGCCTGTAAAGCCTTCGCCAAGGGGGTGAATTGAAGCAGTTCATCACGCAACCGGTGATAGAACCAGCTTCTCCTGTCCCAAACTATCTAAGCCTTTTGTTGGTGCTTAGCATCTTACCCAGTATGGCTGATCTCCCTGACTGCACTGACTGCGCTGGACGCAGAGACCACTTCAGGAGCTTTTTAGGTTCCAGGCCTTCCACACTGCAGTTCATTGATTCAGTCCCCAAATGTTCAGGGCTGCGTGCCAGGCTGGCATTTAGGAGTGAGCCTGGTGGACCTGCCATCTCCAACCTTCCCAAGCTCAAGATCAGATGGAGAAGCAGACAGGGACCCAGGCAGAGACAAATCTGGTGAATGAGGACAGTGATCGGGCACATAGAGGGAACTGGGGAAGCTCTGTGCTGGCAGGAGTGGAGAGGAAGGGGACTCGGAGAGAAGGCCTCACAAAGTTATCCTAGCCACTGGCAGGATGCATTCCCTGAGTCAGGCAGGGTGCAGACGGAGCCTCAAGAGGCCTGGCGGCCAGAGAGCGCAGTGCCGGCAGAAAGCTGTGGGTACCTTCATGCTGCTGCATTGTGGCTCTTTGAGGGAGGCAGGGGGCAAGAGGTGGGGCTGGAAGGCCTGTAGAGGCTGGATCTAGCAGAGTCTTGTAGACCAGAGTAAGGAGGGGAGCCACACGCACGTTTTAAGTGACCCAGACAGATTTGCCTTTTGCTGCAAGAAGTTCGCTCTGACTATAGAGAGTGTGGAAGAGAGATGATAGGAAATAGGGATGAGGGGCTTGTGGTGATCCAGGCAACAGGTAATGACAATGAACCACAACACTGAAGGGAAAAGTGGGGTCTGAGAGGCATTCAAGAGACAGAGGCAAGTGGACTTGGGGATGAGTGAGGTTGGGAAATGTATCTCAGGACTTGGATTTCTGATTTCTTCCCGATTCCCAGCCATAGCATGGTGGGCAGCCTCTGCTTCTCTCCAGTTTGTCCTGCAATTTGAAAAACACCGCTAGTCAGATAGGAGAAAATTGATAACAGCAGCTCCCAGTGCTATTGTGTGCCCCCATTTACAGCCCGGGAAGTTGAGACCTGGAGAGCTTAAACTACTTGACTTGGGTCTTGACCCCAAAGCACAAGCTCTAGAGTGCTGAACTGTGCTGCCTGTGATGAGGTGGGAGTTTCTTCACTAATCCTGGCTGGGCCCCCTTCACAGGGGAAGGACCTGTGGCTACCTGATCCCAGGAGGAGATTTCAGAGGAGAGAGCTAGCCAAGGATGTCCCTGGCTGACTTCTCAGCTGTGACCGAGAGTAACCCCGGGCTTCAACAGGAAGCGGGGTGGGTCTGGCTGCCAGACTTAGCTCGGGTAGGGTATTTATCTCTTTGCTGCATCGAAGCTGGGAACCCAGGAAGTTTCCTTTCCCTCATTTCCCAGATAGGTCTTGGGTCAGAGCCAGGTGCCAGGGCAGGATGCCGCATTTAGGGTGAGACAAGCCTGAGTTAGTATCCTGGCCCTGATGCATATGAGTAGTATGGCTTTGGTTTCAGACATCAAAGCTCAGGGGCTCCGAATAGAGAGGGGGTTCAGTATGGTCTGGCTAGGACCGCTTGCCCTGGTACCAAAAGAGTGGGGTCTGAAATCTGGCCGACACAACATTGACCACTGGCGTCACATACACTTTGGGTGTAGTTTTCTGTGCACGGGAAGGAACCCTGAAGGAGACACTTTAAACTTTCCCATCTCTGAGCCACAGTTTCTTTACCTATAAACTGGGAATAAGAATACCAACCTTTCCAGAATGTTGTGAGGACTTCAAGAGGCTGCGTCTGCAAACGGCTCAGGCCTGGAAGGATGTGGTGCTCTGAGAGAGCAGTCTTCAGGGAGCACCAGGCCAGCACGTCCTCACTTCTCCAGCCCCCCAAATTGCCAAGTAGAACCTGTACTTCCTCGTCCTCACTTCTCCAGCCCCCCAAATTGCCAAGTAGAACCTGTACTTCCTCCCTGAGGCCCTGACCGGATATATAAGGAAACCAGTACCTAGCAAGATAATTCAGACAAGTAAGTGGTCTGGAGGACTTCCCTGGTGGTACAGTGGATAAGAACCCACAACTACTGAAACCTGTGCCTAGAGCCTGTGCTCTGTAAGAGGAGAAACCACCGCAATGAAAAGTAGCCCCTGCTGGCCGCAACTAGAGAAAGCCCACACAGCAACAAAGACCCAGAGCAGCCAAAAGTAATAAACAAATAAACATTAAAGCAAACAAAAGTGGTTTGGAGAAGGGTTCTCAGGGCACTGTGAGAGAGGATACACGGATTGGGAGTCGTCCTGATTTAGATGCAGTGGTCAAGCAAAGCCTCTATGAGGCGTTATCTCAGCCCAGACCCCAAGCACAAGAAGTTCTGGGAGCAGGCGCGGAGCTGGCATGCTTTCAGGACTCTGTGTGCCTGGAGGGCTTCCCTGGTGGCTCAGACGGTAAAGAATCTGCCTGGAATGTGGGAGACCCAGGTTTGATCCCTGGGTTGGGAAGATTCCCCTGGAGAAGAAAACAGCTACCCGCTCCAGGATTCTTGCCTGGAGAATCCCATGGGCAGAGGAGCCTGGAGGGGAGTGCATAGAGGGAGGAGAGAGAGGTATGGAGTCAGGCAGGAATCAGCTCATGTGAGACCTGTGGGCCTGGAAGGAGTTTAGACTCCATTCTAAGCCCAAAAGGACACCATTGGAGGATATAAGCAGGTGGGTGAAAAGATCCAAATACCTTTTTGAAAGTTCTTGCCAGTTCTTTCCATTCTTTGGAGAACGGATTGAACATTAGCAGGCAAGAACAGAGGCAGGCGGGCAGGCAGGTGAGGAGGCTGTTACAGCCATTCCAACGGGAAACTGGTGGCTCAGACCAGGGTGGAGCCAGAACAACGGGAAGAGAGAGGGAGCTCTTGTGGAGCGGAGATAACAGTTACCCACTAGAGCTTTTTGAATATCCCCAGGATTTTGAATTTGACTGAACGCCACCAGGTTCTTTAAGGCAGGAGTTATGTGAGCATATGGGCTTCCCTGGTGGCTCAGCAGTAAAGAATCCACCTGCTGATGCAGGAGACGCAAGAGATGCAGGTTTGATCCCTGGGTTGGAAAGATCCCCGGGAGTAGGAAATGGCAATCCACTCCAGTACTCTTGCCTGGAAATTTCCATGGACAGAGGAGCCTGGAGGGTTACAGTCCAGGGGGGTCACAAAGAGGCAGACATGACTAAGCACGCATTGTTTTTTTATGTGTGCGTAGAAAAGAACGGGGCTTCCCCAGTGGCTCAGCAAGTAAAGAATCTGCTGGCAACACAGGTGACACAGGAGATGCGGGTTTGACCTCTGGGTCGGGAAGATCCCCTGAGGTAGGAAATGACAACCCACTCCAGTACTCTTGCCTGGAAAAACTGACGGACAGAGGAGCCTGGCAGGCTACAGTCCATGGGGTGCAAAAGAATCAGACATGAAACTGATTGACTAAACAACAACAGCAAGTGAGCATGAGCACTGGGATAGGAGAGAAGAAGGAATACAGGGGAGTGGAGGAATTGTCTGCGGCATCGGCCTGTAGAACAGAAACACAGCTGGAGAAAGAGGGGTACCCTTAGAGAATCCCTACCTTTATCTGATGCTGGACAAACTCTTGTGATGCTATCTTTCTTCTCTCTCATTACAGCATGAGCCTCACAGGGTCAAGACACCTCACTCATGGTGTCCCCACATCCAGTTCATGGCCTGTCACATGATAGACACTCAGTAAATGGTTGCCTAAGGAATTGATGCATAGATAGATGCACATATACATGATGTATGTGTGTATATTTGAATGGATGTGCATGCTCAGTTGCTTAGCTGTGTCTGACTCTTTTTCGACCCCATGGACTGCAGCCCACCAGGCTCCTCTGTCCATGGGATTTTCCAGGCAAGAGTACTGGAGTGGGTTGTCATTTCCTATTCCAGGTAATCTTCCCGACCCAGGGATCAAGCCCATGTCTCTTGAGTCTCCTACACTGGCAGGTGGATTCTTTACCACCCAGCCACCTGGGAAGCCCCATATATGAATGGATAGCTACATGGATAGATGAGTAGATGGATGGCTGAAGATTTAACCTTGTCACCTCATACTTTAAACTCCTCAGTGTCATCAATAACTATCAAAATTCAATGTGCCCAAGTCCATTTTCAGTAAGTTGCCCAGGGATTTCCTTGGTGGTCCAGTGACTAAGACACCAAGCTCCCATTGCAGGGTGCCTGGGTTCTTTCCCTGGTCAGGAAACAAGATACCACATGCTGCAACTAAAGATCCCAAGTGCCAGGACTAAGACCCAGCACAGTCAAATAAATAAATAAAAATAAATATTAAAAAAATAAAGTTACCCAAAGCACTACTCACATATGCATTCAATTAGATATACAAGATGGCCTTGCAGCCTTATATATTACACAAAAATATTGGAAGCAACCTGATGTCTGGCAGTAGGAAGAGGGAGGCCTTGAGAGAAGGCAATGTGTTTTGTGCTTTGCTCCATCCTCAGCTCCTGGGGCAATACCTGTACCTAGTAGGGTTAAATACATACATATTTGTGGAATGAAGGGAAGCATCATCAATGAGATGCTCTCAGCTGTTGAGAAGGATGCTGGAGATGTGTGTGCCAAGGGGAAGATACCCACTCTATTGTGGCAAAGTAAACACAGGGAATGTGTTTGTAAAGCTATGTAAAGGATGAGATTACTTTTGTCAAGGAAAATGGACATATTTATGGGGCTTCCCAGGTGGTGCAGTGGGAATTCACCTGCCAATGCCGGAGATTCAAGAGAGTGGGTTCGATCCCAGGGTCAGGAAGATCCCCTGGAGTAGGAAATGACAGCCAACTTAAATATTCTTGCCTGGAAAATTCCACGGACATAGGAGCCTGGTGAGTTATAGTCCATGGGGTCGCTAAGAGTTGGACATGACTGAGCACACACCTTGTTTTTTATGTGTGCTAGAAAAGAATGGGGCTTCCCCAATGAGTCAGCAGGTAAAGGATCTGCCTACAACACAGATGACACAGGAGACAAGGGTTCGATCTCTGGGTCAGGAAGATGCCCTGGAGGAAGGCATGGCAACCCACTCCAGTATCCTTGCCTGGAGGATCCCATGGACAGACGAGCCTGGTGGGCTATAGTCCACAGTGTAGCAAAGAGCTGGACACAACTGAGTGACTGACCACAGCATCGAAAAGAACCTCAAAGGATACACTAAATTGTTATCAGAAGCTTCCAACTACGGAGAGTGTTTGGGGGAAAATGTTTATTTTAATGAATATTCTGGGATATTGTTTGTTTTTTGTAATAAGATAGATTTATTTTATAATTTAATACAGTATAATTATAAGGATGTTCATTTTTATTAGGATATTAACAGAAGACCTTCCATGCTTCTCCATCACGGTCTGGATAAAGTCAAAAGTTCTTGGAAAAAAATAAAGTTTCTTAGCCAGGCACTCAGGCCCCTCCAGAATCAACTGCTCAGCCCTTCCCTGCCTGTCCCCCTCAGGCCCCTGTAGCTCTGCCCAAAGGTCCTGACCTTGTCCTCTTCCCCAGCTGGTGACAGCCACTACTAATAAGTGTCAGGTGTCAGCTCAAGCCTCCTCTCCCACCCCATTCCCCCACATCAGGCACAGTGCTGTCTCCCTGCTCTGTGCCCCCAAGTTACCAAGCTGTGTACAGAGAAAATGAGGCCTCTGCCTTCTGTTTTCCATCACAACAACGGGTGCCTACTTGGCACTCATTGGAAGGGAGGTGGGAGGGCAGGAGGAAAAAAGTAAGGCGCAAAAGAAGAGAAGATGAAAGGAAGAAAGAAAGGGGAAACTGAGGTCGAGGTGGAAAATGTCACTTGCCCAAATCACCCTGAGGGCATCTGCCCAGCTGGCTTGCTCTCTCGGTCACCTGATAGCCAGCGTGGAGTGCCACGCCAAGCCATTTTCCCAGCGCTGCTTGCCAAGGGCGGTCGGTGCTGATTCACCAGTGACTGGGCTCCAATTATTTGCAGAACTGGAATGGCAGCTGAGCCACCCCAGCAGCTGACCAGGGGTGTATCGATTCATTTTACGCTCCTTGCTAATATCTGAGCCAGTCACAGAAAAAGATAAAGGCCCCAGAGAAGTCACCCATGGTGATCTGTCCTACTTAAACCTCCCACGGCCAAGTCCACAAGTCCCCTGTGTTGATCAGCCAACTCTGTCCTTCCCAAACCAAGCCTGACCATCAGTCATGGAGAGTAATCATGGTTCAGAACATGAGATCTGGAGTCAGGCGGCCCTGGGTTCCACCCCAACGATTACTGAGTCAAAGGGTATTTGCATATTTGCTGTTGAGAGATGCTGCCAAACTGCCAAAAAGGCTGAGCCCATTTATACTCTCACCAGTGGTGTAAGACAGTGCCCATTCCATACTTTCTCCATCTTTACCAATCTGTTTGGAAAACAAAACAAAAAACCCTCTACTACTGTGCTTGCATTTCTTTCACTAGTATCTTTTTCTTTCACTTTGAATTTCTGTAAATTGCCTGACTGTGTCCTTTGTCCACTTTAAAAAATTTGAGTCATCTTTTCATTATTTATTCATAGTAGCTTATTACATATTGTGGATATCAACCTCTATTGTATACATTAAAGTATTATTTCCACTTCATCAGTGGTCGTTGGACTTTGTGGTGTCTGTTTGTCTCACAGCAGCTCTTACCAAATCCCAGTTAAGAGATAAGAATCAACCTACTTGAGTGGAGAGAGCACTGAATTAGGAGTCAGGAGCCCGGGTTTTGAGTTCCACCTCTGTCACTGATTCACTGTATGACTTTGATCGCGTCCCTGACCCCTCTTTCACTATCTGCTAAATAAGAGCCTTGATTTAAGTGGTCTCTGTCGATCCATCCGCCTCCACGGTCTGTGCTTGTGTGTGCTCAGTGGCTCAGTAATGTCTAACCCCGTGGACTGTGGCCTGCCAGGCTCCTCTGTCCATGAAATTTTTCAGGCAAGAATACCAGAGCAGATTGCCATTTCCTACCCCAGGGGATCTTCCCCACCCAGGGATCTAACCCATGTCTCTTGCATCTCCTGCATTCCAAGTTGATTCTTGACTACTGTGCCACCTAGGAAGCCCCTCCATGGTCTAGACAAGCACTATTAACAGAACTTTCTGCAATGATGAAAATGTTCTGTCTCTATTCAGCATGCTAACCACTAGGCACATGTGGCTACAGAGCACTTAAAAATGTAGCTAACATGACTGAGAAATTGAATTTTAAACTCCATTTAATTTAAAAATTTAGATAGCCACAGGTGGCTAATGACTACCATATTACATGGTACAATTCTGCATGGTTTAGGTCCCCCACATCTGAGTAAGCTGTGTGTGCGTGTGTTAGTCACTTAGTGGTGTCTGACTCTTTGTGACTTCATGGACTGTAGCCCGCCAGGCTCCCCTGTCCATTAAATTCTCCAGGCAAGAATTTTGGAGTGGGCTACCATTCCCTTCTCCAGGGGATCTTCCCGACCCAGGGCCTGAAGCTGGGTCTCCTGCATTGCAGGCAGATTCTTTGCCATCTGAGCCATGGGAGAAGCCCCTGAGTAAGCTGTAATACTGTGGTGTTGGAGAAGACTCGAGAGTCCCTTGGACTGCAAGGAGATCCAACCAGTCCATCCTAAAGGAAATCAGTCCTGAATATTCATTGGAAGGACTGATGCTGAAGCTGAAACTTTGATACTTTGGCACCTGATGCGAAGAGCTGACTCCTTGGAAAAGACCCTGATGCTGGGAAAGATTGAAGGCAGGAGGAGAAGCGGACAACAGAGGATGAGATGACTGGATGGCATCACCGACTCAATAGACATGAGTTTGAGCAAGTTTCGGGAGTTGGTGATGGACAGGGAGGCCTGGCATGCTGCAGTCCATGGGGTCACAAAGAGTTGGACACGACTGAGCGACTGAGCTGAACTGAAGCTGTAATATAGCAGCTTGATTAAGGCAACAGTGATGAGTCCTGTGTGACTTGGGGCAGGTTATTCAATATCTCTGTCTTAGTTTTCCCATCTGTTCAATGGGGCCAGAGCAGTCCCTGCCTCCTGGGGTTGTTGGGCAGATTTGATTAGTTAGTGTGTGAAGACCAAGGCCCAACGACTGACCCGACACTGTGGAAAGTCAGGCCACATTCCCAGATTGAAACATGAGAGCCTTCCCAGCAGCTGGGCCTCATTTCCACTGTGTTCAGAGACCCATGAGTGGTCTTCCCCAGACTGCCCGTCTTCCCCTACAGCTTCAAGACCAGGCTTATATTCTTAAACCAGGATTTTGGCTCCCATCAGCCCTCAGCCCAGGATTCTAGATCGCTGATGGGACAAAGTCCAAACTTCAGCCTATGTTCCCAGCTCTGGGCACTGGCCCTGCCCTTGCAGTAATGTCATTAATACAACCTGCAGGTCAGGCCAACAGCGTTGCCAGCTTCGCCCTCTGTCTGCTCCCGCCCCCAGCCTTCCAAGGTCTGCTAAGCACTTCATTGATTCATTTTTCATTCACAGATATTTATCACGCCATCTGCTCTGTGACTGTGGCCCAAGCGACAAGAGCTGTGGTACACCTGGGGTCAAGAGGAGTCGAGGGAGCAGTGAGAACCCAGAGGGGCCCGACCTGGTGCGTGTGGTCAGGGCAGACTTTCGTAAGGAAGTGACGTGTAAGCCTGAGTCCAAGCAATGGGTAGAAGTCAGCCAGGGCAGAGGAGAGTTGGTAGAGAGGAAATTGCAAACTGAGATAGGCATCCAGGATCTACGAGAGGCAAGGGGAGGGCTAGAAAGGTAGGCAGGAGGACCTTGCAGGCCATGTTAATGATGTTGTATTGTGCTTTATGATAAAGGTAATGGGGAGCCTAGATTTTAGAGAAAGGATGATGTGATTATTCCACGCCAGTTCCCCACATGGACGGTAAGATTCAGGAATTTGGGGAATTTCTTGGTGGTCCAGTGTTAGGACTCCATGCTTTCACTGCCAAGGGCCTGAATTCAATCCCTGGTTGGAGAACTAAGATCCTGCAAGGGGCACAGCCAGAAAAAAAAAGAAAAAAGAAAGAAAGGAATTTAGCCTCTTTAACTTTTCCTTCTCTGCCTGCCACATGTATCTCAAGATGCGTCATGAGCACACAGTTCCTGGGGCCTTCCTTTTGTTTTAAGTGACCTGGGTTCAAATCCCAGCCCTATTGCTTCCAGTAAGTTATTAACCTCTTTCAGTGTCCTCACCCATAAAACGAAGATAATGACACCTTTGCACAGTTACACAAACTATGTGGGGAAAGTGTATGGCACAGAGCCACCCTGGAAATGGAGTCCAGTTGAATTCCTTTTGTGCAAAGTCAATTCGAAGCCACAGACGGGGCCTCTGGGGGTTTCCTGAAGGACAGGCAGAAGTCCCATTTCTGGGATGTGTCGCTGAGGCCTTTCTCAGGAAGCCTGACCATGTGCTAGGTGACCTCAAAGGGGAACTCTGGAGCTAGATTTTTGTCTTCTGAGCCTTTTCAGACCCCCACCCAGCAGGCCACGCATCAGCAGATGGATCCTGAGCTTACATAACCGGTCAAGAGTCCGACACCTCTCACCCAGTGATCAGGGCCGTGTTTACTGAGAAGGGGTGTTCCCGGGTCACTTCCCCGTCCTCGTAGGTACCTCCTGGGTATGTACACAGCCCTTTAGTCCTTGCTGACCTCTGCTTCTTTTTGGATTTCTTAGTCACAATGCTTGGTGCTACTGTCAGCAACAGCTATTTTTACTTTATTCATATAATTTTATTTATTATTTGTTTTTGGCTGCGCTAGGTCTTCATTGCCGTGTGGGCTTTTCTGTAGTTGTGGCAAGTAGGGCCTACTCTCTGGTTGCAGTGCTCGGGTGCTCTGGGCTTCTCGTTGTGGTGGCTTCTCTTTTTGGGGAGCACAGGCTCTAGGACATGCAGCCTTCACTAATTGTAGCTCTCGGGCTTAGTGGCTCCAAGGCATGCAGGATCTTCCCTGACAAGGATCAAACCCAAGTCTTCTACATTGGCAGGCAGATTCTTTATCACTGAGCCACCAGGGAAGCCCAACAACTATTTTTAAAAATGAAAATATAGTTGATTTACAATGTTGTGTTAATGTCTGCTGTACAGCAAAGTGATTCAGTTATATATATGTATGTATATTCTTTCCTATAGAGATGGAAATATAAGACCACCTTACCTACCTCCTGAGAAATCTGTATGCAGGTCAAGAAGCAGCAGTTAGAACCAGACATGGAGCAACAGACTGGTTCCAAATTGGGAAAGGAGTACATCAAGCCTGTATATTGTCACCCTGCTTATTTAACTTCTATGCAGAGTACATCATGCGAAATGCCAGGCTGGATGAAGCACAAGCTGGAATCTAGATTGCCAGGAGAAATATCAATAACCTCAGATACTCAGATGACACCACCCTTATGGCAAGAAAGCGAAGAAGAACTAAAGAGCCTCTTGGTGAAAATGAAAGAGGAGAGTGAAAAAGTTGGCTTAAAGCTCAACATTCAAAAAACTATGATCATGGCATCCGATTCCATCACTTCATGGCAAATAGATGGGAAAACAATGGAAAGAGTGACAGACTTTATTTTTGGGGGCTCCAAAATCACTGCAGATGGTGACTGCAGCCATGAAATTAAAAGATGTTTGCTCCTTGGAGAAAAGCTATGACAAACCTAGACAACATAATAAAAAGCCGAGACATTACTTTGCCAACAAAGGTCCATCTAGTCAAAGCTATGGTATCGATGTGAGAGTTGGACTATAAAGAAAGCTGAGTGCCACAGAACTGATGCTTTTGAAATGTGGTGTTGGAGAAAACTCTTGAGAGTCCCTTGGACTAAAAGGAAATCCAACTAGTCAATCCTCAAGGAAATCAGTCCTGAATATTCATTGGAAGGACTGATGCTGAAGCTGAAGCTCCAATACTTTGGCCACCAGATGCAAAGAATCGACTCCTTGGAAAAGACCCTGATGCTGGGAAAGATTGAAGGCAGGAGGAGAAGGGGATCACAGAGGATGAGATGGTTGGACAGCATCACCAACTCGATGGACATGAGTTTGAGCAAGCTTCAGGAGTTGGTGATGGGCAGGGAGGCCTGGTATGCTGCCGTCCATGGGGTCACAAAGAGTTGGACACAACTGAGCGACTGAACTGAACTGATTCTTTTCTATATATTCTTTTCCATTATGGTTTATCATAGGAAACTGAATATAGTTCCCTGTGCTATACAGTGGGACTTTGTTATTTATCCATTCAATACATAATGATAGCTATTATTTTTTTATTGGAGTATAATTTCTTTACAATGTCCTGTTACTTTCTGCTCTACAGCGAAGTAAATTAGCTATATGTGGTATACATATCCCCTCCCTCTTGGACCTCCCTTCCACCCCACCTCTGTCCCACCCATCTAGGTCATGACAGAGCACCAGACTGAGCTCCTTGTGCTATACGGCAGGTTCCCACTAGCTACCTATTACGTTTAAATGTGAAGATCATCAGTCATATCATTTAATGATGAGGCACTGGGGGATCAGAGAGGGACAGGGGCTGCAGTAGGGACCATGGTGTGCGTTCCAGACTCCTTCCCTCGATAGCTCTGTGACCTGGGTCCAGTTGCTTGAACACTCTGAACCTCAGCTTTTACGGCCGTAAGACGGGTTGAGCGACCATACTTACCTCAGGAAATTCTTTTGAGGATTCCACAAGGTAGGAAATGTACACCAAATACCTGGCAGGAGGGAAGCACTAGTCAAATATTAGCTATTGGACTGGCCAAAAAATTCTTGAGTTTTTCATAAGATGTTATGAAATATCACCGAATATTAACATCACACCGTTTTGTAACCTGTCCCTTCCACTCAACTCACTGTGAAAGTCTTTCCAGGGACAGTGAGGAATTCAATGCTTGGAATTTTCTGATGCATCCCCCAAACTTCTAACTGGGAACTGGGAATCCTGAATTTTATTCTCCTGGTTGGCTTTAGGGCCCCACCCTCCCAGACCTTGGTCCCCACTTCCCACTTGTAGAACAACAGGGGAGTGGGGTGGAGACTGATGCTTGTTAAGAGCCCTGTTCTCTGATTCTGCATTTCAGAACTACAGCCCCCAGGCCCCACCCCTCACCTTTCCCTTCCTTCCTTCCTTCAACAAATACCTCCCAGGGTTCAAATTCCAACTCTGTCATTAGTTGGCTATGTAACCTTAGACAAGTTATGTAACCTCTGTATGCCTCTGTTTCCTCTAAAATAGAAATATATTTCCTCTAAAATGGAAATATATTACCTATTTATTTACCAGGGAAAGTGCTTAGAATAGTGCCTATTCAACTAGATCAAAAACTGAGTGTCCTTTTGTGCCATTCACTGATGTAAGCACAAGTGTGAACAATCAGACAAGAATCATGATCTCAGTGCGGTTTTGTTGGCAGGGAGGATTGAAATCAACACAGCGATACAGTGATGTATCCCATGACACAGCCCCAAGACAGGGCAGTGTTGACCCCTCTCTGGCAAGGGGGTTGACTTTCAAGGTGGCCCTGATACTCTGATGCTGTCATTTCTCTTTGTCTAAATAACAGCTTCTAGGTATTGACCTCACCCTGGAGGAACATGCTTGGGGCTAAGCCCTGTGCTCCTAAGCCAGTAGGCTGCAGGGGGTTCCATCATTGCTATAGACCAACTGTTTGTATCCCCCCACCTAAATTCATGTGTTGAAATCCTAACCCCCAGCATGATGGTATTTGACAGTGGGGCCTTTTGGAAGTAATTGGGTCGTCAGGGTGGAGTCCCCATAAAAAGGATTAGTGCCCTTATAAAAGAGACCCTAGAGAGCTCCCCTACCCCATCCACACTATGTGAGGACACAAAGAGAAGACAGGCCCTCAACAGACACAGAATCTGCCAGTACCTTGATCTTGGACTTTCCTGCCTTCAGAACTGTGAGAAGTAAATTTCTGTTGTTTGTAACCTACCTGGTCTGTGATATTTTGTTAGAACAACAAGAACAAACAGTCATTATTCCCATTTCATGGAAGAGTTTATGTCCATTCTCCCTCCTGGGCCAAGCACATAACAGGAGGCCAGTGAATGAGTGTTGAAGGAAAGAAGGGGCCCTCCCGGGTGGTCCGATGGCTAAGACTCTGCACTCCCAACTCGGGGGGCCTGGGTTCCATCCCTGGTCAGGGAACTAGATCCCACATGCTGCAACTAAGAATTCGAGCACCGCAACTAAAGATCCTACGTGCTGCAACTAAGACCTGATGCAGTCAGATAAGTAAATAAATAAAAATAGATAGGAAAAAAAGGCCACTACTGACAGTAATCCTTTCAGGGGCAAGCATCACAACAGGGCTCAGGGGCCTTTTTGCAGGGAACTCCATCATATGTGCTTGTGGTCACCGTACAGGGCTCAGCAGGAATACCCTCTAGACGGTGCCTCTGACACTGGCCCGCCCTCCGCATCATCCCAGCTGAAACTTCCTCAAATCTTAGTATGTGCCCCAAGCACTGATCTAAGGTCTTCAGCATATGAACTCTCTCAATCTTCACAGTCCCATGAGGTATGTCCCACTTCACAGGTGAAGAAACTGAGGCACAGATAGGTAACTCATGCGCAGGGTCACATGGATAATCAATGATGGAGCTGGCTTCAAATCCAGGCAGTCTGGACCCTGGGCCTCAGCTCTTCACCACTGTGCTATCCAAACTTTCTCTTTCTCTTTTAATCAGTGTTCTGCTGATTTCAAATGTAGCACATGCTCTGCAGCAGACTGAAACTAGAAATCAATGGCAGAAGGAAAACTAGAAAATTCACAAATACATGGAAATTAAACAACACACTCTTAAGCACTCAATGAGTCAAAGAAGAAATCTCAAGGGAAATGAGAAAATATCTTGAGAACAAATGGAAACAAAAACAACAAGACCAAAATTTGTGGGATGGCATGCAAGAAAGCAGTACTAAGAGAGAAAGTTACAGTAGTCAATTCTTACATTAAAGAAGAAAGATCCAGGACTTCCCTAATGGTCCAGGGGGTTAGGAATCCACCTACTGGTGCAGGGAGCGTGGGTTCCATCCCTGGTCCAAAAGCTTCCACGTGATGCAGGCTTCCACAACTACTAACGCCTGGGTGCCCTAGAGACTGTGCTCTGCAACAAGAGAAGCTACCGCAATGAGTAGCCTTTGCACCACAAGCAGAGAAAGTCCGTGCAGAGCAACGAAGACCCAACACAGCCAAAAGTAAATACATAAATGAATAAATTAAAAAGAAAGAAACAAAGAAGGAAAGATCTCAGGGAGTTCCCTGGTGGTCCAGTGGTTAGGACTTAGTGTTTTTACCGCAGGGGCCCAGGTTCGATCCCTGATTGGGGAACTAGGATCCCGCCGGCCACGTGAACAAAAACATGAAAAAAAGATCTCAAAACAAAAGTAGCACACTCAGCTTTGAAAAATTCAAGCATTGCATAATTTTATGCTCTAGAAAGCGAAAGTTTAAAGAATGACTGTCCCCCTTCCCAGAAATGACCTCTGTTCAGACACTTCAGGGAGCTTTTTCGAAGTCTGTCATTCAGGCATCTTAAAAAAAAAAAAAAGGAATAATTCAATACACATTGTTTTGTCATTTCCAAGTTGTTTTGTTTTGTTTTACCTAAAAGTGACTCTTAGAGGCTGCCTCTTGCTGGAATATTCTCTTCAGGGGCTACGGCTGTCTCTAGTGAGGACATCCACACCAGATTGAGCCGGTCCCATCCAGGCTTCTCTGTCCATGGGTTCTCCAGGCAAGAACACTAGAGTGGAGATCACTTCCTTCTCCAGGGGATCTTCTGGACCCAGGGCTTGAACCCACGTCTCCTGCATTGCAGGTGGATTCTTCACCGTCTGAGCCACCAGGGAAGCCCGCGTGAGGACATGCCTGCAGTGCTTACAGCTTTTAACTACTTCAGGCCACTGCGGTGAGCACCCTTGTAAACGCTCCTTGTGTGCTGGTAGAAGATCTCAGGGGATAACTTCCAGAAGTGGACTCTCTGGGCCAAAGGTCAAGAGCATTTTATTTTATATTTATTTATTTAGCTGTGTTGGCATCCACGATTTAGTTGCGGCATCCACGATCTTTTTGTTGTTGTTGTGGCATGTGGGATCTAGTTCCCTAACCAGAGATCAAACCCAGCCCCCTGCACTGGAAGCTCAGAGTCTTAGCCACTGGACCACGAGGGAAGTCCCTCAAGAGCATTTTAAACATTCCATCCAGGAAGGCAAAACCAGCTCAGCCTGGAGAGCAGATGGTGAGTTCTCTGCCCTCACATCTTTGCTGCCACCTCTGCCCAGCTGGTCAGTATGAGCCCAAACCATTGTCTCGCCCTGCTGAGCAGTGCCTGACCCTCAAGAGTGACCCAGCCTCTCGTGGTGACACTCCCTCTGTTGCTGCCAGAGTGCAGAAATGGACCGTTCTCTTTGAGAATCTCATCAGATGCTGAGGCTGAAGCACTTCTCAAAAACCCCATCGTTTGCTCTTGAACTCATACAGAGAAGCTAGCAGTGCCTACAGTAAGCCCTTGGAACAAGGCCAAGGGCTGCTCCATGGACTGCCAGGGCCCCACTCTTGAGGTGACTGGTGCCCAGGCTGGCCTCTGAATAGCATCTCTCTGCTTGGATAGCTGGATTGGCTGAATTCCCCTCCAGAAGCCAGCGAGTGGCTTTTTCCCTGAATCATCATGACTCCCACAAACCGGGCACTAAAGTGATTAGCGTCCTTCCGGGCCATTTGGTAGCAAACAGTGATGAATACGTCCACGGATTGGTCCTGCTGCCACCTCAGACAGCTATGGGCATTTGAATGTGACTGTGACTGCCAGGGTCAGAGAGGAGCAGGCCAGTCACCTGGAGTCCAGGGCAGGGACTTAATCATGTTTTCTCACCTTTGTCCGGGGTGACCTTCAGCACTTACCTGATCTAGGGTGTGCTGCACGTGCAGGTCCCTCTCACCTGGACCCTTCCTACCATAGACTCTGTCCTCCCTGCCTTGCCTGCCTGCTCCGTGTCGCTCTGTAGTCCTCAGCATCAGTGCTGCCGGGCAGCCCTCCCTGACTCCTCCAGGACACGTTGGTCCCTTTTTAGATTCTCTTAGGGTACCAAACTTGCAGGCTTCCCTGGTGGCTCAGTGGTAGAGTCTACCTGTCAATGCAGGAAATGCAGGTTCGATCCCTGAGTTGGGAAGATCTCCTGGAGGAGGAAATGGCAACCCACTTCAGTATTCTGGCCTGGGAAATCCCACGGACAGAGGAGCCTGGTGGGCTACAGTCCATGGGGCCACAAAAAAGTCAGACATGACTTAGTGACTAAACAACGACAACTACAACAACCAAGCTTATAGCTCTTAAAACAACAGTGACAGCTCCTGATGTGGGTCATTGTTAATATCTGGGTCATTTTCCCCAGGCCCACAAGTAGGATGTGTGTCTTGGTCTACATCTCAGTGTCAGGCACCTGCCAGTGACTGAGGAGGAGGCAGTGGCTAGCAGCATGGCACCAAAGCCAGGCTGTCCAGGTTGGAATCCTACTCCTGTGAACCACCTCACGTTACTGAACCTCTTTGTGCCTTAGTTTTCCCGTCTGTAAAATGGGGGTAACAGTACCTACCTCTTCGAGTTGATAGGAGGGTTGCATGAAGGGCTGTATGTGAGGTGCTTAGAAAGGGTGCCTCCGCTGTAGAAGGTGCTGGATCAGTGTGAATGTTAGCATTCAACACTAGAGGTGGTGACTTCCCTGGTGGTCTAGGTCAGGGAACTAGATCCCACATGTCACAGCTGAAGAGCCCGAATGCTGCAATGAAGATCAAAGATCCCGAGTGCTGAAACTGAAGGGCTTCCCAGGTGGCACTAGTGGTAAAAGATATGCCTACCAATGCAGGAGACGCAGGAGACATGGGTTCAATCCCTGGGTGGGGAAGATCCCCTGGAGAAGGAAATGGCAATCCTCTCCAGTATTCTTCCCTGGCAAACTCCATGGACAGAGGAGCCTGGAGGGCTACAGTCCATGAGGTCGCAAAGAGTCAGACACCACTGAACGACTGAGCACACACGCATGCCACAACTAAGGCCAAGCACAGCCGTATTAAAACTGAAAACAGCAACAGAAACCCTGCTAGTGGTTAGACAAGGGCCTCTGAGCGTCTGCGTGTCTTCCCATTCAGGGTTCTCCTGCATGTAAACTGCTATGCCCGTCAGAAATATGATTTCCCGTGGCCTGTTGTGATTGTGGTACTGCTGCTCTGGTCAAAAGCTGTTACCGTCTCTCCTCTGCCTGCTCTGTGCCTATCTCTTCATCCCTGTTCCTAGCGACATGGCTGACCTTTCCCCCCACAGCCTCGTTCAGATTCCTCAGAGGACTTTTGCCATTGCTGCCCTGGGGCAGGCGACTTAGCAGCTGTCACCAGGGTCGGGCTATGGCACAGACCTGGGTGGGGATCCATTCCATGGGAGGGGGCTTGGCCCCCCGCTGCCTTTCTAATACTTGGGCCCCTCGGGACAGCTGCCGCACAGGGAGGCACCATGCTGGCCGGAGGGTAACCCTGCCCCCGCGGCCCCCGTCGATTTTTCTCTGCTTGTGGAGCCCTAGAGAGCAGGCTTTGGGGAGCCATCCAGCCCACGTCTGCCCCTTCCCTGAGATTCCCCTTAGCAGGCAGCTTAGTATTCTGGGCTCCTCCCCATTGGCCGGATCAAGAGTAGGTGCCACGTGACCAAGGTAGGCCAATCAGATTCTGTCTTGGGAAACTGGCTCTCAGCTAGTCTCTGCTGGCAGCTGAACTACCCACCCGCGTAGCCACGTGCTCAGGGAGGCAGAGGCTGAAGCGGAGAGCCCCTGGCACTGAGAAGTCAGGAAGGCCCTGCTGGTTTTGCAGGCCCCTGTTTTGGTTCCTTGGGAGCGTGGCTGCACTGCCTCCTCTTCTAATCCCTCACCCAGGCATAAGTGGGGGCTCCTTACTCATCCATAACTTGCACGCACTTCCCCGCCTCCCTGGCCCTCCCTCTGCAGAGGAAATGCTCCGGCCCCTTCCTGGGGTGATTTAATGGTCTAGTCCAGCTGACGCTCGGGCTTTCCGGGAAGCATCTGCAGGGCAGCTCTCGTCACTGCCCTGAGGGCCGCTGCGCACAGGGACCAGCTCTCAGGAAGCCTTTGAGACTGGGTCAACTCCGGACCCTAGCTGGACAGGACGAGAAGTGGGTGGATCCTCCGATGGGTGGGCGGGGCTAGGCCCTGCTTAGTTTTCCTTTTGCAAAATGCAAGTTGCTTTATTTGTTGTAAAATAGAAAGGCAAACGTGTGGTTGTTAAAAAGCGTTGCTGCACATGCAGAAAAGTTTAGAGAAAAAAGTACTTCACCTCCGATCCCGTCACCCAGGAAATATACACACACACAAACACCTTTTTTCCCCTCAGAAAGGACATCAGACCATGTGTACGTTTGGAACTGGCCTTAAAAAAAAAAAAGCAGTGTATCAAGAACACGCCTTTGGACTTCCCAGGTGGTGCTGTGGATAGGAATCTGCCTGCCAGTTGCAGGGGTCACGGGTTTGATCCCTGGGTTGATCCTGTGGCCAGAGGCAACGAAAGCTGGTGAGCCACAACTACTGAGCCTAGAGCCTGTGTTCTGCAACAAGAGAAGCCACTGCAGTGAGAAGCCTGGTCACCCGCAACATAAAGTAGGCCCGGCTCATCACAACTAGAGAAAGCCGGCTGGGAGCAACCAAGACCCAGCGCAACCAAAAATAAACTATATTCAAAAAAGAAGAACACCCCTTTTTTTCCCCTTCCACTTGACATACAGAACTGTATAAATTTATGTACAGCATACATAATGATATACATCATGAAACATACATCATGAAATAATTATCACAATAAATTTAGTGAACATCCAGGATCTCATATAGTTACAAAATTTAAAAAAAAATTTTTTTTCTTCCAGGATTTCCTTTCTTAACAACTTTCATATATAACATACAGCAGAATTAATTATGTTTATCATGTTGTATGTTATATCCCTAGTGCTTATTTAAAACTGTACTGAGACTTCCCTGGCGGCCCAGTGGTTAAGACTTCAGACTTCCACTGCAGGGGGCATGGATTTGATCTCTGGTTGGGTAACTGACAAACCACAAGCCCCACAGAGTGGCCAAAACAAAACAATGTGTATCCCTTTTACTCACTGATGTCACATGAAGGAAATGGACAAATATGCAGAAAAGCACATACATCACAGCATTAGGGAGAACAGCAAAAAAATCAAAGCCAACCTAGGTGTCCATCAACAGGGTCCCGAAGAAGCAAAAGGATGGATCTGATGTAATCCCAGACAGTGACTAATCACACAGTGATTCAAAATGACAATCAAGGCCAGGTAACCTTTCTGTTTCATTAAACTTTATTGTAATAAAGTTTAATAATAAAAGGGGGGGAATGACAACATAGGCATACAAAGATGGCCTCACATAAGCACACGAAGAGATGCTCTACTCCATAGTCACCAAGGAAATACAAATTAAAGCCATGATTAGATACTACTACACACCTATTTGCGCTTCCCTGGTGGCTCAGACGGTAAAGCGTCTACCCGCAATGCATGAGACCCGGGTTCGAGCCCTGGGTCGGGAAGATCCCATGGAGGAGGAAATGGCAACCCACTCCAGTACTCTTGCCTGGAAAATTTCCAAGGACTGAGGAGCCTGGTAGGCTACAGTTCATGGGGGTCGCAAAGAGTCGGACACAACTGAGCGACTTCACTCACTTCACACACCTATTAGAATAGCTAAAATTAAAAAGATTGACTATATCAATGGGGCTTCCCTGGTGGCTCAGTGGTAAAGAACCTGCCTGCCAATGCAGGAAACATGGGTTTGATCCTTGATCTGAGAGGATCCCACATGCCACAGAGCAACTAAGTTTGTGTACCACAACTATGAGCTTGTGCTCTAGAGTCCAGGAGCCACAACTACTGAAGCCCGCTCACATTAGAGCCTGTGTTCCACAACGAGAGGAGCCACCACAATGAGCAGCTTGCACATCGCAACCAGAGAGTAGCCCCTGGTCATCCCAATTAGAGAAAGCCCATGCACAGCAACGAAGACCCAGCGCAGTCAAAAATAAATAAATACCATTATAAAAATAATTTAGGCCAAAAATTATATACAAATTATGTTATATAAAAATAATATAGTCCAAAGAAACTATAGTTTAAAAAAAAAGACTGACCCTATCAAATATTGGCAAAGATGTAAAGTCACTGGAAATCATATAAATCGCACATTTTTAAGGCTTTCGAAACACATTGACAGCTCCCCTGGAAACCTGCCCTGGTTAAATTCTGGTTGGCAGGGTATAGAAAACAAGCCTGCTTCCAATTCAGGCAGAAATCTCCAGAGCCAGGGCTTGCAAGGTTTGAGGAAGTCTTTCAAGTATGACCCCATGACTTTTGGGCAGTAGCCAGAAATAAGGGCAAATTGGCCACAGAACTCCCTTGGAGTGGCCTTGGAAAATCATTAGGATGGTCTGGGGAAGGGGAGACCGTTTGCGGGGCGGGGGGGGCGGTGGTTAGGGGAGAAAGGGGGAGCTGGGGTCAGGCCTGGGAGTGAGCCCAGCAATGTTCATCTCTGACCTGTGACCTTGGGCCAGCCACTTAAACTTTCCAACCACAAACTTCTCAGATGTGGAGCAGAGCAAATAGTACTAGCCCCCAAGTATGTGAAAGCTCATTACAAACTCAAATACACACCACAAAGAACACCCACTCCCTCCCAGGTTATTCCCTGGGGGCAACTGCCTGGTGAGGACGGTTAGGAAGGGCAGGACCGGGAGCCTGGGAAGGGAGGGGTAGCTGGCAGAATAGTGCCCCCCAAAGAAGTTCATATTCTTTTTTTTGTAGTTATTTTTTAAACAGATAATTTGATGTGGATAACATCATTTAAAAAATATTTATTTATTGGCTGTGCTGGGTCTTCCTTGCTGCACATGCTTTTTTCTAGTTGTGGCAAGCAGGGGCTACTCTCTAGTTGCAGGGCATGGCCTTCTCACTGCAGTGGCTTCTCTTGTTGAGGAGCAGGGGCTCTAGGGCCTGTGGGCTCAGTAGTTGTGGCTTCCGGGCTCTAGAGCACAGGCTCAATAGTTGTGATGCTCAGGCTTAGTCACTCTGTGGCTTGTGGGATCTTCACGGATCAGGGATCGAACCCGTTTCTCCTGTATCAGCAGGCAGATTCTTTACCACTGAGCCACCAGAGAAGGCCCTTATTGGTTTTTTTCTTTTGTTTTTTTTTTTTTAATTTGGCTATACGGTGTGGCTTACGGGCTCTTCCTTTCCAAACCAGGAGTCAAACTGGGGCCCCAGCAATGAAAGTGCTGCATCTTAACCACTGGACCACTAGAGAATTCCCAAGATGTCCCCATTCTAATCCTGGGATTAGTGTGAGTATATTAGGCTACCTGGCAAAGTAGAGTTCAGGTTGCAGACGGAATTGAGGTTGCTCATCAGCTGACCTTAACATAGGGAGATTATTCTGGATTATCTGAGTGTGACTACATCCAATGTAATTACAAGGATCCTCCAGTGTGAAAGAGACTGAAGGAAAAACAGAGAGATGGCCGCGTGAGAAGGACTCAGCCCTACAGGGCTGACTTGGAAGATGGATGGAAGAGGCTATGAACCAAGAAATGCAGGGAACATCCAGAAGCTGGAATTCTCTCCTAGAGTCTCCAGAAGGAATTCAGTGAGGCTGAAACATTCATTTTATCCCATTTTGGACTTCTTAGATCTATAACTGTAAGGTAATATATGTGAGTTGTTTAAGCTTTCTGTTGTTGTTTAGTCGCTAAGTCATGTCCGACTCTTTGGGACCCCATGGACTGTAGCCTGCCAGCCTCCTCTGTCCATGGGATTCTCCAGGCAAGAATACTGGAGCTGGTCGCCCTTCCTTCTCCAAGGGATTTTCCCAACCCAGGGATTGAACCTGCATTTCCTGCATTGGCAGGCAGATTCTTTACTGCTAAGCCACTAGGGAGGCCCATTTTAAGCTACTAAGTGGTCATTTATTACAGCAGTCGTAGGAAATTAATATAGGAGGACAGCTGGGCCCCATGAGCTGCGAGAATAACCATGGAAGAGACTGGAGCGCCGCCATTGCCCGATTTCCTGGTTGGGGGACAGCACCCGTGAATGTGGGGTAGCAGGCTCTCTGGCAACCTCTGGGCAACACTGCATAGTGCCCTTCACTTTGGTGTGGACTCACGCCAGAGAGAGACAACCTCGGGCAGAGGCTCTGGAGTGCCAGACTGGGCATTCTGGAGGGAGTGGGGAACCCTTGGGGGTTTCCAGCAGGGCAGGGAGATGATGAGAACAGGCAAGACCAAGGGCCTGGACTCAGAGAACTGAGTTCCCAAGCTTGTCTCCTTGGGTGACCTTGGGGGCCAATTACTGAAGCTCCCTGGCTTTGGACTCTAATTTCTCAAAACAGGAGGACTATTCCTGGGGCCATCGCCAGTCAAGGGACACAGCTGACCCAGACTAGTCAGGGCCTTTTGGGATCAAAGGGAATTCTCTGGCCTTATACCCCAGAGGGTGAAGAAAGTTAAAACTAATAATAATAACATTTATTGAACCCTAACCACAGGCAAAGAAATGTACAAGATCAATGGCTCCTTCAGGTTCTTAGTTCAGTGGTCAACCCTGGTTGATAAGGCCAGTGCGATGCTGTTAGGCCCTCCAGTTTATCTCAGCCCTCTCTCCCCCTCGCTCTCTGCACTCAGATTCTTTCAGTATCAGAAGTGATTGTGACATGGCCCTCCCACCTCAGGGCCTTTATACAAGCCATTCCACCCACCAGGAATGCAGTTACTCTGCTTTTCACCCTCTGAACATCTTCATTCTATGGCCTCAGCTCAATGCCTATTCAGTTGCCCACCTTGCAACTAAATCAGATTCCAATGGACTTGCTCTCGACTTCAGATGACACTTCCCCCACATATCAGTAAACAGAAGTAGATACTTGTGCAGTTACTAGCCATCTCTGTCTCCCACTAGACAGACCATGGGAGCCAAGAGGCCAGGATGCTTCTTTAGGAAGCTTGCAGAAGCAATGAATGGATAGATAGATACAGAGAGATGTTTACTGAAGAAATACACAACAGCACCCAAAGGTTGATACGGTTATCATCCAACATTTTTTCAAATCAGTTATGGGCTCCAAGAAGTTCAGAGGCTCATCTAGAGTCACAGGCAAACCTGGAGACCTCCTGTCTTTGCAGGAGGTAGGGGCTGGAGCCGGGTCCTATCCCAGCTAGAGGGTCACTGTGAGCAGGGGTTGAGGCTGGAGGAACTTGAGCCTCCCCTCGAGGCAGGTCTGCTGGGGAAGCGCCTTCAAGCGTTGCACTGAAAGAGGATGTGCTGAGCACAGCTGCTCTGGCAGAAGAGGAAGGAACCAGGCGGGGTCGGGCTGGGGCCCCAGACCCTGCTCCCTGCAGCTGCAGCAGAGTCTTCCCCACGGTCCCGGCCCTCACTCCACCCCAGTCACTTCTGTAACACTTTCACACACTCGCGCTGCCTCCTGTTGCTGTTTAAATGTTTTTTCAAGCTTAGATAAGGCTTAGGGGCCTGGCCTGCTTACCCACTGTGGGTAGGGACACCGATTGGCACAAGCATTCTGGAGGAGTAATTGGACCACATCCACGAAAAGTTTTCAAGTGCATACCGTTTGACTCAGCAATTCTGCTTCTGGGAATTTATCCTGAAGGCACTCTAGTGTCAGTTGGCAATGCTATCCACACAAGGTGAAAGAGGAGAGTGAAAAATCTGACTTAAAACTCAGCATTCAAAAAACTAAGATCATGGCATCCAGTCCCATCACTTCATGGCAAATATTAATAGAAGGGGGAAAACGTGGAAACAGTGACAGATTTTATTTTCTTGGTCTCCAAAATCACTGCAGATGGTGACTGCAGCCAGGAAATTAAAAGACACTTGCTCCTTGGAAGGAAAGCTATGACACACCTAGACAGCATATTAAAAGGCAGAGACATCACTTTACCAACAAAGGTCTGTATAGTCAAAGCTATGGTTTTTCCAGTAGTCATGTGCGGATGTGAGAGTTGGACCATGAAGAAGTCTGCGTGCCGAAGAATTGATGCTTTCAAATTGTGCTGCTGGCGAAGGCTCTTGAGAGTCCCTTGGACTGCAAGGAGGTCAAGCCAGTCAATCTTAAAGGAAATCAACCCTGAATATTCATTGGAAGGAATGATGCTGAAGCTCCAATACTTTGGCCACCTGATGCAAAGAGCTGACTCATTGGAAAAGACCTTGATGCTGGGAAAGATTGAAGGCAAAAGAGAAAGAGGTGGCAGAGGTTGAGCTGGTTGGTTAGCATCACTGACTCAATGGACATGAATTTGAGCAAACTCTGGGAGATAGTGGTGGACAGAGAAGCCTGGCATGCTGCCGTCCATGGGGTCACAAAGAGTCAGACACGACTTAGCGACTAAACAACAACAGTCCACACAAGGAGGCAGTGTTGTTTGTCACGGCAAAGAATCAGAAGCCACCTAATGCCCATCAGTATGAAGCAGGTGAGTAAATTATGCTTCATTGATCCCATGAAAAACTATGCAGCCATTTAAAAAAATGAGCTGATTTATATGAACTGACCTAGGAGGATATTCACAATATATGTATGTATTGTTAAGATTTTTCAAACAGTTGCAGAACAATCCGTGTTTCTATCATCTATTGCTCAGTAACAAACCACTCCAAAACAGGCATAAGCAGGGCTCACTCATGTGGTTGCCTTCAACTGGGAGCTTAGCTGGGGTGGAACTTCCAAGGTGGCCTCTCTCCCTCCAGGGCCTCTCTCCATGTGGCTGCTAATCCTTCTGCAATCTAACCTGAGCTTCCTTGTAACGTGGCAACTGGATCCCAAGAGTATTTCAAAAGGACACACCTCAAAGTGCAAGCTCTTATTAAGCCCTTCCTTGTATCTGGCTTGTTAATGCCCCCTTGTCCAAGGCAAGTGACATGATCAGGTCCAAATTCAACATGAGAAGGGCCCACCCCAGGGTACAGATGGAGGGAGGCAAGATACTTTGGGGGCCATTACAATAATGATCTAGCACAGTATATGCCATTAGATAATATTTTATTAGGAAACTATGCATGTTCTTGGGACTTTTCTGGTGGTCCTGTGGTTGGGACTCTGTGAGTCATGGGTTCAATCCCTGGTAAGGGAATTAAGATCTTGTATTAGGTTCAGAAAAGAAAAAAAAGAAAGGAAAACTGTGCATGTTCTTTTTTTTTTTAATGCAAAATTTTATTTTTTTCCATTTATTTTTATGTTCTTAAAAAGAAATACCATCTTATATATATGATATTTAACACACATAGGTATGTATATATGTTTATATGTTTGTATACCTGTTGATCTAAGTCTGAAAGACAATTTAAAAAACTGTTAATAGTGGTTAACTTTCAGGAGTAGAAATTGGTGGGTAGAAGGGGAATCTTCAGGTTTTACTTTATAATTTTCTTTAGGATCTGAATGTTTTAAAAGTGAGATGTGTTATTTTGCAGTAAAAACTTTTTGTAATGTACAGTGGAAACATTTGCATGTCATTAAATGAAAATTTTCAGCACAACTTTTGATAGCATCATGTCCACTTCCCTAATGCTGGACTTTTAGACCGTTTCTAATTTTTCTGCCATCGCAGGCAATGTTCTAATGAACATCCTCTGAGCCAAATCTTTTCACAAGTCCTAAATTATTATCTCAGGATAAGTTCTGAGAAAAGGAACTGCTGAGTTGAAGGTTAAGGACAGTGTAAGAATGTAATACATTATGCTAGATTGTCCTGTCAACCAGCAGGCAGATTCTCCCAGCCCACCCGTGGGCTAGGGGAGTGTGCGTTGTGATACAGTCTGGTATCCACCCTCATAAGAACCCCGTGCCCATTTCACAGATGGAAGAACTGAGACCTAGAAAGAGGAAGCGACCTGCCCAAAGTCAACACAGCAATGTGCAGCCTGGGGGGAGGAGGGCACCAGCTCAGCTGGGAGTCCTTTGCTCCCTCTCTAGTCTCTGATGCCTCATCCCAGGCCCTGTCTCCCCTCCTGCTCAGGGCAAAGTCTACCCTCTCCTGACAGTGAGTGATCTGGGCCCTGCTCACCTGCCTGACCCCTTCTCCTTCATGACCTCCCACCCTCACCCTCTGACCTCCACCCAGATTGCTTTCAGTTTCCAAAGGAATAAAATGCTGCCTGATCTCTGAACCTTTGTCCAGGCTGAACCCTCTGCCTAAACACTGCCCTCCTTGCCACACACTCCCTCCACACTTCCTCCTGGAAGCCTTCCCTGATCACCTGAGAGGAAGTTCAGTAACAAGGTCACACTGCCGGATTTTTCATTCATTCATTCCTGCTTGCATTCACGTATTCACCCAACGTTAACTGGATGCTAGTTTGTGCCGGCCACCAGGCTAGACAGCGGAGATGTGGAGTGAACAGACCCTCCCTACCCTGCAGAGCTCAATCTCAATTGGGGTTGGAGGCTGGGAAGGAATTGGGAAGGAGACAGACCATGCCAGTCCAAAGGTGAACAGTGCTAGGCTGGGCATGGGCCACGCACACGTGGCAGTCCCACATTCCTCCAACTCAAATAATAAAAGCATTCATTTAAACAGGGAAAACCTGGGACTTCCCTGGCAGTCCAGTGGTTAAGACTCCATGCTTCCAACACATGCTTCCTGGTCAGTGAACTAAGATCCCACATGCCACATGGCCTAAAAATAAATAAATAAATAAAACAAAATTTTAATTAAAAATAAATAAATAAAAAGGAGAAAACCTCAAAAATTCCCAGAGGTGATATAGATTATTTTAATTTATCTGTTCCCTACATATCTATGAACTTGGTAACCATACTAGCTTTACACTTGTTCCGCCCCTGCTCTGTGCCCCTGACATGTATTAATTCACCGAGTCCTTCTCATCACCTGCAAGATAGGGACCATTATTGTCCCCATTATACAGAAGAGGAAACTGAGGCTCAGAGACCTCCATCATTTGCCCATAATCACCTAGCTGGGTGCTTCAGGTTTTGGACACACACAGTCAGGATCCTGTGTCCTATATTCTTGGCCACTGTACCACACAGTTACGAATTAAGCACAGACCAAACTGCAAGAACAGCAGCATTTAAAGCTACTGCACAAACCAAGTGTGACAGACTGTGATGTTTTGCAGAAGTGAGGTTGGCCCACCACCGTGTTGAGTTCAGCCTGTGTGTTCCCCAGGGTCCCTGGCCTGCCGGCTATATTTCTTTTTCCAAACCACAGGGAAGTCATCGGCTTTTTGTCCTTCTCTTGGCATAACAACAACTTTTTTTTGTTTTTAATTTAATCTGAAATAGATAATGCTTTCACATGGTTCCAAAATTTTTAAAAACTATGTGTACAGGGCTTTCCTGATTGGCTCAGTGGTGAAGAATCTGCCTGCCAATACAGAAGACATGGGTTCAATCCCTGATCCAGGAAGATCCCACATGCCTCAGAACAGCTAAGCCTGAGCACCACAACGACTGAGTCTGTGCTCTAGCGCCTGGGAGCCACAACTACTGAAGGCCAGACGCCCACGAGCCTGTGCTCTGAAGCAAAAGAAGCAACTGCAATGAGAAGCTCGAGAATCGCAACTAGACAATAGCCCCCGCTCTCTGAAACTAAAAGAAAAACCTCTCACAGTGATGAAGACAGAGTCAAAAATAAATAAATAAATAATTTTTAAAAATTGTGTGTGCATAGAAAGATCTAGATACAGTATCCACCCGTCTCCAGGAGAAGGCAGTGTTATGGGCTTCTTGGGTCTTTCAGAGATAGTTTCTGCAAACACAAATTTATATTCTGGTTTTTTCTCTCATTAACAGAAGGAAAGTCCTACACCACATCTGCGGCTCTGTTCCATGCTCTTTGACTGAACAAAGGCTCTTAGAGATCGTTGTGTATCAGTAGAGACAGGGCTTCCTTATTCCTGTTCACACCTCTGTCCTGTTCCTGCCTGTCCTCTGACCATGCACATGGGGTTGGTCCTGACCATCACAGCTGCCCCATTTTGGTTTAAGTCTTGGTGGCAAGAGATCTTTAAGATGACCCCCAGTGATGCCCATCTACTGGTATTCCTGCCTCCATGTGTAATCCTTGCCTTCTGAGAATAGGCTGGGTCTAGAGGTTGGCTTTTAATGAATAGATATAGCGAAAGTCATGGGATGGCTCACAAGGCTTAAAAGGATATCACAAGGCTGTGACATCCTTGTAGCAACAAGCTACCAAGACCAGATGCCCAGATCTTGGTTTCTAAATGCCATTCTCCAATAAAACTAATTGGGGCTCCTTTAAGAAAAAGCAGAGTCCAAGGCCAAAACAGGGAAAGTATAAAAATAAGCCTGAAGCATCTTGTAGTGCAGGAAAGCTAAGAAAGGCTCAAAAAACAAAAGGACAGGGGAGTGTCAATGGGACATAGGAGCCAACCTGCAAGAGCGCCCAATGGCCAAAGCTGGAACCATTTGAGCAGCAAAATACGTAATGTCGTATTGGGTTTTACAACTCAAAGTATAAAATAAATACGTGAGTCCATACCAATATAAGAAAATGAATAAAAAATAAATGGGAGGAGACTTCTATGGTTGTACAGTGGATAGGAATCCACTTGCCAATGCAGGGAACATAGGGTTCGAGCCCTGATCCAGGAAGATTCCACACACCAAAGAGCAACTAAGCCCGTAAGCCCATGAACCACAACTACCAAGGCTGCGTACTGCAGCGACTGAGTCTGAATAACCTACAGCCCAGGTGCTGCAACGAGAAGCCCCCACACTGAGAGACCTTTGCACACCCTAACAAGGAGGAGCTCCCACTCAGCACAGCTGGAGTAAGCCCTCGCAGAGCGACGAAGACTCATCACAACCAAAAATAAATAAACAGAAGAGACTTCCCTGGTGGTCCAGTGTTAAGACTGGGGGGCACAGGTCTGATCTCTGGCCAGAGAACTAAGATCGCATATGCCGCACGGCTTGAACAAAAAATAAAATAATAATTTTTTTTTAAACTGTGAGAGAAGGGACAAATCATCTTTACAGAAGAATTCCAACTAATTTACTATATTCTTCCAGGAGGTGAAGTTTAATTCTCCAGTCCTTGAGTATAGACTGCCTTTAGTGACTCGCTTCCAAAGAATACAGAGGAGGAAATGATAACCTTACAGTGGAGAAATCTATCAGACTTGGCCTTAACCACGAGTATCCAGAGGTGAAGGTTTATCTCCTAGGTGATGTCATATGGGTATCACACACCCCCTAATATAATGTAATGAGGAGGGCGCTGCATCCGCTTCTGTAGTTTCCTACTCCCAAATTCAAAACCCCAATATAATCAAAGGGAAAAACACCAAACTTCAATTGTGAGACATTCTACGAAATACTTGGCCAAATCTCCTCAAAACTCCAGGTCATGAAAAGCAAGAAAAGACAGGAGAGATGGAGCAGGAGAAGTCAAGCAGATGTGACAAAATGCAACGTGGCATTCTGGATGGGGCTCCTGGAACAGGACATCAGTGTGAACTGGAGTGAAACGTGAGTAAAGGCTGGAATTTCCTTCAAAGCAATGCACCAAAGTTGTTTCCTCTTGACAAACACTGCATGGTAAATTTAGGATGCTAACATTAGGGGAATCCGGGTGAGGGGTTTACAGAAACTTTCTGTATTATCTTGGCAACTTTTCTGTAAATCTAATATTATTTCAAAAAACTTTTATGTATTTATTTAGCTGTGCCAGGTCTTAGGTCTTATGGTTTATGGGATCTTTCGTTGCCATGTATGTGGTCCCTAGGACCACAGGTCAAACCCAGGCCCCCTGCATTGGGAGCTAGGAGTCTTAGCCACTGGACCACCAGGGAAGTCCCTATTCCAAAAAATTTTAAGGGTATTAACAAAATGGGAATTCTCCGGCAGTTCAGTGGTTAGGACTCTGTGCTCTTACTGCTGAGGGCCCAGGTTCAATTCCTGGTCAGGGAGCTAGATCTTACATGCCACAATTAACAGTTCGAGTGCCACAACAAAGGCCCAGAGCAGCCAAATAAATGGATAAATATTAGGAAAAAAATACACACACACAGCCTGGCACACAGTCGAGGGATGTGTGAATGAATGAATGAATGAATGAAGTGGAGTAAGGATGAGGAACACTGAGTTTGGAGTCAGCAGACCTGCTTGCACTCTCAGCCTCACCCTCCAGGAGCTGTGTGACCTTGGGTGAGTGACGTCCCCTCTCTGAGCCTCAGTTTGCCCACCTGGGTCTCTCAGAGAGCTGCTGGGAGGTCCTGCACACAGGGGCAGGCCTGGTGTGCGGGAGGGCATGGAGAGCAGCCTCCACGTGCTTCTTGACCTTGGCGAGTCTGGTACTGCCGTTCAGATACACACGGATGCACGTGGTGGTTTGCCGGCAATTCCTGGGGCTCTGTGACCCCGAGTTCATCCTCGAACAGCCCCACCCTAGAAGATGGGCCCTGACCCTGGAAGGAGGAGGCGGAGGGAGGGCACCAGGTCAGAAGGCTGTGTTCCTGATGGACAGACCGGACCACGGACCACACCGGACAGGCTGGGCCTCCCTCAGCGGAGAGTTCAAGTTCTAGAATGTGCAGCATCAGCGCTTCCTTCCTCCGGGTGGCCGGTAGCATCCGGGGTCAGCAGGAGGGCCTTGCCCTGATATTCCTGTGGCCGAGCTGCTCGGATGGGACACAGCAAGGAACGTGGACAGTCACCTTGGGGAGCTGAAGGGGTAGATGGGCCTGAGGTCACGCACTCGGAGCCATAGCCAGAGGAGGACTGAGTCCTGGCTAAGAGGAATGTGAGCAGAAGTGACCTAGCACCATTTCCAGATCTGACCCATGAAAAAATTCTCACACTTCATCCTCTGCCCTCTCTTTCCCCATCTGCCAGCTGGGTGTCTGTGCCCAGGGCCGCCTGGGAAGCCACGTGTGAAGACGCAGAGCCCCCTCATCCAGCCAGATCCCAAGAGAGCTCTTCCGACCCACCCCTCCCTGCTGGGGACTGAAGTTCACAAGATGAAGAAATTAACACCCAATCTGTTCAACGCTGAGATTTCAAGTGTCGTTGGCTATTGAAACTGGTGTACTTTGTTTTTCTACCAGGCTCATTTTAGACAAATCTGTTTAAAATTTTTATCTTTTTTTTCCCCACCAGTTTACCAGACTAAGACAGTTATATCGTAAAATGTTCAAACAGGACAGAAATAATGAGTGATGGTCTTCTGTGCGCCCTCCCTGCTTTTGCAATGAAAGAGAAAACCACTATTAATAGTTTGGATAAATTCCCCTAGATTTTTTGGCTAGGCCATAACAGCATATTTTTAGACAAAAAGTATCACACCATACACATTGTTCTGCAAGATTTCTTTTCACTTAACAGCATGCCGTGGATAGCTTTCCATGTTTGGACACAGGAATCCATTTCATTTTTTAAACATTGGTCTAGTATTTCATAGTGGTGCAGTGATAAAGAATCTGCCTGCCAATGCAGGAGATGCAGGAGACTCTGATTCGATCCTTGGGTTGGGAAGATCCCCTGGAGTAAGAAATGGCAACCCTCTCTGGTATTCCTGCCTGGAAAATTCCACGGACAGAGGAACCTGGCAGGCTACACAGTCCACGGGGTCACAAAGAGTCAGATACCACTGAGAGACCGAGCACACGGCATTCCATAGGCTTCCCTGGTGGCTCAGCAGCAAAGAATCCACCTGGAAATAGGAGACTCAGGTTGGATCCCTGCGTCTGGAAGATCCCCTGGAGAAGGAAATAACAACCCCCTCCATTATTCTTGCTTGGAGAATCCCATGGACAGAGCAGCCTGGTGGGCTGCAGTCTACAGGGTCGTAAAAGAGTCGGACACAACTTAAGGACTAAACAACAACAGCATTCCATAACAAGCGTACATGAAAACGGATTTAATAGTATCAGTTATTTACTGCTGTATAACAGTAACTGCTGCTGTGAAACAAACTACCCCCAAACTCAGCAGCTTAGAGAAATAAACATTTAGAGACTTCCTTGGCAGTCCAGGGGTTAAGAATCTGCACTTTGACGGTAGGAGGTGCGAGTTCCGGCCCTGGTCAGGGGAACTAGGATCTTATATGCATTGCGTGCGGCCAAAGAAAAGACAAACGCTGACTATCTTAGAGGTTCTGGGGGTCAGGAATCTGGGAGTGGCTCAGCTGGATTGTTCTGGCTCTGGGTCACTCAGCAGTCAGGCTGCAGCGGCTGGAGAATCGGCTTCCAGGTTCACTTCTGTGATTGATGCTGGCGTCCGTTCCTTGCTGGCTTTGACCGGACACTTCAGTTCCTTGGCCTCCCCATAGGCCATCTGAGTGTCCCCAGGATGTGACAGCTGCTTGTCCCAGAGAGAGCCCCAGGTGAAGACCACAGTCTTTCACAACCTCACCTCAGAAGTGGTTATATGGGGACTTCCCTGGTGGTCTAGTGGTTTAGACTTTGCTTCCCAATGCAAGGGGTGAGAGTCTGATCCCTGGTCAGGGAGCTAAGACCCCACAGGCCTCACCGCCAAAAAAACACAAACAAACAAACATAAAACAGAAGCAATATTGTAACAAATTCAATAAATGCTTTACAATGATCCATACACATAAAAAAACTTCAAAAAAATAAAGAAGTGGTTATCATACTGCAAGGGTGGGCCCCTTGGTCGCTGTTACTCAGAGCATCTCTGGTACATGTGGGAGGGGCTTCCCAAGGAGGAATCCCAGGGATCCAGGCATTCTGAGGCTACATGGGAGATGGATCGTGGTGATTTGCCCTTCTCTTCATCCCAGATCCTGCTGCCGTGAGCCTCCTTGCTTGTTTCCCTTTGCACATCTGTGGAAAGGAGGTTTCCCATCAGAGAAGATCCCCTAGGCAATTTACACGTATCAACTCACGTCGGTCTCCCCACACTGCAGTGAGGCAGACACAGTCCTTGTGCCCACTTCACAGATGAAGGATTCAATGATCCTGGTGGTCCCTCAGTTCAGTCCCGTGAGGATTCCCAGCACCCTAGGGTACAGAGGAATCTTGGGATGAGGTTTCTAGGTGGGCTTTTTCTTTTTTTTGTCTGTGCTGGATCTTAGTTGTGGCATTAGGGATGTTTGATCTTTGTTGTAGCATACAAACTCTTAGTTGTGGCATACGGGATCTAGTTCCCTGACTGGGGATCAAACCCAGGCCCCCTGCATTGGGAGCAAAGAGTCTTAGCCAGTGGACTACCAGGGAAGTCCCTAGATGGGCTCTTTCGATGGGAAAAGAGGGTCAAGGGAGCGGAGCAGTGAAGATGACCGAGAACCACAGTAACATCAGTCCCACGCCTCAACCTGCTGTAGGTAAGTGACGGGTGGGGCAAGGCTGCGACCCCATCATACAGATGAGGACACCGAGGCTCAGAGAGGCAGAGACTTGCCTCCAGCCGCACAGCGGTCAGTGACAGGCCCAAGGGTCACACCCGTGTCCCTGACTCCTCGACCCCCCTCCCGGATCCCCAACCAAGTGGAGTGCACCGCACAGAACATGCATTAACTCCTGCAGTCTCCAAAGGAGACCCACAAGGTCAGTTTTACCCTCCCTCCCATTTGGCAGAAGAGGAGAACGTGGCTCTGAGACACAAGGTGTGAAAACGCTGCAAAGGCCACAGGCAGGCCATGGTCAAGTGCAGACTGGGGGCTGCTGGGAGCTCTGCAGAGGGCCAGAGAGGAAGGAAAGAGTAGGCAGGGCTTCGCCTGAGTGCTTAGCTCCCCAGTCACTGTTATCAACAATCATATCTTTGAGGCGGAACCGGAAACAGGATGTAGGTTTCCCTTTGGGGGGCGGGTGCCCCAAATGGCCATGTTCCATCAGATACACAGAAATACCATGGGAGAGCAGTGCTGCTGAGGGTTGGAGTGCAGACTCTGGAGTCAGACGGGTTCCTTCCTGCCTGTGTGACTGCAGATGCCTGGCTTGACCTCTCTGGGCCTCTGTTTGGAGGACCGGTGAGACGCTCAGTAAATAATGACAAGGGCTCTTTTCAGTGTTGGGAGGTGGGAGCAATTTTTGGCTAAAAGAGGAAGCAAAGCTGAAGGACTGCTTGGCTGTTTTTATCCCCCTCCCCACCGTGCTAACCACTAGTAGCCCAGTGCCCCAGGGACCTTGAACAAGCCCGTGCGTGCATGCTAAGTCGCTTCAGTTGCGTCCGACTCTTTGTGACCCATGGACTGTAGACCACCGGGCTCCTCTGTCCATGGACACCTTTGCCTAAAAGCAGTGAGCTCGATGCACAAGTACAGCTTCCAGACAAGCCCCTGGTCCCCGCCACCCTGGTGCCCCCGGTCTCCTCCTGTGGGGTTGCCCCGTCCTGAGGTCGCCCTGCTGCTGACCCAGAACTCCCTGCTGTGTTCGTGTGACCAGTTTACTGAGCCCCTCCAGGTACCAGGCCTGGCCCTGCCTTCCCAGAGTCCACCTCCTAGGGCTCCACCTGCACCCCAGAAATGTTGCCTGCACTTCGGAGCTGCAATCCAAGCTCTCAGTGGCGTCCTGAGTTTCGGGGTAACAGTAAGGGAGAGACAAGTTTCTGGAAAAGGACCCAGCTAAAGGCCCAGGTCTAGGTCCAACTTGACCTTTGTCAGGCTGTGTGATTTTGAGCAAGTCTTTGTTTCTCTCTGGGCTTTACAACTGAAGGGACCGTAGATGGTCCCTCTCTCTTTCAAACTAATCAAAACAGAAGTAATACTCAGGAGTCAGTCACCCCCTAGTTTTTTTTTTTTAATTGATATATAGTTGATTTACAATGTTGTGTTAGTTTCAGTTGTAAAGTGATTCAGTTTTACAATATACATATATATACTTTTTCAGATTCTTTTCCATTATAGGTTATTACAAAGATATTGAATATAATTCCCTGTGCTATACAATAGGCCCTCTTTTTTTAGTGTGTATGTATTAATCCCAAACTCGTAATTTATCCCCGCCCCCCACCTTTCCCCTTTGGTAACCATAAATTTGTTTTCTATGTCTGTGAGTCTCTTTCTGTTTTGGAAATAAGTTCATTTGTATCCCTTTATTTTTTTTTTCAGATTCCACATATAAGCGATATCATATTTATCTTTCTCTGTCTGGCTGGCTTACTTCACTCAGCACGATCGTCTCTAGGTGTTGATTCACATTTTAACACCTTTAAAATCAAGATGCATTTTCTTACAGTCAGCAGTGCACCTCATGGCTCTAAATGGCAGTGCTTATTTCTCCATGGTGCATAAGTAAAGGTGCGTGTTATAGCTGGTGATGTCTTAGATTCACTGACGTGTGGCATTATTTTGACAAAATAACAATTATTTTAAATTAAAAAAGAGCTAATTGGAACCGCTGCTGTTTATTGCACTCCTACTGTAGATCAAGCACTGGGCTTCCTGCCCATGTGCTTACTTAGTATTACAATTCTGGAGTATTACCAAACTTGTTAGATGAAGAATTCGGGGCTCAGAGAGGCTAAGTGACTTCCTTAATGTCACCCAGCCAGGAAGTGATCAATACAAGATATATATATATATATTGTTGTTCAATCACTAAGTCGTGTCCGACTTGTTGCAAATCCCATGGATAGCATCATGCCACATTTCCCTCCCCTTCACTATTTCCTGGAGATGGCTCAAACTCATGTCCATTAAGTTGGTGATGCCACCTAACCATCTCATCCTCTGTCATCCCCATCTCCTCCCGTCCTCAGTCTTTCCTAGCATCATATGAATCACTGTGCCATACACCTGAAACAAACATGATATTGAAAATCAGCTATACTTCAGTTTTTAAGCATGTGAATAAATGGGCGTCTTAGAATTGATGCAATACAGTCCAGGCATGGGAAACAAAACCACCTTAACGCGAAAAGGAAGATAACAACATGCACTGGTTTCCTGTCTGTCCTTCCCTGTCTCCCCATGCTACTCCCCTCCCCCAGAAGCAACCACTTTTGAGTCTTTGGGTTTATTTTTTTGCTAGCACTTACACATTTCATGCTCCGAAGCAATCAGCATATACCACTCTTTTGACACATACCTTCTAGTCATCTTTTCCTCCCTGCTCTGTTTACCTGTCTTCCGAATGCTCTCTACCACTACCTGTTGTGAGAAGGGAGAATTTTGCTTTCCTGAATCACCGCCTCCCCCATTTCCTGTCCTCCATCTTCTACTGCGGAAGTACCATCGCGGTTTGGGGTTAAATCACTAGTCACACTTAAGATTTACACTCTTTTTTGCAACTCACTAAATATATTTAATATCTCAATTTAACAATCACTGTTCAGTGCTTCTGTGATTTTTCCTCTGCAAATATTATTCATAGCTAAGCATTGTTTTTTTCTGTTTTCTTGAAGCTAATAATTACTTTTTATCACGTTATAACTGATGAACAATAAAATGCACATATTTAAAAGGTACAAATACCAGACTTCTCTGGCGGTCCAGTGGCTAAGACTCCACATTTCCAGTGCACAGGGTGTGGGTTTGATCCCTGGTCAGGGAACTGAGATTCCACATCCCTGTGGCCACACACACATACACAAAAGGCATAAAAAGTACACGTTTCAGTGTGTGACCACCAGTGTTCATCACCACAATCCAGATAGTGACCAGATCTGTTACCTCCATGAGTCCCTCACATCCCTTTATAATCCTGTTCTTCCCACCCTCCCTGACACCCCACTCCATTTCTGCCACTGTAGTTTGCATTTTCCGGGATTTTATATAGATGGATTCACACGGTATGAATGTTTTTTGTCTGGCTTCTGTCACTCAGCATCATTATTTTGAGATTCATCCATATTGTTGCTATGAATGTCAGTGAGTCACTCTTTTTTTTTTTTTTTTTGCTGAGCAGACTCTTCATTTGTGGGCTCAGTTACCCCATGGCATGTGGCATCTTAGTTTTCTGACCAGGGAGCCAACTTGTGACCCCTGCATTGGAAGGAAGATTCTTAACCCCTGGACCACCAGGGAAGTCCCTGATTCACTCCTTTTTATTGCCCATTATTGTGGTGTGGATGACCACATGGTCATTTAAGCCGTTTTTGCCTATTGTGAGTAAAGCTGCTATGAACATCCTGCAAAAGACTTTGCATGCTAAGTCACTTCAGTCGTGTCTGACCCTTTGAGACCCCAGGGTCTGTAGCCTGCCAGGCTCCTCTGCCCATGAGATTCTCTAGGCAAGAATACTGGAGTGGATTACCATCTCCTTCTCCAGGGGATCCTCTCAACCCAGGGATCGAACCTGCATCTCTTACATCTCCTGCATCAGCAGGCAGGTTCTTTACCATAGTGTCACCTGGGAAGCCCAAGACTTTAGGAGGACATAAGTTTTATGCTTTTGAACTGTGGTGTTGGAGAAGACTCTTGAGAGTCCCTTGGACTGCAAGGAGATCCAACTAGTCCATCCTAAAGGAGATCAGTCCTGAATATTCATTGGAAGGACTGATGCTGAAGCTGAAACTCCAATACTTTGGCCACCTGATGCGAAGAACTGACTCACTGGAAAAGACCCTGATGCTGGGAAAGATGGAAGGCGGGAGGAGAAGGGGACGACAGAGGATGAGATGGTTGGATGGCATCCCCGACTCAATGGACATGAGTTTAAGTAAACTCCGGGAGTCGGTGATGGACAGGGAGGCCTGGCGTGCTGCAGTCCATGGTGTCGCAAAGAATCAGACACGACTGAGCGACTGAACTGAACTGACGTTTTCATTCCTTTGGGGTAAATACCTAAGAGTGGATTTGTGGGTGTGGGGTAAATATAGGTTTAATTTTACAAGAGCTGAAAAATTGTTTTCTAAAGTGGTTTTTCCATTTTACAATTCTACCAGCAGGATAGGAGAGTTCCAGTTATTCCCTCACCAACCCTTGGGGTTATTGGCCTTTTTAAAATTTAACCATTCCAGTGGGCAGGCAGGGGTATCTCATTGTGGTTTTAATTTGTACTTCCCTTACAAATAATGATGTTGCATATCTTTTTATATGTTTATTGGCTATGCACTTATCTTCTTTAGTGAAGTAATTTTTCAAATATTTCTCCCACTTTTAAGTTGAGCTGATTGTCTCATTATTGAGTTGTAGACATCACATTCTGGATACAAGTCCTTTTCAGGGGTATGTATTGCAAATATTTTTATCCTAATCTGTGACTTGCTTCTTTATTCTCTTAGTGAAAACTTTTGAAGGGCAAAGATTTAAACATTTGAGTCTAATTTATCAAGATTTTCTTATATAATTTGTGCCTTTCGTGTCTTTTCCCAAAAAAATCAATGGCTTAAAAAGTCTCTTTACTCTAGTTTTAGGAGGGCAATAAATTAGGCATGTGGGTTTTTGGTTTTTTTTTTTTCTTCTTCTTCTTCTTCACTGTGTGGCATGTGGGATCTTAGTTCCCCAATCAGGGATAGAACACACACCCCCTGCACTGGAAGGCAGAATCTTAACCACCGGACTTCGAGGGAAGTCCCAGGCATGTATGACTAATCCATCATCTTACCAAGGATGGATTAGCTCCTTTTCTTCAATGGGAAATTCCCTCCCACCCTGCTCTGCGTCCCCTTCCGCCACAAGAGGTCAGACAGGTATGGTGGAAGGAGCGAACAGAGTTCCTTTTCACACACACCTGGCTCCAACCGCTCACAGATCTGCAGCCTTGGGAAAGTCATTCAATTTCCTTGGGCCTCTCTTTCCCAACCCGGGAAGTCAGGGCAACATCTTGACCTCAGGGGCAGGGGCAAGGTCAGACAAGCAGAGGGCTGTCACGGGGCTTGGGGCTCTGCAGGTGAGCCCGTGAGTGGCCCGCTGGGCAGCTGGTGGCGGACTTTTGGCCACTTCGGGCCTTTTGTCGGGGGTCAGGTGCGGCAGGCTCTCACATTCTCACTGCAGTGGGAGGGAGACTGGGGCCAGAAAAGCAAGGGGGGCCAGAATCACACAGCCGTCCCAGGTAGGGTGAGCGCTGCCGTCTTTGGTTCTTAAGCTCGGCCCACGCCCCGAGCTGCCTCTGGGATAGCCACGCTGGTAGAACTTGCCACGACTTCTCCCTGGGGTAGTGGAAGAGCCTGCTCCCCTCCAGGACAGGACACTCCTGAGGCCTCGCTCCTATCACCATCCCCACCACTCCAGCCTGGGACGCCCAAGGCTACGCCTGACTGTGGCTGTATAGCGCCACCTACAGTACACACAGAGAACGACACGCCACAAGCCTCCCAGCCCCAATTCCCGAAACTCTGGGCTGGGAAGGTGCAGGTGGAGAGCGCGCCCCTCTGTGGCCTTCTAGAGCTCTGCGCTCTACGCGGGTCTCCAGCACTATCAAGTAAAACAGGACACACTTCCTCAACACTTAGAAATTTTATTATTTTTATGCTTATTAAACGCACTCTTTTAAACAATTATTTTAATCATATACCACTACTGTGCACACATAAAAAGGAAACTATGATCAAAATAATTTCGTGAAGATATTCCTGAAACGTTTGTACATGCAGAATCTTTTTTTTGTGTGTTTTTTTTTAAGACTTCATTTCTTTCTTTCTTTTTCTTTGAAGTATGGGCTTCCCAGGTGGCGCTAGTGAGAATCCGCCTGCCGGTGCAGGACACATGAGACACGGGTTCAACCCCTGGATCAGGAAGATCCCCTGGAGGAGTATAGTTGATTTAGACTCTGATTCTTGGTTTTTTGTTTTGTTATTAATATATTTGGCTCTGCTGGGTCTTAGTCGCAGCACGTGGGATCTTTAGTTGCAGTATGTGGAATCTAGTTCCTTGACCAGAGATAGAACCCAGGTGCCCTGCATCAGGAGTGCAAAGTTTTAACCCCTGGATCCCTAGGGAAGTCCTAGAATCTGACTTTTCTATGTCACTTTTTCATTGGGCTTCACTGAAGTCTGTGCTGTCCCAGGTAATATTGTCCTATATCATCAAGAGCTTGGGTAAAGTAGCTTTTCTTCAGAGTATGCCACTCCTGAGGCTTTTCTGCTGGCTCAGTGGTAAAGAATCCGCCTGTCAATGCAAAAGACGTGGGTTCAGTCCCTGGGTCAGGCAGATCTCCTGGAGAAGGAAAGGGCATCCCACTCCAATATTCTTGCCTGGGAAATTCCATGGACACAGGAACCTGGCGGGCTGCAGTCCATTAGGTTGCAGAGAGCCGGACACCGCATAGTGACTAAACAACAACAATGCCACTTGTCTTGGGGGTGTCCTTCCAAGCTGTAAGTTTTAATGCAAACTGGCAGGCACTGAGAATATGTCACAGCTGCTATCCAGTTACTGCAGTTATAATATACGTCCTGACTTCAGAGATGTTAAAATGTGAGGTGAAAACACGTCTTAGAATGGATGGCGTAGGGTGTTAACACTACTTGTTCAACAAATCTGCTGGGGTGCCTACTCTCTGCCAAGCCGGTGTAAACGGCAGGAGACACAGTCCCCAACAAGACTGTCTTGTCCCTGCTCTCGGAGAGACACCAAACAAATAATCACAGGTAGCATTGTTTAATGACCACGGCTGTGTGACGACAGGGGTCAGTAGCAGGAGTGGCTGTGTCTGGATTCAGGGCAGTCTGACCCTGAAAAAATGGCATCTGAGCCCTGATGAATGAGTAGGACTGAGCCAGGGAGACAGGCACAGACTTAGAAGGCAGCGGTAGGAGCATATTTTAAAGGCCCTGGGGTGGAGGGTAGGAGTGTAGGGGCTACAGGGTAGCTGCAGTGTGATGAATGAGGGGGGAGAGGCAGGGCCTGGAGCTGGAGAAGAGGGAAGGGGCAGATCATGACGGCCCTTTTCCAAAGCAAATTGAGGAGCCATTGCAGGGTTCTACTTGGAAGCAGAAACGGAGGTATATGAATGAGCAATGCAGCAGCATAGATGGGCCTAGAGATGATCTTACTAAGTGAAGTAAGCCAGACAAAGACAAACACCATATGATAGTGCTTATATGTGGAATCTTAAGAAATGTGACAAATGAACTTATTTCCAAATAGAAGGAGACGCACAGATGTAGAAAATAAACTTATGGAACCAAAGGAGAAGAGGGGAAAGGGATAAATTAGGAGTTTGGAATTAAAATATACACACTACTATATACAAAACATATATCCAACAAAGACCTACTATATAGCACAGGGAACTCTACTCAATATCTTGTAATGACCTATATGGGAAAAGAATATATATATATATGAATCACTTTGCTATACACCTGAAATACAACACTGTAAATCAACTATATGTCAATAAAAATTTTTTAAACGAAATTGAGGTATAGAGAGGCTAAATAACATTCCAAGTCATAGAAAGTGACGGAGACAGAAATGGAACTCAAGTTTGGAAGATTCCAATACCCATGCTTTCAGTCCTCTCTGTTGGGGCCAGAAAGGGACTGAGTACCTGATCCATGTGTTCACTGCCCAACTCAGGAGACTGGGGCCTCAGTAGGGGAACAGGCTTGGGCCAAGCGACGCAGAAGGACAGGGGCTGATCTACAGCCCAGGTCTCCGGGCTCCCAACTCCCTTCTTCTGCCCGGCTCCAGCAGGTCCTGGCTGGCCCTGGCCAAGGCCCCACCTCCCTGTGCCCCGGGGAAACTACCGGTATTTGGGGCAAAGGGTTGTCCTTTCCTAGGTCCCAGGTAGCTGTGTCAGCCAAATGTCCCTTGTTCCCAGTCTGAACTGGTGGTGGATTGTTAGAACCTGGCCAGGCCAGGCTCAGGGTGGACCCAGACTCCCGACGCAGTCGGGTGAGACCTGCATAGGACTTTCCCCCAGCCTCCCTGCTGGGGGCCAGTCAAATCTCAGCCTCACTGACCTGCCGGTCCCTCTGAGCCTTTCACTTGGGGCTCTGAGCCCACAGCAGAGTACCAAGATCCCAGGTCAGCCAGCCAGGCATTTCTGCAACTCCCTCCTATCAGCACAACCCCGGGACCAAAGATCCCAGGACAGACAACTTACTGCTATTGCTTATTCCTTTTTCAGGAAAAAAAATCCTAGGACTTGCTGAGTCAAAGGAATCCACCTTTAAAAATTTTGATGAATAATCAGCAAAATCGTCCTCCTAGGATTTTGCCCCAATTTCCCCTCCTTCTAAGAGTATCAGGAGTGTCCCCCTGACTCCGCATCACCAATGACACCCAAGGACCCTCTTTTTTGTTTTTGTCAGTCAGATGGGCCAGCATTGCCTGCTGCTGTTTTAATTTGCACTGTTGGTCATTAAAGAGAGGTTCTCAGACTCCAAGTGTATGAAAGTCATCTAAGGCATTTGTTACAAAAATGAAAAGGCATGCACAGACTCGGAGAAAATATTTACAAAAATACAGCTGAGGGCTTCCCTGATGGCTCAGTGGTAAAGAATCCGCCTGCCAATGCAGGAAACACAGGTTTGATCCCTGGTCCAGGAAGATCCCACATGCCTCAAAGCAACTATGGGAACCATAACTACTGAAGCCTGTGCACCCTAGAGAACTGTGCTCTGCAACAAGAGAAGCCATTGCAATGAGAAGCCCACGCACCGCAACTAGAGAGCAGCCCATCCTTGCCACAACTAAAGATAAACCCACCCAGCACAGCCAAAAATAAGTGAATAAGTTTATTCTTTAAAAACATAGCTGACAAAGGACTTGTATTTAGATATATGTAGAGTTTATTGAAAAGAAGACAATTTAAATAGAATAGACACCTCATCAAAGGAAATCTATAGATGACAAATAACCACACCATTAGTCTTAGGGAAATGCAAATTAAAACCACAGTGAGGTCCTACTTCCCACCTATTAGAATGGTTAAAATGAAAACCCCACCAAATATTGACAAGACTGCAGAGCCACCAGAGATCTCATGCACCGTTTGTGATAATCTAAAATGGTGCAATCACTTTGAAAAACAGTTTGGCAGTTTCTTAAAATGTTGAGCATATACCAGCCATATAATCCAGCCATCCACTCCTAGGTATTTATTGAATGTAAGCTTCCCTGGTATACACCTGCAATGCAGGAGACCCCAGTTTGATTCCTGGGTCAGGAAGATCCCCTGGAGAAGGGATTGGCTACCCACTCCAGTATTCTTGGGTTTCCCCTGTAGCTCAGATGGTAAAGAATCCACCCTCAATGAGGGAGACCTGGGTTCGATCCCTGGTTTGGGAAGATTCCCTGGAGTAGAGCATGGCAGTCCACTCCAGTATTCTTGCCTGGAGAATCCCCATGGACAGAGGTGCTTGGTGGGCTACAGTCCACGAGGTCGCAAAGAGTCAGACACGACTGAGCAACAAAGCGCAGCACAAGCTTTGACAACCATCAAGACTGGTACACCAGGACAACACAAGGTTCACAGCAGCTAGATCTGTCAAAGCTAAATATTGAAACAGCGGAAGTATCCACCAACTTGTGATTAAATAAACAGGGACTTCCCTGGTGGTCCAGTGGTTAAGATTCTGCACCTCCAGTGCAGGGGGCTCGGACTCGATCCCTGATCGAGGACCTAAGATCCTGCATGCTGCATGGCATGGCCAAAAGAGAGTGAATAGATAAACAAATTATAATGTATCCTACTTAGCAATAAAAAGTGAACCATTGATAAACACATCAACATGGGTGCATCTCAAAGTAATTGGGCTGAGTGAAAAAAAAAAAAAGCCAGACCAAGGAATCGTACATGCTGTATGATTTCATTCAGATAAAATTATGGAAAATGCAAACTCATATACAGTGAGAAAAGAGAGACCTGTGGTTGCCTGGGGAGAGGGAGGGAGGGATGATTATAAAGAGTCACCAAGAAACTAAGTGGAGATTTTCGAGACAATCTTACTCATCTTAATTGTGGTGATGGTTTCACAAATATATGTGCGTACTCATCAAATTGTTAAATATATGGAGTGATTATAGTTGATTATACATCAATAAAGCTGTCACATAGGTAGCTATATAGACAATTGGGCCCCCCTACACCCACCTAATTATCATAGCTTCCCCGTGTAGGGTCCAGGAACCTGTACTTTAAACAGATCTCAGGCAATTTCAGGTCTTCCTGGGTACCTCAGCTCCAAAGAATCCGCCTGCAATGCAGGAGACCGCGGTTCAATTTCCAGATCTGGAAGTTTCCCTGGAGAAAGGATAGGCTACCCACTCCAGTATTCTTGGGCTTCCCTAGTGGCTCAAATGGTAAAGAATGCACCTGCAATGCAGAAGATCTGAGTTCAATCCCTGGGTTGGGAAGATCCCTTGGAGGAGGGCATGGCAACCAACTGCAGTATTCTTGCCTGGAGAATCCCCGTAGACAGAGGAGCCTGGCGGGCTACAGTCCACAGGGTCACAAAGAGTCGAACACAACTGATCGACTGAGCACAGCACGGGCAATTTCAATGCACATCAGACTTGAGAAGCACTGTTGTAGTAAAATCCTTCAGCTCCCTGTATCCCATGTCACCAAGACCTCTCCTGATGGAAGGAGTGGTTTAGGCAGGGGCTCCTATGTGAGGACTTGTGGCATACTGGGGAGGGCATCATGAATCACCACACTGGCCATTTTACAGATAAGGAGACTGAGACCTTGAGAAATGAATAACATCTTAGATAAAGGTCTCATGGTTACAAGCAGCAGAAATCACCCAAGTTAGTTATGTCAGAAAGTGGAAAGGACTCCACAAATACAGGGTTCTACAGGTAGTGGGGAAGGGGGACCTGTGCTGAGTGGTCGGGCAGGGAACCTTATGGAAACATGGTCATTTCCACTGGACTATCTCAGCCCTGCCTTCTCTCCCGTGATCCCTCCTTCCTCTTTTGAGCAATCTTTTTTCGTTTGTTTGTTTGTTTTTTCCTTTAATTTTTTGGCTGCACCACGCAGCATGCTGGATCTTACTTCCCTCCCTGACCAGGGATTATACCCATGGCCCCTGCAACAGAAGCTCAGAGCCCTAACCCCTGGCCCGTCAGGGAAGTCTCTGAACAAACTTTTCTACTTCTTGGAGTGTGAGGTGGAAGAAGTTTCACACAACCACAAACAGAGCAGGTCCCTGGATCCCAATTCCATATTTCAGGGCAAGAGAACCAATGACTCAGTTTGGGCCAGGTTTCCCCTCCTGGTCCAATTAGCTGTGGCCAGATGGGCAGACTCACGTGGTTGAAACATACAGGGAGGAGGGTGGAAAGGGGAGGGGCAGAGGCCACCAGTGTTTTCCGCCTTGAGGTTTAGTCAGAATCACGTGGGAGCTTGTAGAAAACCCACACCCACAACCCAACATCGCCAGTATCTGTTTCAGTTGCTCTGAGGCGGGGCTCAAAAATGTACATTAACTGCTAAAGTTAAATCTTCTCAGAGTACAGCGTGAGAAACAGCTAGTCTAGGCCAGCACTGAAGATACTTTGACCTGGAATCTGGACAGTAGACCCTTAGGGTTGGTTGGAAACAGTATTTGGACTCTTCCGGATGCTAATGGCAAAGTGAAAGTGGAAGTATTAATTGCTCAGTCATGTCCGACTCTTTGCGACCCCGTGGACTGTAGCCCGCCAGTCTCCTCTGTCCACAGACTGTAGCTTGCCAGGCTCCTCTGTCCATGGGATTCTCCAGGCAAGAATGCTGGAGTGGGTTGCCAGTCCCTACTCCAGGGGACCTTCCCGACCCTGGGATCGAACCTGGGTCTCCCAACTTGCAGGCAGATTCTTTACCAACTGAGCCACCAGGAAAGTCACACTGATGGCAAACACCTGCTCAAAATGACAGATGCAAAACTGCAGATTTGCAAGTGTTGCAGCTGGTGCATCCAGGAGGGTAGATCTAGCTTCAGAAATTGCTGGATTTAGGACTTCCCTGTTGGTTCAGCGGTTAAGAACCTGCTCTGTAAAGCAGGGGATGCAGTTCATTCAATCCCTGGTCAGCCCACCTACCGCAACTAAGACCTGATGTGGCCAAATAAACAAATAATTTTTAAAAAACCATTAAAAAGAAGGAAATTTCTGGATTCAAGTACTCAAAGTGTTAGTCGCTCAGTTGTGTCCAACTCTTTGGGACCCCATGGATTGTAGCCTGCCGGGCTCCTCTGTCCATGGGATTCTCCAGGCAAGAAAACTGGAGTGGGTAGCCATTCTCTTCTCCAGGGGATCTTCCCAACCCAGGGATCGAACCTGGGTCTCTTCCACTGCAGGCAGATTCTTTACTGTCTGAGCCACCAGGGAAGCCCAGACCTCAGCTGAAATCTTTCTCCACCCTCTGCTTAGACATTCCTGTGTTGGTTTCATTATTAGGCAGACTTAACTGAACTTCTCAGAGCCTCAGGTAAGTTTTCATCCTGCCAGCTTTGAAATATCAATGGCAAGAGCAAAAGTCCTAGGGCAGGCTCTCATTGATCCAGCTGAGTCACATGCTCACCCTTAACCAGTCACTGTGGAGAGAGGAATGTTGTACCTTTCATGGACCAGCCCTGGGCCACATCCTTACCACTACAGCCAGAATTAGGATCCTGCCTCAAACTGCATGGACTGAGAGTGGAGGAGGAATGGTTCCTCAAAGGAAAACCAGAGTGCCACAGCCAGGAGGAGCCCTGGGTGCTGAGCAGACCCTAAAAACAGCCAGAGGAGGGACTTCCCTGGTGATCCAGAGGTTAAGAATCCACCCTGCAATATGGGGGATGCAAGTTCGGTCCCTCGTTGGGGAACTAAGATCCCACATGCCATGGAGCAACTAAGTCTGTGTGCAGGAACTAATGATAGCCCACAGCTAGATAGCCCACACGCCACAACTGGAGAGTCCATGCCCCGCAACAAAAGGTCCCGCGTGCTGCAACTGTGACCCAACGCAGCCAAGTAAATAAATAAAAAACCATCCAGAGGAGATCATGAAGGTCTTTTGGCCCAACCTCCCCCCTGGACAGGACCGTGCTGGAGGGTTGCCTGGAAACCGTGGTGCTGCCAGCCTCAACCTCAGTGGGCGTCCCCTGCAGTGGCCAGTCCCTGTTTGTGCTAGGTTCCTAACAGGCAGGGGGCACGTGAGTACCATTCCCACATATGTCCAGAGTGACTCATCTTGGAGTCAAACGAACAGCCCAGCCCAGATCCTCCCAGTGAGTCAGGCCTAGACTGGGCAAAGGAAGGGTGTCCAGGAGGGGCCCCTTCCTAGGAACCACTCCAGTTAGGCCGGCCAACATCCATCATATGGATGGCGAGACTGAGGCACAAGAGAATGAGGGATCTGGGGCCCAGGCCTCCTATCTACCAACCTCTGCCTTCCTCTGGCTCCTCCCGAGGGGTACAGACTGGCCCCCAGAGGGTGACATACAGCTTGCAAGCTGACTTCCATGACTCTAGGCAACGGGTGTGTTGGGTTTGCCTTGCACAGAGTTTACAAATATTTAGTACTCGAAATATTTCAACTGGGAAATTTTTCATAAAAGCCCCAGATTTCTGGCTGTTTCTGTGAAAAAAAGGACTATTGGGCAGGTGGGCCCACATTCCTGCCTGTCAGGATTGCCTGAAGCCTACAGTTCAGCCTCTATCTGACCTCCTGCAGATGCAGGCAGGAACTTGTTATCTGACCCAAGGGCTTCTTAACTGAGTGGCTGTAGACCTTGGCATCAGCAGAATCCTTGGAGAATGTGCTGTCAGGGGGATGGGGGTGGGGGCCTCAGGTGGGCCCCTTCCTCTCTTCATACCCCTTACCTTCCTCAGGCCAGGTCCTGTGCAGAGCCCCCATGCCCAGGCAGCCCTCCCATCACTCACCTACTCTGTGTATCTCTCATCAGCTCTCAGCGAGAGGGGCGGCATAGCAGGGGAAATCCCGCAGCCCAGTGGGGAGGTGTGACCTGCCCCAAGGTCACAGCACTCAGGTGGGGCGGGGCCGCTCCAGGTGGGATTCCTGTCACACCTGTCACAGGTCCAGGGTCCAGGCCACAGGTCCAGAAGGTGATTCACGCTCAGCCTCTCATGCGAAGCTGACTCATAAGGAGGAGGCTGTGGAGCCAGACATGCCTGCGATGGACTCCCAGCTCCGCCACTTACGAACAATGTGCCACCAGGAGGGTCCTGACGTTAATGCCTTCATCTACTGAGTTGGGGAAACGCACAACATCTCACAGGAATGCTGTTTATGGTCAGGCGACCAAGACTGCAATGAAAAGTGGATTAAATAGACATCCAGGGATTGTGCTATGCTCTAGACAAGGAAGTATAAGACAGATGGCATTGCTGGAGGACCGTTGTTCTTTTTTATTTTTATTCTTTGGCCACGCCCAGTGGCTTGAGGGATCTTAGTTCCCAGAACAGGGAGTGAACTCGGGCCACATCAGTGAAAGTGTCAAGTCCTGACTGTTGCAGAAAGGGGAACCCCTTAAGAAAGGGCCCAGGATGGGGCTCTTGTCTAACACTCGGAAATGAATTATCTGAGGAGACACACATGCTGACAAAGCAGGAGACTCTGTTGGGAAACAGCACCTGGGCGGAGAGCAGGAGGGTAAGGGAACCAGGAGAACCGTTCTGCCACGTGGCTCACAGCCTCGGGTTTCATGGTGATGGGATTAGCTTCTGGGCTGTCTTTGGCCCATCATTCTAACTCAGAGTCCTTCCTAAAGGTGCACGCATTGCTCAGCCAAGACGGACGCCAGCGAGAAGGATTCTGGGAGGGGGTCAGACACGCGGTGTCTCCTTTTGACCTTTCCCAAACTCTTCCGGTTGGTGGTGGCTCATTAGTTCCATGTTCCTTCTTAGGACCTCATGTCATAAAACAACTCACACAAATGGTTACCATGGTGCGTGGTCAGGTTGGGCGGTTTCAGTCAGTGTGCTTCCCCTAATGCGATCACAACACCACCAGGGAATTCCCAGGATAGTGGTCCTTAAATAGAGGTTTTAAGAACACCTCCCATCCCAGGGACATTGGTGATATCTGGATACATTTCTGATTGTCACAACTGGAGGGGGATATGCTGCTGGTATCCAGTGTTCAGAGATGAAGATGCTGCTGAACACCCCACAGCACATGGGACAGCCCTCCACAACACGGAAAGATCCAGTCTAAAATGACAACTGTGTTGAGGTTGAGAAACCCTTCTACAGCTGGGCCCAAACATTTATTTATTTTATTCATTTTTAGCGGAGTACAATTGCTTTACAATGTTGTGTAAGTTTCTGCTGTACATATATATATATATATATCCATATCCCCTTTGGAGAAGGAAATGGCAACCCACTCCAGTACTCTTCCCTGGAGAATCCCTTGGACAGAGGAGCCTGGTGGGCTATAGTCCATGGGGTCGCAGAGTCGGACACGACTAAGTGACTCACACACACACACACCCTCTAGATTTCCTTCCCATGTCGGTCACCACAGAGCAGTGAATAGAGGTCCCTGAACTATACAGTAGTTTCTCCTTAGTTGTCTTTTTTTATTTATTTATTTGGCTGCAACGGGTCTTAGTTGTGGCATCTGGGATCCAGTTCCCTGACCAGGGAACTAACTCAGGCCCCCTGCATTGGGAGTGCAGAGCCTTAACTACTGGAACACCAGGGAAGTCCAAGTTGTCTATTTCACACATAGCAGAGTATATATGGGCTTCCCAGGTGACTCATCGGTAAAGAATTCGCCTACCAATGCAGGAGACGAAAGAGGTGTGGGCTTGATCACTGGGTTGGGAAGATTCCCTTGGAGGAGGAAATGGCGGCTGCTCCAGTATTCTTGCCTGGAAAATTCCATGGAGAGAGGAGCCTTGAGGGCTATAGTCCATGGGGTCACAAAGACTGAGCACACAATGTATATATGTCAATCCCAACTAGCAGGACCCAAACTATGAGAAATGAAATTTTCATATGAAACTTTCAAATGAAAAATTGAAAATTTTTTTTCAAAAGAGGGGAGGAATGGACTGGGAGATTGGGACTGACATACAGATACTGCTATGTATAAGAGAGTTTCCTAATAAGAGCCTATTGTATAGCACAGGGAAGTCTACTCAGTACTCCGTAATGACCTACATGGAGAAAGAATCTAAAGAAGGGTGGTGGTGGTTTAGTTTCTAAATCGTGTCTGACTCCTGCAACCCAATGGACTGTAGCCTGCCAGGCTCCTCTGTCCATGGAATTCTCCAGGCAAGAACACCGGAGTGGGTTGCCATTTCCTTCTCCAGGGGATCTTCCCGACCCAGGGATCGAACCCAGGTCTTCTGCACTATAGGCAGATTCCTCATCAACTGCGCTACCAGCAATGACCTACATGGAGAAAGAATCTAAAGAATGGTTATATGTATATGTATAACTGATCCATTTTGCTGTACCACAGAAACTAACATAACATTGCAAATCAACTATACCACAATAAAAATTCATTTTAAAAATAAAGTTTTAAAAAGTGCAATTATAGCACTTACAGTGCAAGGGAGGAAACACAGGGTGTGACCAAAGGCGGCTCCCTGGAGGACGTGACACCCAAGCTGAATGTGAAGGATGAGTAGGAATTGGGAAAGGGATGAGCAAGAAGTTGTTCTGAGCAAAAGGAATAGCAAAGGTAAAGGTTTGGAGGGCTGAAAGAGCCTGGCATGTTTAAGGAAGTAAACTTTCTCTCCCTGACCCCCGGTTTTATTGAGATATAAATGACCAGGAAGTAAATTTTCAGCGTGGCTGGAATGGAGTAGAGGGTGGGAAGCAGCAGGTCTGTAGGTTACATTCAGGAGCTTATACTTCACTTTGAAGGTTATGGAAAGTCACTGAAGGGGTGGAAGAGGGAGGAACCTGGCTATATTTACTGCGAAATACCATCCCCTGAAGGGTCTGGAGGCAGGGAGGCCAGTGAAGAGGCTGCTTTGGGTAATCCAGGTGAGAGAGAAAGTGGGGTTGGTTTACAGTAGAGAGAGATGTTGCTGTTCATTTGCTCAGTCGTGTCCGACTCTTTGCAACCACATGGACCGCAGCATGCCAGGCTTCCCTGTCCGTCACCAACTCCTGGAGCTTGCTCAAACTCATGTCCATCGAGTCGGTGATGCCATCCTTCCTCTGTCATCCTCTTCTCCTCCTGCTTCAATCTTTCCCAGCAGCAGGGTCTTTTCTAAGGAGTCAGTTCTTCGCATCAGGTGGCCACAGTATTGGAGTTTCAGCTTCAGCATCAGTCCTTCCAATGAATATTCAGGGTTGATTTCCTTTAAGATGGACTAGTTGGATCTCCTTGCAGTCCAAGGGACTCTCAAGAGTCTTCTCCAACGCCACAGTTCAAAAGCATCAATTCTTTGGTGCTCAGCTTTCTTGATAGTCCAACTCTCACATCCATACATGACTACTAGAAAAACCATAGCCTTGACTAGATGGATCTTTGTCAGCAAAGTAATGTCTCTGCTTTTTAATATGTTGTCTAGGCTGGTCATAGTTTTTCTTCCAATGAGCAAGTGTCTTTTAATTTCATGGCTGTAGTCACCATCTGCAGGGATTTTGGAGCCCAAGAAAATAAAGTCTGTCACTGTTTCCATTGTTTCCCCATCTATTTGCCATGAAGTGATGGGACCGGATGTCATGATCTTAGTTTTCTGAACATTGAATTTTAAGCCAACTTTTTCATTCTCTTCTTTCACTTTCATCAAGAAACTCTTTAGTTCTTCGCTTTCTGCCATAAGGGTCGTGTCATCTGCATATCTGAGGTTATTGATATTTCTCCCAGCAATCTTGATTCCAGCTTGTGCTTCATCCAGCCCGGCATTTTGCATGATGTACTCTGCATAGAAGTTAAATATGAGCATTAGCTTGTTAACTTTTGATACCAATCTTATTAGAGAGGATTTTTTTTTGGCTGCACCATGAGGCATGTGGGATCTTTTCTTTTAATTTGATAGCTTATGTTTATTAATTTGATATATTACAATATATATAACATGATTAATACCCAAATATTCACATACCTTTATATAATTGCCATTGATACAAAATTTCATTCCACAGATTCAAATACACAAGAATGAGAACTTTTTTCTAAGTTTTTGGAAACTCAGGTTTTTTTTCTTTTACCTGGGAGCTTTTTAAATTAACTTTTTTATTGGAGTATAATTGCTTTACAATGTTGTGTTAGTTTCTGCCATATAACAAAGTGAATCAGCTACATGTATACACATATCCCGTCCCTCTTGAACCTGCCTCCCACCCCCAGTGTGTGGGATCTTAGTTCCCCACCCAGGAATGGAACCCTGAGCCCCTGCATTGGAAGCATGGAGTCCTAACCACTGTATCACCAGGGAAGTCCCGAGGATTTTTAGATGAGGAAGCCAAGGCTTGGAGAAAGTAAATGACCTCATGCCAGGGCACACAGCCAGTAAGAGGCAGGCTGACTCCAAAGACCTGAGACAAACTTATGAGGAGTCCAGCTCCTGGCCACAAACCAACGTGTGATCTTCCAGGCACAACTATAGGCCATTTGGAAAGCTTTATATGGCAGGCCTTACATGCTCTTCAGCAAAGTTGCATTCCTAGCCTAGATGCCTCAATTTGGAGGCCTTAGATGCTTCTGCCAAGTGTCTCCTTCTTATCAGGAGTAGTGGGGAGACCTTTTGCTCTGACTCAGCGCTTTCGAACTCCTGGCTTTCCTGCTCTTGTTCCCCTAACACACACCCAAGTCCATGAAGCAGGGGCTCCTCCTAACAGTGAAATGATTCCCACCTGCAGCTCATCTGACCCTGCCCGGCCCTGTGCTGTGGGAAAAATGTGACCCTGAAAGAGCTGCTGCTTTCCCTTCTTGCTTACGTCATCACAGCCAGTGATCAGAGCCTTGTCTGTTCCTCTCATTTGGGCTGGTTGTCTACTGTGACTCACGGCCTCTCAGCCCTTTTTTGTGTGTGTTTTGGGTTGGTTTTTTTTTTTTTTTTTTTTTGGCTGCACTGTATGGCTTGTCGGATCTTAGTTCTCCAACCAGGGACTGAACGTGAGTCCTCGACTGTGAAAGCACGGAGTCCTAACCACTGGACCGCCAGGGGATTCCCACATCTCAGCACTTGACAACTCGATCAACCCTCCTTTTCCAGCCTGGCCTTGGTTCCCATCCCCCACTCTCCCTTCAATCCTTCCTACTTTTCCCTCCTTGTACATCTTTTCTGATCTGACTCAAGCCACCTTTTTTTTTTTTACTTTTTTGATGTAGATAATTTTTTTAAATGTTTACTGAATATGTTACAGTATTGCTTCTGTTTTATGTTTTAGCTGTGAGGCACATGGAATCTTAGCTCCCCAACTAGGATAAACCTCAATTCAGTAGCTCAGTCATGTCAGACTCTTTGCCATCCCATGGACTGCAGCACGCCAGGCTTCCCTGTCCTTCACCATCTCCCGGAGCTTGCTCAAACTCATGTCCATTGAGTTGATGAGATGCCATTCAACCATCTCATCCTCTGTCACCCCCTTCTCCTCCTACCTTCAATCTTTCCCAGCATCAGGGTCTTTTGAAGGCGCAGTCTTGACCACTGGACTGTCTGGAAGTCCTTGAGTTGTGCTCAGTCAGTCAGTCGTGTCTGACTCTTTGCGACCCTATGGACTGTAGCTTACCAGGCTCTTCTGTCCATGGGATTTTACAGGCAAGAATACTGGAGTGGGTTGCCGTGTCCTCCTCTGGGGGGGATCTTCCTGACCCAGAGATGGAACCCACATCTCCTGCATTGGCAGGTAGACTCTTTACCACTGAGCCACCTGGGAAGCCCTGGAAATCCATCAAGCCATCAAGCTCCCATTGTGATCGCAAGAAAAGATGCACGAGTTAGCCTTCTGGAATATCAGACTTGTACTACTAATAATGGCAGCAGCCAGTATTTACTGGCACATGCTATGTCCATCCCAGGCACATGCCAGGTGTTTCACATACACGATCTCATGAAATGAGTTAATACACACAGTGCTTAGAACAGAGTCTAGATATGGTCAGTGCTCAATAAGTGTACAACACCTGGTAACACCCCGGTCAAGTAGGGATTATTATTCATCATAATCATTTTAGAACTGAGAAGACTGAGGCTCAGAAAACTTCAGAGACCCAGTGAATAAGAGGTGGAGTTGATCTCAAGCCCAAACCTGCCTAGTTCCAGGGACTTTCGACATGGAAGCACTGCCTCTCTGATCTGCTGTGCAATTTCTATTGAACAGGAAACATCTGGGTAAGATATAGCTCACAAAGGGAATCTTTATGAGAGACTTCTATCAGAATGATTTAAAATGTAAAAGGTTTTGGGACTTCCTTGTGCTTCAGTGGTTAAGACTTCCAGCTTGAAAAAAAAAAAAAAAACTTCCAGCTTGCATGGCAGGGAGCGTGGGTTCAATCCCTGGATGGGGAACTAAGATCTGGCATGTGGCAGAGTCAAAAAAAGAAAAAAAGTTAAAAGTTTCAATACTTGAAGTAGTAAGCTTCAGGGGCTTGGAAGATGTCACTTACACAAAACTCCACATTTCAGGGAAGGATTCCAAGTGAATCACCCTCATATATGTGACCATTCTTCACCAGCACCATCAAAGTGCAGTGGGTTTATTTTTTTTATTTCATTTTTAGGCCATGCCAAGTAACATGCAGGATCTCAGTTCCCCTGCCAGGGAGCAAACCCGGGCCCCCTGCACTGGGAGCGTGGAGTCTTAAACCACTGGACCACCAGGGGAGTCCCAAGGTACAGTGGATTTAATTCTGTTAAAACCACCCTTTTTCCTATTACAAGAATAAGTCCAAAGCCTACAAAGAATAGAAGTCACTGTGTTCCCTTTCAAGTGCCAGGAAGAACAACACAAGTTGCCTCCTGGGCCTCTCACCTGACCTAAAAACTCAAGATCAGGCTCAAGTCATCTCTAAGTGATTTCACATCTCACTGGCAGCCAGATCAGAGTAGTAAAAGTTAAATAAGAGCAGTTAAAGCTTATAGGCTACCCCAGGTATAAGGCAGCCGTGGGGCTTTAGGCAAATTGTTTAACCTCTCTCATACTCAGTGGCCTCATCTGTAAACTGAAAACAGCATTACTACCTAGTTCATGGGGCTGTTGCAAGAAGTCTATAAAGTAATGCTTACAAGACCTGGGCTCGATAACTTGTCAGTTTTTATTCTCACTAAATACTGGAGTGTTAACTGTGCCCAGAAAGGCTGGGCTCCCTCCAGAATAAGGGCCACTCTCAAGTGAGAATTACTGCTTAGCAGGACTTCTTAACTGTTCCACAGAAAATCCTGAGAACCAGTCCTTCCTATCTTGATTCCAGTTGAATTTGGAAATCATAGACTGAATTCTTCCAGTCTGTGTATGAGCCACAGTTCTTCACAAACGATGAGAATACCCAAAGAACTTGTTTATAATGCATATTCTTAGAGCTCTCCCTCCAGGAGTCTCGTCTAGGTTTGACGTGGGGCCAGGGATTGGTTATATTTAACAAACACTCCCAAGGAATTTTCATCCAGAGTCTGAGACACTGCCCTAAACCAGGGATAGGCAGGCAGGCTTTTCTGGAAAGAGCCAGAGAGTAAATATCTTTGGCTTTTGGGTCAGATATCTGTCACAACCACTCAACTCTGCTGTTGTAGCCGCAAAACAGCCAGACATTAAGGAAATGATGGGATGTGGCTGTGTTCCAGTAAAACTTGATTTACAAAGGCATGTGGGGGGCCAGATTTGACCCATGAGCCCCTGCTCTCTGCCAGCCCCTATCTCCTCTACATATAACCAATGAAGAAACAGATTTGTGTAATTTTTTTTGAAAAGTGATATTTCTTTAATTTAAAATTATGACCTGGAAAGACCCAGTCACTCCAAGCTTCCTCTTTATACCCAATTGGAACAGACACAATATTGGCTCAGATTGCCAACCCCAGAGAAAAACCAAACCAAGCTGCAAACCCCTCAGGAATTCCCCAAACTTCCTAAGTTCAGGGGCCATCAGGCTCCATGAAGGGAGGGCGCCCAGGTGGCCGGAGGCTGTTGCTTTCCAGTCACTGAGAAGTTTTCCTTCGCTCTGTAGCTGGCACCACCCTCATCCCCCATAGTGAGGATGATGCTAAAAGAGTCACCTCCCAACCGTCCTCGGGGGCATCTTCCCATAACTGCCACAGTGGAGCTGGGCGATTCTAGACGTACACCAGAAGGGCAGCACCTTCTTTGTTTAGCTGAGATCTGGAGCCTTGAGTTGCAACCAGCGGTCAACGTGTGGCCAAGGACTCCTCGGCAGCAAAATGGCAAACTTGGGAGAGGACCGGGGAAGGTGCAAGGGTCTCAGTAACTGATGGCGATTCTGTAAATGAAACAAGACAGATGCCAGCTGGGTAAAGTCCTTACAAATGGGGAGAAAGCGTCAAGACAGAAGAGGGAATACCACCTCCTCCGGCACTCCGACCGAGGTCGGTTGGCTCTCCTTCGAGCACAGACGTCCGAGGTCCCACTTCTTGGGTCAGTTTCAGTTCTCCCACCGCAGACACTCATGGCCAGTGAGGCCTTCGGATTCACTCAACCAGTCAGTGAGGCTCTCGCGAGAACACGAGGCGCCGAGAACTGTGAGAAGGCAGTCCAGGGCGTGATGCGATGGAGGCTGTTTTCTGCACCGAGTTTTGGAACTGCGCGATCAGTAGAGGGGAAAGAAGGAAGGGCGTGGCCAGAGCTGCCCTCGGAGGCCCCGGAGGCCTTCCCAGAGGGGTTCATGTATAATAAATACCACTGGCTTGCAGCAAAGCCGTCTGGAAGAAGCCGTGGCCTTAGAGCCACTGCAAGTGGGGGCAACGAATAACATTTACAGCACCCAAAGCCTGATGCTTGACCTGAGTCAAAAGCTGTCGGGACAAACCACAAAAGGGCTGCCCGGGGAACGCAGTGGAAGACCAGATGGAGGTCAGGCTGGTCCCCACCACACACAGCATTCCTGAGCCTGGCCGGCTGCAGCCTGGGTATACTGCAGGGGCAGTCTAGAGCACTAACAGGGTGTGCCTGGGTGCGGTGGGGGTGGAGGGGGGAGAGAACAGCCCCAACCCGAGTCCCCTGAGAACTGAGACACAGTGAGAAGGAGAAAAGGGCGGGGGTTTCCTCCTCAAGCCCACCGGGTCACTCTGCCTCCCAAGGGAGGAAGAAGATATTATTGTGCTACTGCCAGCACCACTGACGTTATTTTACTCCAAAGGATGGCACCTGGGTGGGGGGCAGGATTTCAGCGCAGGCCCCCAGCTGTGAAACGCCCCCCTGCAGTGAGAGCCCTCCTTATGGTGGTCCTAGTCCGAGTCTGGGTCACGTCACAAGCCCTTGCTCATGACAACATGGGTCCCATCACCAGCGCCTGACCCCCGCCCATCCAGTCTTCAGGTTCTTAGCAGGACAGCTCAAGGGGTGGGGTGGGTAACAAGAGTTTTGGGTCCCAGGAACCCAACAAATTCTTCTTCCCAGTCTCCTTCACCTTCCAGAAACAGCGGACCCCTAAAAGTCTGTCAAACTGGGAGCCGTTCAGGTGGCCAGGCCTAGCCTAAAGCCAACCACACAAGCCACTTACAAGACCTCCGTGGTATCATCCATTCACAGCAGAAGGCTGGCCTGACCCCTGCTCTCATTGGATGATGCTGTCTGGCTGCCCATTCTGGGCCACCTGTCCAGGGTCAGAGGCGGTGGCGGGGTTGGGCATGTTGCTCTGAAGGTAGCGGCGGAAATCTTTGATCATGGGCCGTAGGACCTGGATGAGGACGCTCAGGGCCGCCTGGGTGCCCTCCATGGCCTGAGCCTGTCGCTCCTGGGCACAGGCTTGCACCTCCTGGGAGCGACGGATCATCTGTAGCAGGTCGTTCTGCTGCTCCAGGTGCTGGGCGATCTCCTTCACGTGCAGGTTGGTGACCCGCTGCTCCTGGATCAGCTTGGCTGAGTTGAGGGCTATGCGGCTCTTGAGTGCCTGTGGCTTGACCGAGGTGTCAGCATGCTGGGCCATCATCTCCACAGGGGCCTCGGCCGGCAGGGGTGGAGGGGCCTCAGCTGTGCAGTACTCTACCACTCCCTCCTCCAGCGTGTGATAGGTGGTCTCTGTGGGGACTGTGGGGAAGAAAGAGCAAATTGGTGGCAGGTCACTTTCTAGAAAGAGTGAGGCTGGCCATATGGCGTAGGGAGTCGGCCATTAAGCCTTGTTCTGGAGAATTCAGCCTCTCCTGGCTTTATAGCCTTTTATTTATACATCTGGGGCTTCCTGGGTGGCACTAGCGGTAAAGAACCTGCCCGCCAATGAAGGAGGTGTAAGAGATGCGGGTTCAATTCCTGGGTCAGGAAGAGCCCCTGGAGAAGGGCATGGCAACCCACTGCAGTATTCTTGCCTGGAGAATCCCATGGACAGAGAAGCCTGGCGGGCTACAGTCTATGGGTCACACAGAGTTGGACACAACTGAAGTGACTCAGCACGCATGTATAAATCTAGACTCCAAAGGATTCAGAATCTTAATCTACTTAATAACCAAAGGGTCAGCCCCTGATCTGGCAAAAGCAAAGATGCTAATAGTTAAGACCAGCACCTACTATGTGCTAGGCACGGTGCTAACCCTTTGTACTCCTTAGCTTCATGAACCCTCATAATGACACCAAGAGGCAGATACTGTCACATTCATTTTCAGAGATGATAAGACAGACTCAGACACCACGGTACGACTGGCCTAAGGTCATACAGCTTATTCAGCAGGTATAGGAAGAAACCCAGGTCTCCCTCAATACTAGTGACCAAGGTGTTCACAGTCACCCCACTGGGCTGCTTCTGGCTGATAAAAGCAGGGCCAAGTGCTCCCAGAAGTACCAGCACACAGCAGGCATCCTGGGTGAGGGTTTGCAACCCCACTGGTCCTGGCTCCTTCAGTGCTTTCTTGACTTCCATGTCTTTTATGGCCAAGCAGAAAAGGAAGTGGGAGTGGGAAGGCGGCAGTTAAAGTGCCCAATAAGTGCCTCCTGTCTCCTTGATCACCTTAGTCAATGGAATGCCTAAAGGTCCTTCCTCTTACAGAACAGCAGCTGATTTAGACCAGTGTTTGATCCCCTTTCCCACCTCCATATCCTTGAGAAATATGACACTGCTGGGGTATGGCACTCACACACACACACCCAATTCTCCCAAGCCCCATTGAGAAACCACTGATAGATTCAGTTCCCAGCCCATCACAAAGACCACTTAACAGTCATTGGTGCAAAACTTATCTGAACTAAAAAGTCCAACCAACTAGTTTCATTGTCATTCCTAGCTTGAGAACCTTTGAAGGCACTCTAGCTGGCTGTTTGGGCCTCCAAGCATGTCGGAAAGATCAGTTCTTCCCTCCCTTTAATGCCGAAATCAATTGTGTGTCCCACCCCCACCTCCAGGAAGTCCCCTTTCTCTTCTGAGTCCTTAGGTGATCCTGACTGATAGTGCAGTTATTCATATATGTGTCCCTCTTATCTGTCCTCCTAGAATATAACCGACCTATCTCTTAGACACCTTGGGAATCCCAGCACCGAGCCCAGGGTTTGGCACAGAATTGCACTAATGGTTGATGAGTGAATGGAGGGGTAGATTTAACACCAGGAACCGGGAGGTTCCTCAGCAGTGTCTGATGAATGTTCACACTGAAAACAGAATGTCTTTGTCCAGAGTCAATGTCCATCTGCCTATTCATTCAGTAAATACCTCCTGACTGCTTACTAGGCACCAGGCTCTGGAAAAAGTCCTGTAGGGGTATAAACATGGTCTCTGTCTTCAAGGACCAAACAGTTCAGTCACGGACGCAAATGGTGGCAAAACAGTGGAGGGCAAGCCAGTCCCTCAGAAGTCCAGACTGCGTGCTGAGGAAGTCTGAGAGAGAAAACAAGATCACTTCTGTCTGGGGAGCCCTTGGAAGGCCTCCTGGTCGTCCAAGACTCCCATCTGACCTTTGACCCTTGGCAGCCAACCTTCCCTGGGCTGCCCCAGCTCTTTCTGGCCCTTCCCATTTAGGAACGCTGGACTGGGTGGGAGAGGTCACTCACTCTGTGTCAGGGTGACCGTGGCGGCGGCTGCAGTGGCCGTGGGTCCAAGGGCCACGGGGTGGATCTCTGCGGTACTGGGCAAGCTGATAATGGTGGCCTCGCCCAGCAGGTTGCAGATGCGCTGTTGCATGGGGGTGAGCAGTACAGGGGCTACAGCGGGGCCACTGGCGCCACTGCCACCGCCTGTCCCAGGCCCACCTGCTCCATCTTCCTCAGTGGGCCCTGGGGCCTCGCCACCCTCCACGGCCGCCCGGACCTGGGCAACCTTGCGACGGACCTCGGTCTTGAGGTCGGACCACTTCTTCTTGACCTCGGGCAGCTCCCGGCGGCAGGTGGCCACGGCGTTGACCCTTCTCAGAATGCCGTGCCACGCCGCACTCTTGGCAGCCAGAGGGACGCCGGCGTTGAAGTGGTTCACCAGCAGGTGCTTCTTCAGTTCCAGCTCCTCCACGATGATCTCCACCTCTCGCTCAGAGAAGTTCATCTTCCTTTTCTTGGCGGGGACGGCCATGGCCTCTCCCCACCCGGCTTTTTAAAGAAACTATAATCCCCTAACTGCCCCAATTCCCCTTCTGTCTTCCTTAGCCTCGCTACTCACCCACCCCCCTACAGGGGATAGGCTGGGCTGGTCCAAGGCCAAGTACCAGGCCTTTGGTAACCCCCCTCGCTACGCAAAGTGCGTAGGGCCCAGCCCCGACCTGCCCAGCCGCTGCCAGCCAGCTGCGTAATGGCTTCCTGAATCTGCCTCTTCCGCCGGGGTGTGCGGAGATCCGCCCACTTCCCCTCTTCCCGCCTCCCAGAGCTTCTCTAGGGAGACCCGCCCTCCCGGTTGGTCGCGGTTCAGATATCACATCGATCACTGGTTCTTTCGACCTGTCGCTCAGCTAGAGGGCACGCCTACTTACTGGAAGTCGCCTGATCATTGGTCTCAAGGTGTGTCTGTCGCTACAGAGCGCCCCACCCAACCTAGTCTTTGCTCACCCCTATTGGAAAGTCGTCCTGTCGTTCAATCATCATGATTACGACTTTTACGCCGTTAAATTCAGCTATTTTATTGGTGGTTTAAGGAGTTAGATTACCAAAACCCGGCTTCCTTGAGGATCCCTAGTGCTTTCGGCCTTGAGCCGTTGACCAGTTAATTTTTTTTTAATTGTACCCAGGGCGCAAACTTTGCCTTGGCAACCGCAGATCACAATCGCTCCTCAAGCAAATCCTATTTCCCATTGGAGATGACGATCTCTCCGTACACGACGGCTCCTCGCGTTTCTAGGATTCCGCTGGATAAACAGCGTTGCTGAATGGAAGTAGGACACGGGGCTTTCCGCCTGCCAATCACAGGACTCCTGCCTATCGCAGCGTGATTTCTTCTCGCCGGCCCGACTCAGCCAATCACCGCCTCCCTCCGTTTGAATCGGCCCCAGGTTTAGCCGGGATTGCCCCTCCCTCTCTATTAATCTGGGTAGTCTAGGGCTGCGTGGGCAGTCCTCGGCGTGGCTCCGCCCCTCCAGTGGCCGTTCTGGCCTGTGATTAGTCGACGTCTCCCCGGGGGCGTGGCCATCCAGCCGGCGCGCCGCGGGGCGGGGCTCCCGGAAGCTGCCCATCCCGCCTGCTTGCCGGCATCGCAGAGCCCGCGCTAGTCGACCAAGGACCCCGGTGTGTCGTCCGCGCTCTCCCCGTCGGCCCGTCGCCCTAGCCTCGCGCCCGATGGTGAGCAGTGTGTTGTGCCGCTGCGTGGCTTCCCCGCCGCCAGACCCCGCCGCCTCCGCCTCGTCGTCCGCCTCATCGCCGGCGTCCGTGGACCCGTGCGGCGGCGCCGTCTGCGGGGGCCCGGACCACCGGCTGCGCCTCTGGAGCCTCTTCCAGACTCTCGACGTCAACCGCGACGGCGGGCTGTGTGTCAACGACCTGGCCGTGGGACTTCGGCGCCTGGGACTACACCGCACCGAGGGCGAGCTCCGGGTAGGCAACGCGCACCCCTCCGCGCGGGCGGGCAAGGGACCCCCTCCTTCGCGCCCCAGCACCTCTGGGAGGTCCAGGTGACAGGTCTGGTCTGTGCGACCGGCCGCCCTTTGGAGCTTGGCAGGCTTGGTGGAGGCCTCTCGGGCTGGCTGAGACCCCGTGGATGACAGACTTGGACACCCCCATTTATGCTCTAGTGGGAGTAGAGCTCCTTCTTGGCCTCTGTGGGCGCTTGGGCTAGGCAGAGGGGTGCGGGGATAGGCTCTACCTGGGTACAGGCGGGTACCCTTTGGATATTCTGATGGCCGAAAAGCCCCTTTCTGCCGGGGCTTTCCCCAAAGTAGAAGGCCAAGTCTCCAGAGTCTGCTGTATGTCACCTTCTGACCTCAAGACTAAGCTTTGATGCTCCCCTCTACCCATCATTAATGGTTTCATCCATCCTCTTCCCAGTGGCCCCACGTTTCCATGCCAGCGGTGGGCCCTGATCGGGTTCCTCTCAGAAACATGTGGGAGTTGGAAAAAATGGGAACTGGGGTTTCAGGCAGATCGAGCCATGTGGGTGGTAAGAACTGACAGTTCTGGGTGAGGCTCAATCCCCGTTGACATGCTTATCCAGAAAATGGGATCAAGATCTCTTACAACCTTGCAGATTAGAGTGAAAGAATCCAGAGGAAAATTTTTCCTGAAAGTGAAAGCCTGGCCCACCTAGGAAGAGACTTTGTTACTTTTGTTCTGGAGTGGCCTCCTGGCCAAAGGAGAAGGAGGGACAGAGATGTGCTGTCCTTTCTGTATGAAACCCTCAAGCAGAGGCTGTTTCTTCCTCTTCTGTCTCTCATGGTATGTTTTCCTATCTGAATTTGTAGCTGTAGATGCCCTTTTCCAAGTATTTTGTTTATTGTGGCTTAGCCTGATTTATAACATGGAGGAAGACTACTTTACCTAGCAACCTGTTTCTCTTGTAAGTTAGTTCCTTCGGTTCTTTTGTACATACCCCAATTAGAGAATCTCATAGCTAAGTGTGAAAAAAGTTTTGGTAAAACGGCAGTGAATTTAAGCAATTTGTTTTTCGAGTAGGTGTACATAAAGTTTTAAACTTTATGTCCAGAGTATCTTGGCTCAACATCCAAGCTATTTCACCTACTTAGGATCAGCCTAGGGAGACCAAGGGTAACACTATGCAAGGTAGAATCATTGGGTTAAGTCCAACAGGCTTAGAAGCAAGATTTTTTTTTTTTTTTTAAGATTTTTTTTAAAAAGTCTTTTCAAGTGAGTGTTACACAGAACTGAGCTGAGTATTTTCTAATCCATAACTGATGAATAAATCATTTGGAAAGATGAGATGGCTGAACTCAGAGAGTCTGTGACTTATGGGCTCAGGGAGGTTAGCCTTTCTGCTTCTGTGAACCTAGCCACCAGGTTACATGGAGGGCATTGGGCTGCAGGAGTGTATTCAGTGTTTACACCATGCTTTGTGCTTCAACTGGAGTCAGTGTTTTTATGATTTATGACACATCAGACATGGATCCAAATCTATTTTTTGTTTTTTTTGGTAGTAAATGTAAATTTTAAGGGCAGACAAGGAGAAAGTGATCATTTTCTTTCCAGTGTTGAAACTTTTTTGATTAACCAAAAGGAGCCTAGCCCATTGGAGTCACACTGGCTCTACAATCTCTAACTCAGGGAGTAAGTTTCCTTTCAGTGTATGGCTTTTCATTTGGATTCTGACTACTTCTACCAACTCTTTCAGCTGATGAATGTGAAATTATACAGCTTTGCGAGATTGGGAATGATTCATTTTATTCGTTTATTACCTGTGGAGGCGCACAGGCTAGTCCTGCAAGCGAATGGTTTAAGCATGAGAGAGAGAACCTGCCTTCTTGTGAATATCTGGGCCGCAGGAAGACACCCTACCTCATGAACCCCCTTACCACTTCCTGCTGCAATAGTTATCGGTATTAGCTACACCCAGAAAAAGTAGTGCTGCGGTTTTGCAGAAGTATCAAAGGCAACAGAGAATTGGGGGGGGGGGCTGCCCTTCAAAATGGGTTATCTGCCGCAGTGACAGGCATTGAAAGACACAACATCCAACTCTGGCAGCTGCTCCATGTAACCCACAGGACCAGTCTGAGGTGCTTGGGTTTGCATAGGAATCAGCTGTGAGGGTTTATCAGTGGGCGGCCGGTGAACCCAGGCCTTGCAACTACACAGAGCCTTCCACTAGCTTGCCACTGCTGGATCAAGCTTTCTTTAGAAATGAGCCAACAGTTTTGGGCATCTGCCTTGGTTTCAGAAGAAATTGGAACAGTCGAGGAAAATTTACTTAAAATGGCAGTGGGCCAGAGACACCAATGACAGCCAGCCAGAGAAATTTTCTTTGTAAAGGGCATGTGAGCAGGAAGCCTGTCCTGGGACAAAAGAAGGGAAGAGTTTATTAAAGACAGAAAGAAGATGACGACCACAGTAGCAGCTTTGGGAGATGAGACTCCAGCGAGAGCTAATTATAGCATTGCCTATTTAAGGCATTTTCATGTGACCAAACAAAATCTCTGTCTGAAAACAAATTTAAAACATAGGCTGGAACTCGGGCAGCCAATTAGGGAAAGAACCCAAGCTGGTGACGTGTCAGCTGCTATTCCTCTAGCTGAGGCTTGAGGGACTCTCCTCAGCGGCTGGTGTTTGATACAAGTGAGGATTCTAGATGATGGTATGATCAAGTTTGCTGACTCAAGAGGCTCGCATGTGCTCCATCTAGTTTGAGCCTGACAAGCTGGGCTTTGGGGAGAACTTGAAGAATAATCCTTTTATTTGGCTTATGGGATCTTTATTTGACATGTGGGATCTTAGCTCCCCAACCAGGAATCAAACCTTCATCCCCTGCATTGCAGGGCAGATTCTTAACCACTGGATCACCAGGGAAGTCCCCAACTTTTTAGAACCACATCTTTTATTCCCAAAATAGGTTTCAGGATTATTCAGAGATTATCCTATCAAACATGAGAACCTGCCCTCCCCTAATTCTCTCCTTGACCTGAACAGTGTACAGGAAGCAATCTCTGTTGACCTGGAATAATGTCAAGTTGGCATTGCTTGATCACACGCTATGTTGGACTCTATACCTTTTCAGTGTCTGGCCATTTGTGGGGCAGGTATTTGCCTAAATAGTCACACTTAGGTAAGAGAGTCTACAGAACAAAGACCTTTTTCCCTGGAAAGGGTGGAGACATAACTTGGTATGATAGAATGACACATTAGAAACAGAAAAATGCCATTCGTGGACTAGATTGACTTTACATATTTAACTGATTATGTTATATTGTAAAATTGGTTCCTGGGTTGGAGGAATTATCATCATCAATTCAGCTAGAAGATATTTGTTTTTAATATCTGGAAAGGTGGAGCCTGGTACCCTGATCCTTAGACCAGGTATTAAATAAGAACATAACAGAGTGGGCCTGACTTGGAGCTTCAGTGGGTGAATTCCTTTGATGTTCAAAGAGCCATCAATTGTTGAAGCCTCACAGAAACCACAGGGGAATGAGGGAAACAAATATTTTGCTGGTATTCATTTCTAGTCCAGCTGAGTACATAGCCGCAGGATGAATTTAGTGAATAAAACTGCACTCCGAGGGGACTAGTCTCATTAAATCTGAGCTGAGTTCATTTTTAACCGTTTCTTCTTTCACTAATGTGAACTTGGCAGAACCAAAGAATTTAGTCTTGGATGGTCACTGGCCATCCTAGGCCAGCCTCCCACCCAGCATTCCTCCTGTGACATCCTCCTTTGCAGAGGACCATCCAGCCCTTTCCTTTGTGGACTGAATTGGGGTCCATCTGAGTTCTTTCTCAGATCAGACTGAAGTCTGTCTCCTTGCGTCTATTACCCATTTGCCCCAGGTGTACCTTCAGGAACAACCTAGAATCAGGATCTAAGGGTCCTTGGAAACAGCCGTCTTATCTGAAAACACCTGTCTTATTGGAAGACAGCTGTCTTCCTGTAATCTGCTGCTGCTCAGTAGTTTTTACCATGCCCTTCTCACATGTCCACACTTCCCTGCACCCTTCTCTGGGGCAGTGTGCCCTGGAGTTAAGACTACAGATTTTCCTTGGAAGTCTAAAACAGGGAAAGCAGTGGAGATAGAAAATAGACTAGTGGTTGCCTGGGCCGGGGAGTGGAGGGCAGTGGAAAGCTAGGACGGTGATAACTAATAATAAGTCCGGAGTTTCTTTTGGAGGGTGTGGTAGCGAGGGTTCTTTGTGAGTGATGAAAGTGGCCTAAAACTGATGATGATTGCAAATATCCCTGAATATACTAAAAGCCCCTGAATTATACAGTCAAATGGGTGATTTCCTTGGTATGCAAGTTATATCTCAATTAAACTTTTGAATAACCCAACACAGGTTTTGCAGTATAAACATGGGTTCGGGTATTGTCCCAGCTGCTTGTGAGCTCTGTGACCTTGAGCAAGTTACTCGACCTCTCGAGGCTGAGTAGGAGGTTTAGTCTCCTTATCCTGGTGGGAGGAATACCTACTTCAGTGGGCTTGTTGTGGGATTGAATTAAAAGAAGTTCATGAAGAACCTGCAGCAGGGTTCAACCCAAAATGACCTTTTCCAGGGAGCCGTTGAAAATAAGATGCCCAGAGTTGTGGGTAATCATCTGCATTTTTTTCTTAGGTTACTGAGGTGAAAAGTGGACTTGAAAGAAGGAGAAAGCCTAGGGGATGTGGTTGTAAAGGGTGTGTCGGTAATAAAGTGTGTGCGGCAGTCTCCTGTCAGCTGATGGGGCTGCGGAAAACCTGGGCAGCCTTTAGGAAACCTACAGCCTTTAGGAAAATTAAAACAGAAAAAAGAGAGAGAAAGAAACCCTGTTGGCAGATTTCCAAAAAGCAGTCGTGTTACTGTACACAATATGATGTCTTTGGCCCAGATGTTTCCCAGGGTGGACATGCGCCCCCGTGGGCACCACTCTTGTCAGCCTGTTGTGGTTTCATGAGCCATGGATGATCTGGAAGCTTCAAGTAGAGCTTAACACCTTTGGAGATGGTCTCACTAACCTCGTTAGTTTGTAGAAGTGGGACTGAGGTTCCAAGGTTGGGCTGGTTGAAGGCAGAGTCAGTGGCAGAACCCAGGATATTTGTTCTCGGCCCAATTTAGCTCAGCTTACACGGCCTCTGTCCTTCCGTGGCTGGCGGTACCTAAGTAGCCCTTAACACTTTGCAGCCTTTATTTTCACACTTTGTGACAGGCGCCTATCTGTGCCCTGACACCAGCTGAGTGTTTTAAGACTTCCCCCCATGATATTCAGGAAGCAATGCCGGAAATGTTAGGTCCATTCTAGACTCTAAAAGACTCAACACAGCATCTGAAAAAAGAAGCCGTTCACTTAAAGATGCACCTTCCTTTAAAGTAAATGAATAACAAAGGTAGGACGGAAGGAAGGCGCTTCTTATCTGCTTTAAACTCCTGGCCGGGAAGCTTGAAAAGAAGGTGACTCATGGCTTATGTTCCCAGAGTCGGGGTTGGGGGGTGCCCCGTGGCTCTCCCTGTTCCTGCCGCTGCTCTGTGAAGCTTCCCACATTCCAGCCACCCCTGGCCTCCTGCCTCCTTTCTTGCAGCCCTCCCTCCTCCTGAGCTGGAGTCTTCTTACCAGACACAAGGAAAACCACCTCCATTGTGTGAGAAAACTTGAAAAAAAAAAAAGATAAGAAAAAAATTTTGAAATGCCAGTGGTAAAATAAAGAGGAGGGGATGGCTTGGATCACCCAGAATAAGCAGAGTGTTGCCTCCTTGTCTTTGGTCCGTTGCAGTTGAAGAGTCCTGTTGGTTAAAACCAGCCCACTACCATGCCTGCCTTCACCATCCTCACTTGGCCTTTTTACCATCCCTCCTGTTGCTTCTAGTTGATGGCCTTGGTTTGAGTTTGAACCCCTGGGATGTTAGAAATGGAAAGGCCTTTGAGGTTTGTCCAGTTCAGAGATGTTAAATAACTTGTCCAGGGTCTTACTGAAATACCTTAGGCGGTCATGTAGGGTCTCTTCTATGGGAGAGATTACATCCCCATAGAAGAAGCCTTTAGTGATAACATTTATGGACATGGTTAACTTTTTTCCTTTCTTCCTTTACATCTTGGGTGTGTTTTTTGGCTAGAGGCTTTTCTTTAAGCCTATATAAGCAATATAAAATAGGATCTGGTAAATGGTTCTGTAGCTAAAAACTTCCTTTTCTGAATTGTTTCTAAAGTGCTGACTTGATATAAACCAGTCATTCTTACATGGAGGTCTCCCATCTGCCCTTCACACCCTGAGCAGCTCTGATGTGTATTTGCTGAAGAAAGCAGCCGTCCACCTGGTGGGTTTCACACCTGTGTGTGGAGCTTCTTCTCTCTGAGGTCCTCCCCCAGGACAGAGAAAGAGGCTGGTGACAGCTACGTTCAAACTTAAGGCTTCCTAGGTGGCGCTAGTGGTAAAGAACCTGCCTACTAATGCAGGAGATGTAAGAGATGCAGGTTCAATCCCTGTGTCGGGAAGATCCCCTGGAGGAGGGCATGGCAACCCACTCCAGTATTCTTGCCTGGAGAATCCCACGGACAGAGGAGCCTGGCCGGCTCCAAAGATTCCAAAGGGTTGCAAAGAGTTGGACACAACTGAAGCGATTTAGCACAAACACACATGCATTCACACTCATTCAGATCGGTTTTAGAGGGCGATCCTGAAATCAGCTTTAAGAAACTGCAAACATCTAGTGTTGCTTTAATAATCTGCTGGCTTGCCATTTCACGTGGGAGTGAAGAAGGACTAGGAAAGTGTGGCTTCCACGAGTAAGCTGAACATGTGCCTATGGTTTGGCTCCCACTGGTCAATTTGGGTTGGTTGAAAAATTTTTGATCACTTTAGGTGACTTAGAGTGTTTATATGGCCAGCCTCAATACCATATTATCCCCACCACCACCACCCCATCTCTCCCCCGCTTTATATTTGACATCTATGTAATCTGAAAGGAGAATCAGGCTCCTATAAGAGCAGAAAAAGAAGAAAAATTATGCTGTGTTTCTATTCTGTCTCTTGTTTCTCCAGATCTTTAATTTACATTCTACATCTCAAAACCCTATACTTAAAATCAGGTTAGTTTTGTACACCCATGACTTTCTTTTAGAGAAAAGAAAAAGACATCTTTGTTCACAGGCATTGACCTTGAACTTGGGACCTCAGTGGAGACTGGCTTTTCACCAGGAGTAAATAAGCATCCAAAAAACTATTTCCTCTGTGGGGCACTTCTCTTTCCCACAGTCACAGGCGTACCCTTCAGGGAGTTTTGGCCAAAGCTAAATTTTCTGGTTTTACTTCCTAAAATGGAAATAGATTAGGGGATTTCACCTTTTTCATTACTGTAGTTTTGTCATCTTCAGTGCCAAAGGAGGCCAGTGCCTGGCTCCTCTTCGTCATCTAACTGGGGGCTGAGTCGAGGGCAGGAAGCTGTTTAACAGTCCTGCCTGACGTCCTAAGACCCCTCCTGCCATGGGACGGCACGGGACAACACCCGCGATCTAAGCATTTCAATTCTCCAGTTGACTCATTTCGGAGAAGGATATGTCACCTGCCACAGTGGTGCCTTTGAAACTGCAAATCGTTACTGCTGCTGCTGCTGCTAAGTCACTTCAGTCTTGTCCGACTCTGTGCGACCCCATAGACGGCAGCCCATCAGGCTCCACCATCCCTGGGATTCTCCAGGCAAGAACACTGGAGTGGGTTGCCATTTCCTTCTCCAATGCATGAAAGTGAAAAGTGAAAGTGAAGTCACTCAGTCGTGTCCAACTCTTCGCGACCCCACGGACTGCAGCCTACCAGGCTCCTCCATCCATGGGATTTTCCGGGCAAGAACACTGGAGTGGGTTGCCATTTCCTTCTCCAGCAAATCGTTATTACCAGTATATAAAGAGATCCTTCGGTCTTTTGCTCCTGCACCATTCAAGAGGATATATAAAAAAATATGTACCCCATTGCATATTAAGTTGGCATCTAAAAATTTTTGTCCCTAAGTTTGGTAGCTGCAGAGGATATAATTTCTGGCGTACTGTATATCTGATTTAAGTGTTTTAGTTTGTGGGTTTCAGTTTTGGTCAAAACCTTAGAGTTTTTTTTCAGATTCGACCCATTCAGTTTGTGTTACCCTCCACATAACCCATTAGCCAAGGCAGTCCTCGTTTTCAAATCAAATCATTTTGGCTTTCAGTCAAATAAAATCTGGCTTCATTTTTTTGGTTAAAAGTGTTAGTAGTCGTCCCTTTGACTACATCTCTTCCTAATGGTAATTATAATTCTAAGATAGATGGTTTGTAGGTAGTGAAACTGGTAAACAGCAGACAAGGGGCATTACCCTGGAGTCAGTCATGGGAGAGCTCTCTGCCCTGTTATAAGGCTCCCTCGGGAACCTCCAGTTGTCCTTCTGTGTGATGTCCCAGGGGCTTCTATACCCAGGGCAATTCATTATGATACTTTAGAATGGGTTCCCATTGGGAATCCATTCCGTTAGAATTTGTTGTTTTCTCTGAAAAGTATAGGAGATCCTGAGACACACTTTTTTATCCCCAAGTCTGTTTTCTAGATTCTTGGAAGAGTGGGTTCCTTCTGCAGGTGATTACCCTCAGCTTAACCAGGCTCTGTTGATGTTTATAAATCTACAGTTGCAGGAGGGTTATCTTCTCCAGTCCTATCTCTGGTTATCAGGGGTCCCTCAAGAAAGTTAAGTGAGGTGTAATTGTGTTATAGAGACTGCGAAAGAAACTAATGATCGACCAGATACTGGTGATGCTGTCATATAAGGAAAGAGAGGTACTACATTAACCCACAAGGAAATCAAAGGTACTAGAAAGGTTGCTTTAAAATCAAAATATTGGCAAAGTATGCAAATTGAATATGTTTTCATTGATTGCTGTCTTGGGTGCTGGTCAAAGGAGATTTTAGGATAAATAGGCCTGGTCTCTTCCTTACCTAGTTATTATTTCTTTTCTTCTGCTGACTTTGGGTGTAATTTATTCTTTTCTGGTAAGTAGAAACAGGTCATGGATTTAAGACCTCTCTTTTTGGGATGTAGGCATTCCCTTCTAAGTCCTACTCTGGCTACATTCCACAAGTTTTGCTGTGTTGTGGTTTCATACCATTCAAAATACTTTTTCATTTTTCCTTTGGTTTCTTCTTTGACACATAGATTATTTACAGTTGTATTTCATTTCTGCTTCCCTGGTGGCTCTGTGGTAAAGAATCCACCTGCCAATGCAGGAAACATGGGCTCAATCCCTGGGTCAGGAAGATCCCCTGGAGAAGGAAATGGCAACACACTCTAGTATTCTTGCCTGGGAAATCCCATGGACAGAGGAGCCTGGTGGGCTACAGTCCATGGGGTCACAAAAGAGTCAGACATAGAGACTAAACAACAAATTTCATTTATAAATATTTAAATATTTCCCAGGTATCATTGATTTCTAACTTAATTCCACTGTGGTCAAAAGAACATTTTGTACAAGTTGAATCCACTTATATTTAATTTAATGAGTCTTGTTTTATGAGCCAGAATATGTTCTGTGTGTACTTGAGAAGAATGTGCATTCTGGTCTTGTGCAGTGGAGTGTTTTATAAAGGCCGGTTAGGTCAGGTTGGTAGATAAGCTGTAGTGTTGTTCAAGTCTGTGTGCTCACTGATTTTCTGTCTACTTGCTCCACCATTTACTGAGACGAGGGTGTTAAGACCTGACTATAATGGTGGATTTGTCTCTCTTCTCCTTGCAGTTCTGTTGGGTTTTTACTTTCTGTCTTTTGAAACTCTGTAATGTGGTCCTAAAACATATAGGATTGTTATGTCTATTCTTTTACTTTTAACCTATGTGTCTTTATATATATATATATATTTTTTATAATATACATATTTATTTTTGGCTGTGCTGGGTCTTTGTTGCTGTCTGAAGGCCCTTCTCTGGTTGCAGCGAGTGGGGGCTACTCTCCAGCTGCAGCACGTGTGCAGATTTCTCAGGCGGTGGCTTCTCTTGTTACCAAGCACAAGCTCTAGAGCGTGCGGGCAGCTCTAGAGTTCAGGCTTTAGTAGTTGTTGCACATGGGCTTAGTTGCCCTGCGGCAGGTGGAATCTTCCTGGACCAGGGATCAAACTGGTGTCTGCTGCATTGCGAGGCAGATTCGTAATCACTAGACCACCAGGGAAGCCCGTGTCTTTATATTTAAAGTGTGTTTCTTGTAGGCAACATCTAGCTAGATCTTGCTTTTTTGATCAGCCTGACAATCTCTACCTCTGCACTGAGATGTTTAAACCATTTACATCTACTATTGTTACTGATACGGTTGAGTATAAATCTGCCATCTCACTGTTTGTTTTCTATTTGCACCACCTGTTCTATGTTCCTTTCTCTTTCTGCCTTCTTTTGGGTCAAAGAGTATTTATAATTTCACTTTATCTCATTTGTTAGCTTACTAGTTACAATTTTCTGTCTCTCTCCCCGTCCCCCCCACCTCTCTCTCTTCAGTGGTAGCTTTTGGAATTATAGTATACATTTTTAACTTATCACAACCACTTCATAAGTAGTTTAAGATTCTTTTTTAAATTTTATCTGTTTATTTGGCTGTGTTGGATCTTTGTTACTGCGCGTGGGCTTTCTCTAGTCGAGGTAAGCTGGGGGCTCCTCTCTAGTTGTGCACAGGCTTCTCACTGCCGTGGCTTCTCTTGTTGCAGAGCACAGGCTCTGGGTGGCCGCGCTTCAGTAGTCGCTGTGTGGGCTCAGTCGTCGTGGCTCTCAGGCTCTAGAGCACAGGCTCAGTAGTTGCAGGAGCACACTGGGCTTAGGGCTTAATTGCTCTGCATGTGGGGCTTTCCATGTAGCTCAGTCGGTAAAGAATCCGCCTGCAATGCTGGAGACCTGGGTTCAATTCCTGGGTCAGGAAGATTCCCTGGAGAAGGAAATGGCAACCCACTCCACTATTCTTACTTGGAAAATCCCATAGACAGAGGAGCCTGGCGGGCTACAGTCCATAGGTCGCAAGAGTCAGACATGACTTAGCACTATCTTCCTTTCAGCCTGTGGAATCTTCCCAGACCAGGGATCAAACTTGTGTCCCCTGCACTGGCAGGAGGATTCTTATCCACTGTACCACCCCCAGGGAAGTCCTAGTTTAAGAATATTAAACATTATGCTTTCATTTCTTTCTTCCCAGCCTTTGTGCAATGGTTCTCATACATTTTTACTTCTACGTATGTTATAAACCACGCAGGCTGCCTCTATGGCTTGTCTTTTTATGGGCTTCCCAGGTGACGCTAGTGGTAAAGAACCTGCCTACCAATGCAGGAGACACAGGGACGTGGATTTGATCCCTGGGTCTGAAAGATCCCCTGAAGGAGGGCCTGGCAACCTACGCCAGTATTCGTGCCTGGAGAATCCCATGGCCAGAGGAGCCTGGCGGGCTACAGTCCAAAGAGTCGCAAATAGTTGGACACGACTAAAGCAAAGGATGCATGTATAAACCCACAATACATTGTTTTATTTTTGCTTTAAATTGTCACTTATATTTGAAAGAGATTTAAACAATAAGAAAAATTTCTTTCTTTCTACCCACACAATTACCATTTCTAGTGCCTTTCATTCTTTTCATTCCATTCTTCATCTGGTATCATTTTCCTTCTGTCTGAAGGACTTCTTAACATTTCTTGTAATACAGTTCTGCTGTCAATAAATTCTTTAAGTTTTAGTACATCTGGAAAGTATTTTGCCTTCCTTTTGGATGGTATTTTTCTAGGTATAAAATTCTGGGTTAACAGTTTCTTATGGAAATCCCCTGACATTCTTGGTTTAGTTCTTCTGTAAGTAATGGGTGTTTTTCTCGAGGTGCTTTTTAGATTTTCTTCTTTATCACTGGTTTTCAGAAATAATAGTGATGTGCCTGACTGTAATTTTGTTTTGTTCTGATGTTCCTTATGCTTGGGGTTTGTTGAGCTCTTGGGTCTGTAGGTTTTAATAAATTTGGATAAAACCTGGCCATTGTTTATTTAAATATCTTTTCTGTTCCCACCTCCATGAATTTCAGATGGGTGGATATTAGTCTATTAGCAGTTCTCCCACAGGTCACTAATGCATTTCTCTCTCTCTCTTTCTCTCTCTCTTTTTTTTATGGCTTTATTTTTCCATGTGTGTTTCCTTTTGGAAAGTTTCTATTGCTCTGTCTTCAAGTTCCTGAATCTTTTCTTCTGCATTTCCTCATCTGCTGTTAAAACCGTCCAGGTGTGTTTTTCATCTCAGACATTGTAATTTTCATCTAGAGCATCTGTAGTGTCTCTGTTTAACGTGCTGTATCTTTCTTGGGCGTGTGGAATACAGTTATGACTTGTAATACCCTTGTGTCCTAATTCGATCACACATGTCCTTTCCAGGTCAGTTTCAGTGGATTGATTTCTCATGGTGGGTCATCTTCTCCTGCTTCTTTGCATTGCTGTTAATATTGTTATGGGATTTTTATCTTGGATATTTTTGTATTCCTATGAATATTCTTGAGCTTTATTCCGGTATGCAGTTATTTAGAAACAGTTTGACTCTCTTGGGCCAGCTTTTTATAGCTTTGTTAGTTCAACAAGAGCAGCATTTAGTCTAGGGCCAGTTTTGCCCCTGCTATGGAGGCAAAACCTTCTGAGTACCCTTCCTGAACTTTCCTATGTTATGAGGTTTTCCACTCCAGCCAGTGGGAACAGGAACTATTCTTAGCCCTGTGACGCCTTTGGCCAGTTCTTTCCCCACCCACAGGCAGTTTCCTCCTGCTCACATGCTCTGACTCTCAGGGGCCCTCAGCAGAGCTCCAGACCTCCCTCTCTGCACAGTTCTGTCTTCTCTGGTTCTCTGCCCTGCAAACTCCAGCTGTCCTGGCCTCCCAGCTCCTGCGCTTCCATGTGGGGAGACTGCTGCTGGGTGTCCACTCTCTGCGCGATAGCCGGCAACTCTAGGCAGGAAACCTGGGCAATTGAAGGTCTCATTTGTTTAGAAATCGAAGGCGTCCTGTCCTTCGTTGCCCAATGTCTTGAAAACCATCGTCTCACGTTTTGTCTGTACATTTAGTTGTTATAGTGAGGAACATGAATTGGTTCCTGTTACTCCATCTTGGCTGGAACCCACCGTGAGTTCATAGCTTAGTTCTGTGGTACAGAGGAGTCCATTAAAGGAAAAACCAGTTACTTACTCAATATAGGATTTCTCTTTTATTTGTAGATGAGGGCCGAAAAGATCACCAGCTGCCCCAATTCACCAGATTTTCACTGCCTTAAAAAAAAAAAGGATTAATTTTTAGTAGTGGATTCTTTATTTAGGGATTTTTACCCTAGACTGGCCCTTCTTTTGTAGTAAAACTATGTAGTTCTATGAACTCACAGTCATTTTCTAGATAAAAATAGCTAATTATGTACTGTTCTAAGAGCTTTCATGCATTATTTAACTAAGTCTTCAACCAACTCTATGAAGTAACAGTACAGTCCTGTTACTGTCCCCATTTTGCACATGAGGCTGTTAAAGCCTCAGAGAGGTAAAGTAGCTTGACCCAGATCACACAGCCAGGAAGTGATAGCCAGGATTTGAACCTGGGGTCTGGCTCCAAATACCAGACATTTAATCAACACACAGAACTCCTTCTAGGTAAAGTTGTTGTGTGTATCCAGTAAGAGGGCAACTGTCGTGGGCTCCTTCGCTCTCAAACAAGCATGGCAGTCTTGCTTTCCCTTTTCGTGTTTTCTTTTTAAATAACAGCTGTATATATGCACACATGCATGCCTGGTCATACATGCTCATGATCTGGTTTCACAAGGTATAAGAGGATACTCAGTAAAAATAAATCTCCCGTCTACCTTTCTGCCCTCAAACTCCCAAGTCCCCGCCATCCCCACCCCAGACCATCTCTTCAATTTTAGTATGTCCTTCCAGGGAGATTCTTCATATATGCAAGCGTAGAAATAAACAGCGGCATACTATCCCCTTCCTTCTGCATGTTGCTCTTTTCATCTAACAAGATATTTTCAAGTCGTTCCATAATTGTAGATATAGTGCTGCCTTACTATTTTTGGGGGGGGGAGGGGGGTTGATGTAGACCATTTTTAAAGTCTTTATTGAATCTGTTACAATATTGCTTCTGTTTTATGTTTGGTTTTTTGGCTGTGAGGCATGTGGGATCCTAGCTCCCCAACCAGGGATCGAACCCACACCCCCTGCGCTGGAAGGTGAAGTCTTAACCACTGGACCCTCAGGGAAGTCCCTGCCGTACTCTTTTTGACAGCTGCCTAGGGCTCCATTGTGTGGATGTGCGTTAATTTAGACCTGCTCCCCTTTTAAAGAACTTTAAATTGTTTCCATTTGTGTTCAGTCACTCAGTTGTGTCGGACTCTTTGCAACCCCATGGACCATAGGCCGCCAGGCTCCGCTGTCCATGGCGTTATCCAGGCAAGAATACTGGAGTGGGTTGCCATTTCCTTCTCCAGGGGACCTTCTCGACCCAGGGATTGAACCTGCATTCTCCTGTATGTAACCTGTGCTATTGTAAATCAGGCTGCAAAAAATATCCTTACATTTTATCACATGTATGCATCCCATATATGTCAACATATGTACATGTGATATCCCACATGTGCAAACATATCTGCAGGTTAATTCATTGAAAGTGGAATTGCTGTCAGAGGGTCTGTGCTTTTGATATGCTGGTAGCAGTGACTAAATTGCCCTCCAGCAAGACTGCGCTGGTTCACTCTTGTAACAGTGCATCAGGATATATGTTTCCCCAATACAGTCTATTAAACTTTTTCCATGCTGTGTTTGTTTTAAAAATAATGGTTATGAACACCCTATCAGAGAGTTGCCTTTTCAAGAGATGACATGACACTGCAGTTTGTCTGCTAGTAAATGAAGAAACAAATGACCAAGGATTAATTCGCTTCTATTCATGATTGCTCAGTTGAGTCCACAGCCTTCACCTATGCCTGGTCCTGGGTTCGAGGGCTAGAAAGATCTGTGACTTGATCCCTGTCCCCAGGCAGCTCACCGTGTAGAGGGCGCCGCAGAGGAGAAACGACCGTGATAGGGCGCAGAGAATGGGATAACTGAACAAGGGGAAGGGTTGCCGGATGTCTTAGGAAGCGTTGCCAGGATCTCTTGATCGTGTTAAACTTGAGGGGGAGTGTCATCCCGGAAGCCGCCAGTTGGAGAGGAGGAAGCCGAGCTTCTCCTTGTGGATTCCGGGCCACTGGAAGCCCCTCTGGAGGTTGCTGCGGGCACCTCCCTGCAGAACTGCCGGCCGCATGCGGGGAATCAGCGGGCTGTGATTGGAGGGACGTTGCTGGGGGGATAATGAACCCGGTAGTGTCGGCAGAGGTGATTGGCCGCGCCCTGCTGCAGTGAGAATGCAGGCTTAGATGCTCGGGTGCTCGCCGGCGTGATGCTGCTCCTTAGTTCAGAGAGGACGAGCTGAATGGTCGGGAGCTAGAAGTTGGCTTCTGCCTCGGGAGAGGTCTGTCGGGCCATCCGCCTTATCTTTCTTTCTCTTTTTTTTTTTTGCCAAGAAGCCAAACCTTTGATCACAATCCACCTGCAAAAGTGAGTTTTTATTGGAAGAAGCTCCAGCGGCTCTCTCGTGGCCAGCAACCCCCCGACGGGGCTCTCAGAGTGAGCTGCTTCGCAGGCCAGGCACGACAGCAGTGAGAAGGCAGGAAGCAGCCACGGCGGGCAGAGTTGCCAGCCCTCCCAGCTCCCCAGGCTAGTCATCCAAGCAGCTGTGTAGCCAGAGACCTTCAGTGTGGTGGCCACAGCCCTCGAAAGTGAGCGGTCACTGGAGGCGACGTGGGGAGCAAGCTGGGATGTTTCAGATGCTGTGGCATTTTCTGTCGAGCTTTTTCCCCAGGGCCGGGTGCCAAGGCTCCAGAGAGGGCAGCGGGAATGAAGTCAGAGGCACCCCGGCCCCGGCTCGGAGAGACCAGATGCCAAGCTTTTTGGGGAAGCAGGACGGAAGGACTGAGGCCACGGAAAAGAGACCCACCATCTTGCTGGTGGTTGGACCTGCAGAGCAATTTCCTAAGGTAACGGCACTGTCGAGGACCTCCTAGGTGAGGGGCTGGCCTGGAGAAAGCTGGAGCGTGCGGCAGGAAGAGAAAACTTACGGGTGAATCCGTGTGGTACCAGGGGCCTGGGGAGAAGTGTTAGACAATAAAGAAGCCCAGCTTTAGTCCAGTCTTCCTGTGGATGCTGCACCAGCTTGATTACCTTATGTGACCACTTCAGTGGCCATTTGAAGAAGAAAGGTGGAATGCAATGGGAGATACACCCTAGGATGTGTCACTGTGGCCCCAGAAAGTCATTTGAAAGGAAGGGACAGTTGCAGTGTGTCTTAGGTATTAGCATTTTAAACAGCTCAGGGAAGACGGATCTCAAGGGGGCCACAGAGCGAACCTTCAAAGGTGAACCCAGGTGCCAGGAACTAGGGAGGACCAGCCTGTCCTTCATCCCGAAGGTCAGACCTTCTGCCTTGGTGGGCAGAGGAGACCCGTTTTACCTTTCCGTTGGGGAGGAGGGGAGCAGTGGGGCAGAGTTGAGGCTGGAGGCTCAGAGAGCAGAGGCCGGTGGTCCTCTGGGGTCCTCAGGTCTGCTGAGTGCGGGGGTCTTCCATCCATCTCACGCCCTGAGTGTGGGTTATGTCATCTGATCCCCTCAAGAGCCAGGGTAAGTGGTGGCATCCCCATTTCACAGATGAGGAAACTGAGGTGGAGGAAGGTTAAGTAATTTGCCCAGGATTAAACAATAAAGGAAGGGCAGAGGTGAGATTTCACTCAGGTCTACCTGGAACTTTGCCCTCTCCTGCCTCGCCTTCGCTTAAGAAAGCCGCCAGGACTGGTCTGGTTCGGTTCAGGATTAGAACCAACAAGGCTGCTTGGCTGTGATTTCTCCCACCCGAGGTAGCAATGCCTCGTTCACCTCCCAAGCCTTGGTTAGTCTGAATCTTTTCTCATTTCTCAAGGTAAAAATCTACTGGGAAAAGGAAGGAGAGTCTGCCCTATGTGTGGCAGACTGTAGAGCCCAGAAAAGGTTCTGCTGGGTTGGATTGCTGCACTTATGAAACAGATGTTCACTGTTCCTTTGCTCAGTGAAAGGGACCTTTTTTTTTAATTTATTTCTTTGCCTGCCCTGGGGCTTAGTTGTGGCATGAAGGATCTTCAGTTGAGGTATGTGGGATCTATTTCCCTGACCAGGGATCGAACCCAGGCCTCCTACATTGGGAGCATGAAGTCTTAGCCACTGGGCCACTAGGGAAGTCCCAGGAGGGACTTCTGATGCCACAACTTTTGCCGTGGTTACAATGAGAAAACAAATCCTTAGTCTGTGCTCAACCACTGGCGGCAGGGTTCTGAGCATCTGTACTGTGCCTGAGGCTGACAGGTGTCGCTCTCTACCTTTGGATCATTTTAGAGGAGCTTGGAAATGGCTGCAGGGTTATCTGTTGGAAGGAACTTTTATCTCCAGACCTGCTTGCCTACAGTCAAGGGATTATGGGATTGGCCGGCTCCCTTTTAAATTCACCCACTTTTGACTTTAATAATTAACTGCTCCATTTCCCAGACTCATACTGACTGGCACCCCTTGCCAGTCCTGCCCCTGCCACCTGGGCTGGCTGGCATTAGAACTCTCTGTTCTAAACAGCTTCTTTCCTGACCTACAGAATTGGGAGCAAGGCGGGCTGGAACCTAAGACTCACACCTCACTGGCACTTCTCCCCAAAGGAACATGAATCAGCTGGCTGGGGGTGGGGGGAGCCCCAAGAGGGAGGTGGATCAGCTGGTTTGGTTTGAAGCAAGCAGGAGAGCGCACCTGGGCAGTGTGGACCCTTTAAAGGCAGATAACTAAGAGCTGGAATAGCAGTTCAGCAGTGCGTCCTTTTCCGCGCAGCTGCTCTTGAAGGTGGAGGGTTGAGGGTTGTGATCATTGGCCGGTGGGGCCTGGCTCGCTGTTTCTCTGCCATTTCTCTCAGGCAGAGGCTGCCGCGACCGCGTGGAAACCTGGTGGAGACATTCACTTTGGTTCTCAGGCTTCTCAGTTTCCCAGCATTGCTACTCTGTTTAATTCTCACTTCCTTCTTTTAAATATGTCTGCTGGTGAGTCAGGTTCCTGCAAGTTTTTATTCTAGGAACTGTTCCAGTTTCTACCCTTTATCTTTGTCTTCCAGTTGATCTGCAGTTGGAGAAGAAAGCCATTAGTCTGGAGTGGGAGGTACCCCGAGCTGCATTCAAGCTTTCAAATCCTGAGGGGCCGTCTCCTCAGAAGCTGAGAATTTTTGCTCATTGTGTGTCTAATTGCCAACTGCAGGCAGGTTTCATTGGGAACCAGCTCCACTGGGCTGTCATGGCAACCCGATCATCAAATGACACTGCGACTGCAGCAGCAAATGACGCTCTGAGAGCCTTACGGGTGGGCGGGACTAGAGTAGCCGGATGCTGGCAAGGCTCCTTCACATATTAATATTTGGGGCTTGGTCTGAGTCATCGGAGGGGGGCGGCAGAAATGCTTTATGAGCTAATGCCACACTCCCAAAGGTACTCTACTTGCCCTGTTCTTACTCATGGTATTCCAGCTCTTGTTGGAAGCACCTGTCTCTCCGGTATGAAACAGTAGTAGAACAAGGAAAGCCTGTGGGGTCGGAGCATTGGCAGGCCTGAAGGTGAGAAGATGCTCGTGAGAGGAACTGCAGATTAAGGGAAATGGAATACCACTGAATTCTCAGGGATCGGGAGTGACTGTCATCATTTCCCAGAACTAGTTGTTATGGACTTTGGAAGAAAGGAGACAAAAGTGGATCTGGGTCACAAAATTAGAACAGGTAAAGAGAGCAGAGAAGACGTATAGATGGCAGGAGGGGGAAGAGCGCATTATATTAAAGGATCCAGAAACGTCTGGGGCTGGTGTCAAACATCAGGAACTGAACTGGTGTCAAATACCAGGTATCAAACATCCTGCTTTATGAACCTGTTTTTTTGGCCATGGCATGTGACATGTGGGTTGCCATGGTGGCTCAGATGGTAAAGAATCTGCCTGAAATGCAGGAGACCTGGTTCAATCCCTGGGCTGGGAAGATCCCCTGGAGAAGGGAATGGCAACCCACTCCTGTGTTCTTGCCTGGAGAATCCCATGGACAAAGGACAAAACTGCAGGCTGCAGTCCATGGGGTTACAAAGAATCAGACACAACTGAACGACTACACTCACTCTCATGTGACATGTGGGATCTTAGTGCCCCAACCAGGGATCGAACCCGTGCCCCCCGCAGTGGAAGCAGAGTCCTAACCACCAAACTGCCAGGCAGGTTCCGAGCCCTGCTTTATTCTTCCTTATTTGTATTTCTCAGGTATTGTTCAGTGCTTTAACAGAGTTTCTTGTGACTTTTTTTTTTTAACTAAGGCTAAAAGGCTCTCCCACACCTGCCACCTCCCATGTGGTCCTGCTCATTGTAATTCTCAGGGTCAGGAGGAGGAAGTGTTGTTTGGAAACTGAATTCTAAAATCTCTTTATGGCAGTGTCAGGTTTGGGTACTGATTTACGTGGCCATTGTAACAAGAGCTGGGCCCCAGGTGAGCCTCAGCCCCGCCGCCAGCTGGCTCTGGGGCCTGAGCAAACCAGGTGGCCTCTCCTGGTCTGATTCTTCATCTCAGAGATTAAGAGGTCACCCCAGGGCCCCTCTGGGTCCCAGTGTCTGTCATCCCAGGGAGAGAATGTTTGCCCTGGAACTCCAGGTGCCTGAAGGTCTCAACTGGAAAGTTGCCATTTCTGTGTGACAGAAGAACTCTGCATGACCTGTGCAACTCAGGGGGGTGGATGGTTTAAATAAATAAGCAAACGCCATTGTACGTTTGTCCAGTGAAGACATTGTGTTGGACGCAAACACGATTGCAAAACAGAAATACGTTGGAGCTCTTTTTTAAGAATAACATTGGAATAGAATTAATATAAGCGTTGTTAAGATCACATCTTGACAAGCACATGTAGAACTTTTCAGAGAACATTTCTGACCCTGGTGGTACCATTGGTCTGTAGAATGATGAGCTCTGTTATGATCAGAAAGATTCCATTCTGTTTGTTGTAGAAGATAGTTGCCCTTGTTTGATAATGCTGTTTTAATTTATTTTTTAAATTATGAAAATATACATTTACAGGAGATTTGGAAAATATACAATAAGGTTACATATAGATCATTCCTTATATGTTGAATATTGATTTCACTTTCATTTGGCTTTGTTTTCAAATCTCTTTTCAGGTTTGTAAATATGTCGTAAAACTCAGTGGTTCAAAAAAAAAAAGCCCTCAATGGTACAGTTATGTTTACCACCATTATTTGAAAAACATAGTTTCGTAGAAAATGAACATCTCCAATTGAACAACTTATTCATTCAGTCAAAATATTTGCCATTTTGTATTGGAAGGATTACAGTCATTGAAATGAGACACTTCAACAGTTCTGTGTAATTTGTTTTCATTTCAGAAGCACACATGAATAATTTTAAAAAAGGAAGATCAGCAGTTAAAGTTCAGCTCTTTTATTTATAAATGTGAACTTCCTTTAAAATAAAAGTAATGATAGAGTATCTTGTTGAGGTAGACAGAATGCCCTGAAAACTCTTTATTTGCAGATGCTTGGGAAACCAAACCTAAGGTCTTCATTGAGATTGGTCATGTTTGTTCCTTGGGTCTTAGAGCCCTGCCAAGTATGATTCATTCATTCAGAAACTACTTCTATCAGGCACCTTCTGTGATCAAGGCAAAGGCTCATTCCAGACAAGGAGGTACAATGGCCCTGCCTTCGGGGACCCCAACAGTAGAGATAAGATGTATGGTAAAATAGCCCTAAAGTAGAACATTCTGCATTGGGTGGCTTAACAGACAGCTGAGTGACTTGGATTTAGGTGGAGGCTGAGCAGGCTTTTGCCCAAATAATCCTGAGCTGCCTCTGAGTACCTCATCGGATCCACCCAAGTGGATGGATAAAACAGCCCAAGACCTGTTTTTACAGACTTACCCTCAGATCTCTTTTAGAAGGGTCAGCCAAAAAGTTCTCTGGGGTTTTTCTGTAGCCTCTCACAGGAAAACCAAATGAACTTTTTAGCCAACCCCATCATATAAGTTACTAAAATCTGTTTTATAATGATGTACATAAGCATCGGCATCTTCTTTTCAGAACCTTTTTCAAGATCTTAACAAAAAGCTTTTTAGTGAATTTAAGAAGTTCCTTTCACTTTTGTGGGTCAGCAAATGATAAAAATCCGTTTTTAACCCATCCTGGTAGTGAGGTTTTGTCTATATTAGGAAGCGGCGCACTGTAGATGGAACAAGGCGAGACGGATTCCTTTTTCATCTCTGTGACGTGGGCTCTTCCTCTGCAGCACGAATCTGACACCTTCCGTGCGAAGGGACAAGGTGGAGGTGGCAGGGTGGCTCTTAAATAAAGATCAGATCTTGACTCTCCAGGACCTGAGATTTTTTTTTCCTCATCCTTACCTAAAAGGGATGTTCTAGGACAGTGTTGTTCAGTAGAACTTTCTGTGATGATGGAAATGCTCAGTGAATACATATGACTGTCAAGCCATGCGACCCAGGAAATGAATTTTTAGTTTCATTTTGATTTATTTAAAATTGAGGACTTCCTTGGTGGTCCAGTGGTTAAGACCCCCTGCATTGGAGACAAGGGTTCCATCCCTGATTGGGGAACTTAAGATCCCACATGTTGTGGTGCAGCCAGAAATAAATTAATGAAAATAAAATTGAAAAACTTCTGTATTGAGTAGCACGGTTCTAAGCTGAAAAGCTCCAATCCACTAAACTTTGGAGTGTTCTCAGTGAACGTGGACTCTGAAAACTACTTCCATGGGTCCTGAGTGAGGCTCAGGCTGACCCTAGATTGGTGCTGCTGAGACATCCCCCCAGCACAATGACCTTGGCCTAGGGTGTCCTCTTCTGCCCCCCGCCCCGCCACATCAGCCTTTCCACACTTGGCGGGGTCTCCAGGCAAAACCTACAGGAGAAGGGGTGATCGTGTGCAAGGTGGCCTGGGAAAGAAAGGTCCCTAGAGTCAGCCAGCTCAGGAGCAGCTCCAGGACAGATGAATGAGCCCCCCTACAATCCCACGGGACCCCTCCCAGAATCTCCCCGCCGCCCCTGACTTTCTACTCTCACAGCTAAACTGGACCCATTCAGTGAGCCCTGATTCAATCTCTGCCTCCACGAATTTTTCTGCTGGGAATGATTTACTAAGGGGAGAAACTACTGTATTGTGTGACGCATTTGGGGACCTTGTGGAAAAAAAAACAGGCCAAAGGCTGTTTGTTTGGAGGGGTTGGCAGCCGGTGGGTGAAGGTTTGTTTGGGGGGGCAGGGCCGAATGCGCCGGTGCCTGTCTCGAAAGGGTTAACCGGGGAGTGGGTGACGTCAGTCCTGATCTTTATCCCTTGGCACCCAGACAGTGCCCGCCTCCTCACGGGGCTGTGTGCTCATTGGCTGTTGGCTGGAAGTACAGTGAGCAGGCTTTTTTTTTTTTTTTTCAATTAAGCCAAAGGGCAGGGCTGAGGCAGCCAATGACGGCTGCGCCCCTGCATATCTAGTGCTAGTCGCCGGGGCCAGGCAGCATTCCCGGCGTCCACGCCGCCAGAAGCAGCTCCCGCCAGCATGCTCTGCCTATGCCTCTATGTGCCCCTCATCGGGGAGGCCCAGACCGAGTTCCAGTACTTCGAGTCCAAGGGGCTTCCTGCCGAGCTGAAGTCCATCTTCAAACTCAGCGTCTTTATCCCCTCCCAGGAGTTCTCCACCTACCGCCAGTGGAAGCAGGTCTGTACCGGGACGCAGGAGGCAGGCCGGCCAGGCATTTCATCAGCATTGACTCAGTGAAGGCCGGAGCTAGTAGAGGGTCCCATGCCTCCGGCTCCCTCGATTTCCAGCCGTGCCAGTTTTTCCCCAGCGAGCACGTGGCTATAGCCGGCTACAGGGCTGCGTCACGGGAGAGACTGGCTCTCATGTGACTTCCAGGGGAGGCTGGAATCATAGGGGAGGCACTTGTGGAAGAGGGAAAGGAATTTTCTTGCGGAGAGTGGGTGCGGGGCAGTGCAGAACCAGAAAGTGGGGGCACGGTCTGGCTGCTGCAGGGGTCTTTCTCTGAGCTGGGGGGCAGAGAAGGGGAGGGGAGAGGCCCCTCGTTGGAGGCACAGGAGTTGGAACTGTGGCTGAGGAGGCTGGAGGTGACAGGGCTGTGCTCTGGGTGAAACAGACCAATGGGCAGGGGTGAGGGGACCTTCCTAGGAGGTCTGTTTGGAGCTGGAGGCAGCGGAGATCATTACCATTTTAAATACAGGGAAACAGCTACAGCGTCTGAGAGGGTGGCCTCCTCCTATAGGGACACCCCAGCTTCGCCGGTCATTGGACCCCTCGCTGTCCCCAGGTTCTCATGGTGGCAGTGGAGGTCAGAGGGTGTGCAGGGGTTGATGACGTGCTTATCCTAGGAAGGAGACCGGACTAGGGTAGAAGCAAGGGTTTAGACTGTTTTGAAACCAGCCGCGTGAGCATGTCCTTGGGTTGTCTGTACCCCGGCACCCACCCCAACAAAGCACATGGATCACATTGGTGCCAGAGCAGCGCAGATTCCAGCGAGCTTTGTTCCTTGCGTTCGCCTCCTCCCTGAATGACATGCAGGTTCTACTTCCACTCCTCTCATAAAGCTAGGATGACTACCTGTACGTAATCTGTGTCATTCTTGATGGAGAGCAGACATGTCTGCAGGAAGTTAACCCGAGTCCAGAGAGCTGATGGAACATGTACCAGCATCTGTCTCACATTCCAGTCACACCCCCGAGCTGGTCTTTGGATCATGTTAAGTGACAGTATCTGGAGAGGACCAGCTAGCCAATGACCCGTCAGTTTCCAAACCCACTGGCTCAGGAGACTTTGAAACCCACATTGGTTTGTAGATAGAGGATGTGTTTCTCGCTGAGAGAATTGGGCAACACAAGAAGACTATACCTATTTTCCTTAGGAGATTTTTCAGTCCTAGTTTTGGGGTGTTGCTGGGCTTGGAGTGACTCATGTATGTTCCCCACCTTCTTGAGATTAACCTTTACAATGGCAGCAGACTCTCAATAGGGAGGTGACTGGAACCCAACAGGCCTGGCTTGAATGCCACCTACCACTTCCGTAGCTGCATGACCTTGGATAAATTACTTAGCCTCCCAGAACTTCTGTTTCCTTTTCTGAAAAGTGAGGGAAATGCTAGCCCCCCCACCTCTTAGAGCTATTTGCAAGGATTCATCAGGTTACTCAAGGTAAAGCGTTTAGCAGGACCTGGGGCACAAGCCAAGTTCTTGTGCTTTTGTGGAGAACTTCCAGTTGCTGAGCATCCAAAACGGACTGCAGCTGCTTGAACCAAGCTCGTCTCTAAGCGCAGGTGCAGATTTCTGGACCCTCATTGCCAAGGAGAGGGTCTCTTAAAGACCCCTGGGTTACCGAACTATTCCTGAGTCAAGCTGCCTTGCTTTCCAGCGCCTGGTTAGGAAGCTGAGGTTGGTTACAGCATCTGGCTCCCCCGAGATCTGAGACAGCGCCTTCGAGCACAGGCCCAAAAATAGTTCCTGTGGGTCGTAGCACTTCCCCATCCTCCAGAGTTCTCTCTGACGGTGTCTCCACCAAGCAGGCATTGGCAGGGGCCAGCTCTGCCCTGTACCTTTACCCAGGTCGCCCCCAACTGTTCTTGGGCCAGTGCCACTTTTAAGGTAAAAGCGCAAGCTGCAGCGTTTCTGCTGAAATCTAGAGCTCCAGGGCCACCCTGCATGTGGGCAGAGGGCATGTGGGGCTGAGGCCTGGCTCCAGTGACAGGGAGCCGGGCAACTAACCTAGTGAAACCAGAAAGACTCTGTATAAAGGGCTTCTCTCGGGGACTGATTTTTTTCTTTTGTTGATCGTGAGGGAAGCATGGCGGGCTCTCGGCTGGCTTCTGGCCGGCCCTCGGGCATCCAGGCAGTGACCCTGGGAGTGGAGGAGGGGAAGTGTCTCAGGTCACCGGGCCACCTCATGGATGAGCAGTTGTTTCCCTGAGGACGGGGCACCGCACAGGAGAAGCTGGTGTTTGAGCCCAGGGACGAAACCTTTCTTTTCTTTTCTAGAAAATTGTACAAGCTGGCGACAAAGACCTCGATGGGCAGCTAGACTTCGAAGAGTTCGTCCATTATCTCCAAGATCACGAGAAGAAACTGAGGCTGGTGTTCAAGAGTTTGGACAAAAAGAATGATGGTGAGCATTGTCCCCGGGGCCAGCAGCTGCCCGGCAGTCCTGGGCCTCTGTGCCAGGCTGGCCACAGGTTCACGGCCTTTGTTGTTCCAGGGCGGATCGACGCCCAGGAGATCATGCAGTCCTTGCGGGACCTGGGGGTCAAGATATCTGAGCAGCAGGCAGAGAAAATCCTCAAGAGGTGAGTGCATGCATAACCAGCCCCTGAGTTTGCTTTAACAAAAGTGTGACGAAAGAAAGATTCTTGGACTCGCTCCGCGGTGCCATTCATTGTATTAACCCTGTTTCCATGAACTTTGGCTCCTGGTGGTTGAAAGGGATGAATAAGTAACCCCTCCCAGAGGCCAGCCACTCCCCAGGGTCCAGGTCAGCTCCCAGTGGAAGAATCGCAAATCCCCTGGCAGGGTGCCCGACGCCAGCCACCCTCGAAGAGAAAAGACTAGTGGGGAGATTTCAGTAGGTGAAAGGCGAGCAAGGAACACCCTTCTTTGCCTGGTCCTGCAGGGAGCAGCAGGGCTCACGGGGCCACCCTCCAGTGAGGGGAACTTCCTCTTAACTTCACCCTCAGATGCACTGCCCCGAAAGTCAGCCCCAGGCAAATGGTGGTCCTAGGGGCTGGGAGCTCCCACCAGAGCAGCCCTGCAGCCGCTTCCTGTCCTCCCCAGCCTCCTTAAGTCCCGGGGGGCCCAAAGCCGGCTGGCAGGGATGGCAGCCCCTGGCCCTCGCTCCCCTCACCTGCAGAGCGCATCCTCACGCCATGCTGTGCCGTGTGCTTGCCTCACTAACCTCCGCTCAGAGCACTTATTTGTGTTGTTTCTCCTCTCTCCTCTGCATCCTCCTTATGTCTGTCTGTCAGAATACGAACGGGCCACTTCTGGGGCCCTGTCACCTAGTAAGTATCCGTGTCACTCTGGGGACCTCCTCCTGCCTCCTTGACTGCTGTGCCTGATCAAATCGGGGTGCTCGTGGGCCATTACATCCCTGTGTCTGTGCCAAGTGGGGTGTGGAGCCACCTGGCCCCTTCTCCTCCGGGACAGGGGTGCCTTCTGTGGTTTCCTGGTGGCCACACGCCTGCCCTTGGCTCCCCTGGAGGTTCGGGGTCGGGGGGGAGTTGCGGCTGACAGATGGGGCCTGCGTCCACGTGGGTGACCATGCATGTGTCTTGCAGCATGGACAAAAACGGCACGATGACCATCGACTGGCATGAGTGGCGAGACTATCACCTCCTGCACCCCGTGGAGAACATCCCTGAGATCATCCTCTACTGGAAGCACTCCACGGTGAGTCCCGCCTCCCAGGGCCGGAAGGCGGTCTCTCCTTCCCCCCGCCCAGAGGGTCCCGTCTGCCCAGCATCAGCCCCCATCCTGCTGGGGATTCTTGGCCTGCCCCCTCCTCAGCAGCAGGGCTATTTACTCCTCTGCCAGCCCTCCAGGTGCTCCCTCCATCTCCCACGTGCCAGCCAGCCTGAATGGCCCCACCCATTCCCCAAACACGGGGTTCTCTCTGCCAGAAAGGGTGCCCTCCTGTCGCCCCCATTGCTCCCCGATCTTCAGGGTTCACCCCTCTCACTGAGCCCTCTGGTTTTCGCAAAGCCTCCTGGGAGGCAGTGGGAGCTGCCTGGTAAAGATCAAATAGCCGAGCTGTTAAGTGTCTTCCCCGTCTGCCACCGCAGTTTTTGTGTCATTTCCCCCTATGGCAAAAGAATACCTCCCCACTGCCACACACACATAGCTCTTTCACCTCTGATCAGAAACACAGGGCACCCTCCCTGGTGGTGGCCCCTTGACCCCCCTGCCCGCGTGCTCCCTCCATGCACAAGCATCCCTTTCTGCTGCTCCTTGCTGAGTGCCCCCTGGTCGCAGTCCTATCACCATCCCAGGCCACCAGCTCTAAGAGGGGAGGCCACAGGCACCCCTCCTCCGTCTCCCTCGGTGCCTTCAGGGGACGCCTGGCATCTTTGTGGGGTGAAATTAAGTGGACACCCCCTGGGTAGGAGCCGACTGCTCCTCAGGTTGGGCCTGCATCCCCCGGGCTCGGAGCAGAGCTGGCTCTGCCCGCTGCCCTAGGGGAGAAGGCGCCTCTCAGGCAGCACAGCCCTCTCGTGTTTGCAGAAGCCTTGCATAATGCTCTGCCGGCGCGATCCGGTTACTCTTCGGGTTTCAGAAGGATTTTTACCCTGGTTACACATCGTGTTTCAGAAGAATTTTTACCCCTGACTTGATCCTTTGAGCACAGCCAGCCTGGCAATCCTCAGCTGAAATGCCTTTGTAAGCTGTTCTTGCAGGAGCCCCTGGTGGCATCTGGACAGGCCGTCCTCCTGGTTTTGTACCTGCATTTTTCCAGCTCTGCTTTCAGGACCCTAACCTCGGCCTCTCTCTTCAAGGCCACAGATGGCTCAGAGCTTTGCCACCTCCACAGAGTTGGGCGGGGGGGTGCAGAATGGTGGTAGTTCCATTTTAGACAGTGGAAGGCAGTGGACCTAGCTGTCGGCCGGTAGTTCAGCCACAAGCTTTGGGAGCCTGCTTGATTTATTGGTGCTGGCTTTCCTCACAGATCTTTGATGTGGGTGAGAATCTGACAGTCCCCGATGAGTTCACGGTAGAGGAGAGGCAGACAGGGATGTGGTGGAGGCACCTGGTGGCCGGCGGTGGGGCGGGAGCCGTTTCGAGAACCTGCACAGCCCCCCTGGACAGACTCAAGGTGCTCATGCAGGTATGTACAAGCAAGACGGGCCCTGAGCCACCCGTTTCCTCCTTGCGGTTCTTTGGTCGGTTGGCTTCCCTACCCTTGCCTGGGGCCCTGCTCTGGGCTCATACCTTTCTAACTCAGTAAATCAGATTGGAGTTATTGCTTAGACCAGGGCGACATTAGATCCTGGCCCAGGTGACCTTTTGCACATTGCTGATCTAATTTTATCCGAGGCTCTTAAGCTGGGAGTCACATTACAGGGCCGTAATATGGGCAGCTGACCCCAGTGAGAACTGGGGTATGGCAGGAACCTATCGCCTTATGTACATCTTATGTAGACCACTGCATGGGGGGCTGTGCAAGCTGATCCTCACCTGGCCCAGACACTAGTCCCCTGGCCGAGTGCCCGATTCCGAGTCCACAGGGCAGAGATAAGCTGAACCCACGTCAGGGGCAGGGTTGTGAAATCGACCTGCCTGAGGACACACCATGGGACTTCAGTGTCATCTGAACAGTGGCCAGTCACCCCCTTGTTCCCTGGCTGGTGTTCTGGCATTTTTCAATGCCAAGGACCCTGCTCAGAAAAGGCGTCAGCCTTTCCCTGCCCCAGTTCAAGGCCTATGGACAGAAGAAGGTGCCAGACCAGGGAGATGGAGTGGTTTGGGCAGAGGAGCTCTGGGCCTGGGACCCAGTCCGGGGCCCCACCCCCCACCCTCCCATCTGGGTGACCGGGAGCGCTTCCCTTCACTCCCAGGTCTTCTATTCCTCTGGAAACTAAGAGGCTCGAACCAATTGCCTCGTCAGTTTGTTTTTCTTCCCCAAATCCCCAGGAATGCTATAGAGATGAAAGGCTGTCCTTGGACGAAATGACTAAGACTGGGAATGCATTCAATTAGTGGGAGTAGGAGAGGAGGGGTCATGGGTAGGGGGCACATAGATTGGCTGGTCTGATGCTGGTTGAACCTTATTATGGGTTCATGGAAGCTACTCTGTACTTTTATATATGCTTGAAAATTTTTCCATAGTAAAAAGTTCAATTTTTTTAAGTAGTCCTCATGGAGGTGTAAGAGGTGTTTAGCATGGTGTTGGCATATAAACGTTGGGTGCACAGTAAAAAGTCTGGTTGGACCCACAGCCACATTTGACTCTCAGGGCGCTGAGTCGGTCTCAGGCACGAGAGGGCAGAGCCTTGCCTGCCTACCTCCCATCTTGGATCTTGGTCAGATGACGGTGGCTCCCTGTGGCTCCTCCCGACCTCTTGTCCTTCCCTCCCCAGGTCCACGCCTCCCGCAGCAACAACATGTGCATCGTGGGTGGGTTCACCCAGATGATTCGAGAAGGAGGAGCCAGATCACTATGGCGGGGCAACGGCATCAATGTCCTCAAAATCGCCCCCGAGTCGGCCATCAAATTCATGGCCTACGAGCAGGTGAGGACCCGGCTCTCCAGGGAGAGTTGTCCCTTGGCAGCTGCACCCTGAGCGCCCCCTGCGACAAGGTCCCTGCCCTGCTGATTCCCTGGAACCCAGAGCCAGGCCTTGTACCTGAGGGACAGCCGGGCCAGGCAGGGGTTGGAGAGGCCTGGGTCTGACCCCCGCACTGCCCCACTAGCCCGTTCCACCGGGGGCCAGTGTCTGCCTTCTCTGGGCAGCATCAAAAGTCCCAGGGACACCAGGTCTCAGTTAAACCTGATCGGCCCCAGGCGGACGGGCGGGGCAGCAGCAGGTGTGCTGGTCTCCGGCAGGGGGGTTTCAGTTTGTTGGCTCCTTATTCCAGATCAAACGTCTTATTGGGAGTGACCAGGAGACACTGAGGATTCACGAGAGGCTTGTGGCAGGGTCCTTGGCAGGGGCCATCGCCCAGAGCAGCATCTACCCGATGGAGGTGAGGGCCACGTCGGTGCCGGGGCGGGCAGCCCGTGTGGGGGTGGGCAGGCAGAGTGGGCCCTGCTCACGCTTCCATCACCTCCCTGGGCTTTGCAGGTCCTGAAGACCCGGATGGCCCTGCGCAAGACAGGCCAGTACTCGGGCATGCTGGACTGTGCCAGGAAGATCCTGGCCCGAGAGGGCATGGCTGCCTTCTACAAAGGCTACGTCCCCAACATGCTGGGCATCATCCCCTACGCTGGCATAGACCTGGCTGTCTATGAGGTGAGGCGCCCTGGAGGACTCAGGCCCCTTGAGCAGCAGGAGAGATTCAGAAACTCCCTCCTGGCCAAGTATCATCCCTCCCCAGCCCCCTCCCCCCCATTGTCTCCTTCCAGATTCCTCTGTCCCTTGCAAGGGGTCTCCTGTCACACTGCCTGCCCCTGGCAGCCCCCAGGTTCTGTACCCCAGGGGCTTGGCCGACAGATCTAGAGAGCGCGATGCCCTGGGGGCTCCCCAGGCCCTTGCAGGCTCCAGAGCACAGGGGTCCGGCTCTCTGAGGAGAGGAAGGGGTTGCTGCCCCTTCCTCCTCCCTCACCCCACCCCGCTCCCCACCCTATCTGGGAATCCCCAGTGACAGCAGAAACAAAGGGCAGGCCAATCAGGAGCACAGCCAGCCCCCGGGGCCAGCCCAGGCCAAGCGAGTTGGGTTACTGTGGCCTTGCGGATCCCATCCGTGTGACCGGGCAGCACCTCCTGTGTGGATCCGATATCTACCCCCAACCCCCAAGCCCCCCCACCCCTCAGTCCCTAACTGTCTCTCAGGCTTTTCCCTCCTGGGGCCTGCAGGCACTTCATCCCCGCCCCCTGTACCCTTGCAGACGCTAAAGAATGCCTGGCTGCAGCGCTATGCAGTGAACAGTGCAGACCCTGGAGTGTTTGTGCTCCTGGCCTGTGGCACCATGTCCAGCACCTGTGGCCAGCTGGCCAGCTACCCACTGGCCCTGGTCAGGACCCGGATGCAGGCCCAAGGTAAGGCCGGGCGGCCCCCAGGGCCCTGTCTCCCCCGGGGGCAGGTTGGGACGCAGGGAGGAGCCGGCGAAAGGCCCCTGACAGGTGGTCTCTCTCACTGCAGCCTCCATGGAGGGTGCTCCCGAGGTGACCATGAGCAGCCTCTTCAAACAGATTCTGCGGACCGAGGGGGCCTTTGGCCTGTACCGGGGGCTGGCCCCCAACTTCATGAAGGTGATCCCAGCCGTGAGCATCAGCTATGTGGTGTACGAGAACCTGAAGATCACCCTGGGCGTGCAGTCGCGGTGACGGGAGAGGGGGCCAGCCGCCTGCGTGGACTCGCTGATCCTGGGCTCCCAGCCCTGGGATGTGTAGCCATCTCATTCTGTGAATGTACCAACACTACGCTGACTGAAGCCAAGCTGTGAAAACCCTGGGGTGTGCCTGCAAATGGGGGGGACAGAGCTGGCAGGCCCACCGGGTGCGTCCCGCTGACCCTGGCTGACCCGCATGTCCATTCCAGGGAGGACCTGTGAGTGTTCCTCAGGGCCCAGGGCTCAGCAGGACATGGGCTGGAGTGCATGGGGGTGAGCGCTGCCCAGGGGCGCCTGCCGAAGAGCAGGGCTGGGAGGCCGGCTTCATCCTCCCGTCGCATCCTCGCAGCCGGACCATGGGCGCCGGCCGTCTTCTGGCCTGCTGAGCGTCTTCCCCTGGGGGCCCCCCTCACTTCCTTCCTCGCTGCTGTTTTCAATGGTAGGAGGAGGCCCCCGGCCCTCTCCCCACTCTGCTCCTCTCCCCTCAGTCCGTGGGGAAGGATAGTTGTACCTGAAACCTAAGCCCGGCTTCCCGACCGGCCACCCTGCCGCTGGCTGGCTGGTGCAGGGAAGAGGGAGGAGTCTGGCTCCCGAGCTGCCCAGCAGGCGGGCACGTGGATGCACGTGTGCATGACAGGGGGCCAGGCTGCCTGGCATCCTGGCGCATGGCTTCACAGGTCCTGGAACCCAGAGGGCCTCTGTTCCCTGCCGCTGGCGGGGGCTCATGAGGCTCTGAGCTGGGCCCAGGCTCTGTCAGGACTGGCACCAGCTCAGAACCAAGTCCCTCTGCCCCGCTGGCATGAGGGCAGCGGGCATCATGTCAAAGCGGGAAGGGCCGTTGTCTGCCCCGCGTCTGCACGCCCTGGCGAGAGAGGGAAAAGGTGTTCAAGGCCTTAATAATTACGTATTGTTGGAAGAAGGGTTTTGTTCAGAAAGAAGCTGAACAAACGTGCAGGTTCTAGTCTTCCAGAAGGAAGACCGAGCCGATGGCTTGGCTGACCGCATTAAAGTCTGTTTCTGACGCCCCTGGGGACTCGCATCCGATCCCCCCGGGGGCCAAGTGGGACCACTTCACATTCCGCAGATGCAATGTGTCACACTGCTTGGAGCCTATTTATTTTGTATTTATTTGAACAGAGTTACGTCCTAACTATTTTTATAGATTTGTTTAATTAATAGCCTGTCATTTTCAAGTTCATTTTTTATTCATATTTATGTTCCTGGTAGACTGTACCTTCCCAGCCCCTGTGAGGTGGGGTGGGGAGAGGAAGCAGGGGGCCGTGGGCGTGACCCTTGTGCCTGTCCAAAGAAATTCCTCTCAGAACTGGTGACAGAAGAAAGGCAAAGAAGGCAGAAAGGCCCTGACCAGAGAGAGACGGGCCGTTGGCAGGTCAGGAGGCGGGGGCGGGGGGCAGCACCTAGGAAGCCTTAGGAGCTGAGGGTTTGATCAAAGGGTGGGAAGAGGGAGGGAAACTCCCACCCCGTTGAAGATGAAGTCCAAATCATTTCTCGGACTGGGGAGGGATTTCTTTATTCCCCGCTTTTTGAAGGATAGGGCAATGAGGTACCCATCACTGTGAGTTTGGGGGTGAGGGCCAGAGCAGAAGGCCACCAGCTCCCCCCGCCACCCCGTGTGAAGCGGGCTCCCTCTGTCCTGGCCACCACCCCACCACCTGCTCCCCCGCTCACTTATGCTGGTCACCGTGCACGTGCACGGTCACACTTCTATTCACCAGAATGGCCTGATGAGGACAATTCAAACAGGATGCAAAGATCAATGCAAAAATTACTGTTATATACAAATAGAGTTGTAACTGGAATTGGTGACAAAGCAAATTAAGAAAGAATTGTCATTTAAAACAGCCTTCTAATAAAGTTTCAGAGCTGATGACGGAGTCATGGTTTTTCTAACCTGGGCCTGGGTGGCACGGGGCTGTTTCCACATTAGAATGTTGTGTCACTCAAGTCCCTTCAGTCGTGTCCGACTGTCTGCGACCCCATGGACTGTAGCCCGCCAGGCTCCTTTGTCCATGGGATTCTTCAGGCAAGAATACTGGAATAGGTTGGCATTTCCATCAGGGGATCTTCCTGGACCAGGGATCGAACCTGCGTCTCCTGCCCTGGCAGGCGGATTTTTACCACTGAACCACCAGGGAAGCCCATGTGTTAGAGTACAAATCCATTTGTCTTATCAGAGGACATGAGAAAACTTCCCCTCCCCGACTCAGAGCAGCTCCCAAGGCTTCTCAAGGCACTCCATCCTTAGAATGGATGCTTGTTGGCTTTGGGGTGCTCTGACAAGCCGCCAGTGCCCCAGGGGCTGCTGCATCTGGAGGTCCTTCCTCGGCTCTCACCTGCCTCAGCCTGTCTAGGGCAGAGCTGGTCCCTCAGTGCAGCCGGAAGCCCCTCCCGACTCTTCCTCTCAACCTTGCTTGGCTGCCCCTCTCCAGCCACGGAGTTGGTTCCTCCCCGTCCCTCTGGAGGGCCCCCCAACACTCTCTATTTTGCTTTGTGGAAACGGAATGTTTGCAGCCGTACCTCCAACACCTAAAACCATGCCCAGTGCCAAGAAGTGTTCATTAAATAACTCCACACCCCAGTCCCCCAACGCCCTGGGTGCCACTGGTAGGGGTGGGGTGGGGGGGCGTACTATGAAGCAGCTTTGGGAACATGCCAGGGGGCTCTGGCTTTCAGAGGCCGTAAGGGGGCACAAGAGTGTGCCCCGTGTGTGAAATACATATGCCACTTCTGCTGGGTTCAACAGGGACCACTCCACACCCCCCAAATCCATGTCCTTTGGGAACTTCAGATGCCGCTTAATTTGGAGACAGGGTTTTTGGAGAAGTGATCAAGATGGGGTCGTCCTGGGCGAGGGTGGGCCCCAAGTTCAAGGACTGGTGTCCTTATAGAAGAGGGAAATCTGGACACGGAAGAGAGCACCACGTAGGGAGCAGGCCACGTGGCGACAGAGGCAGAGGTTGACGTGATGAACCCACACATCAGACACCAAGGGTTGCAGGCAGCCGCCTGAGGCGAGGGGAGAGGCGGCCACGCTTTCTCCCTTGGACCCTCCGGGAGGAACCAAACCTGCTGGCACTGGGATTTCTGGCTTCTGGCCTCGCACTGTGAGAGAGTTCAATTCTATTGTTTTCCATCCAAGTTCAGGGTGATTTGTTACAGCTAGGAAAGTAACACGCCACTTGCGTCAGCTTATTACCAGGGCAACGGGCATAAACCGTTTCCCAACCACTGGGTCCCCCCAGCCACCCCATCCAGGCTTCCCCTTGGGCTGGTGGCTGGGTCCCAGGTTCCCAGGTGCTCTGTTCCACTTGCTGGGAGAACGGCTTCTCCAGCACAGAAGTTAGTTTTGGGAGGCAGTTGACAGTGTTGGTCACCAAGCCAACTTTCCTATGGTTGCCTCCTTTGTTCCCTCCTCCCTCCTTCCAATCTTATTAATTATTTAGTTGGCTGCCTTGGGTCTTAGTTGCAGCACACAGGATCTTTTAGTTGCAGCATGCGAGAGCTAGTTCCCTGACCAGAAATCAAACCCAGCGCCCTTGCTTTAAGAGCCACAGAGTCTCAGCCACCTGACCCCCCGGGGAGTCCCCTCCATCCAGTCTTCAATCACATGTCACCTTCTCACGGAGGCTTTCCCTGGCCACCTTGCTTACGGGGGCAGCCCTGTTCCCTCCACAGCTCATTACCCCATTTGTTTTTCTTCCTCGTATTTCTCGCCATCAACTAGAGGATCGACTTTCTCATATGCTGTTCCCAGTAGGTGCCCGGCACCCACTACAGGCCTAACGAGTAGTTAAGTCATTGGATAAACCCCATGTGTGGGAGGCAGAATTACATCTCCTCCCAAAGACATTCAGTCCTAATCCCCAGAACCAGTGCATTAGGTGGCAAGGCAAACAAAGGCTCATTAAGGTAACAGATGGAATTAAGTTTGCCAATCAGCTGACCTTCAAACAGGGAGAGAGAGTAGCCTGGATTATCCAAGTGAACCCAAGATCACAAGATGCTTCCTTGTGGGAGAGGAAGGCAGGGAGAAAGCCAGGGAGAATGGACGGGGCCGCTTGCTTTGAAGATGGAGGAAGGAGCCCCGTGTCAGACTCCTGTGGCCTCTAGAAACTGGAAAAGGCAAGGTCGAGTTTCTCAGAAAACCTCCAGAAGAAACGCTGCCCCGAGGACGACCTTGACTTTAGCCCAGTGAGACACACTCCAGACCTCTGACCTCCAGACGTGCCTTGGGAGGGCTGTTGGGAAGTTGAAACGAGACAGGAAACGGAAATGGTCGGTCCTTAAACACTTGCAGTGCCCCGGCACCATCCTGGATTCCAAACACCGAGTAATTTCCCCTAAGTGCTTTTTCATTCCACTCCTCCCCCGCTTCCCCTCACTCTCTGCCGCTGAGGAAGCTTGGGATCTCTGGCTCTGGGGGGTGAGAGGGTGGGGGGACCTGGCCCATGTTCTGTGCGCTTCCTTCCTGGAGCGAGACCCTTTCATCTCAGTCCCCAAAGGGCACACAGGGGACAAAGGCTGCTGCCGCTATGTCCCCATTTTACAGAGGTGGAAACTAAGACCCCGGAAGGGGCAGGGGCTTGCCCAGGGCCTCACTGGGAACAGGTGACAAGACCCTGAAGCAGATCAGAGCGACCCACTCTGGCTGTGTGCCTGGGGGTGAAGATAAGGTTGGCCCCTGCCCCCACACCAGACCTGGCAGCCTGGACCATGCCACGACCCACCTGTGGGGAACTTCACTGAGGGGCAGGGGCTCCTTGCCTGGCCTCAGGTAGGTGACACACCTGGTCCCTGGCTGCTGTCCTGGCCAGGAGGCCCCAGAGAGCTGGGGGAAAGTGAGGCAGGGCTGTGCCTGAATCCTGGCACCTGGCAGTGTGATCTTAGGCAAGTTTCATGCCTCTCTGAGCCTCAGTTTCCTCATGAGGAAGATGGGCACGGTATTTGCCTTACAGCTCAGGGCCAGGAGGAATGCCAGATTCATCCAAAGGGCAAATGTTGGGAATTCCGTGGTAGTCCAGGGGTTATGGCTCTGCACTCTCAATGTGGAGGGCCCAGGGTTCAATCCCTAGTCAGGAAACAAAGATCCTGCAAGCCACGACTCGGCCAAAACATACATATATTCTTTTTCCCTTTTAAAGGGCATAGGTTGAACCAAGATTCAAACCAGCTTTGCTGACTCTGAAGCCCCAGGCCCTGTTCTCCACCTTGGTTCGCGGCCAGGCTGCCCCCAGGCCCCATCTCACCAGTCCGAGCAGACTGGAATGTAGGGGAAGGGTGAGAGGAGGAGCAGGCTGCATGCCGGGCCCCACTGCCCAGGCGTGGACCTTGGTTTCTGCCGCCCAGGGCCAGCGAGGAAGCAGGAGCCCGGTCAGAGGAGCTGGAGAGGCTGCCAGAGCTGGATGGGAAGAAGGCGGTGGGAGGGCAGCGATGCAGGAGGGCAGGGAGCAACCAGGAATGAGGAAACTGAGGCCAGAGGCGGGCCAGAGGGCTGCCCCAGGCCCCCAGGCCTCCCCAGCTCAGTTTCCATAACACAGAGGTTGGCGCCGGAGGAGGGGCATGGGGAGTACAAAGGAATGGTCTCTCTGGGCCTTTTGCTATCACCACTCAGCATGGTCCCTGTGGCCCAGGAGGAAAGACTATCTCTCCACAGCAGCTGTGAAGGCGCTGAGCTGGCTCCACCCACACCCGCCAGGTTGGTGGAGGCCCCTGACTGCACCAAAGAGCCCAACCCCTGCCCCGCATTTTATGGAGAAGGAAACTGACACAGAGCCAGGGACTTACCTCTGGTACTTGGCTCCCCGTAGCCGGTTCTCTTCCCTGACTATACTGGTCTGTACCATTTGTATTAGTGTCCTAATGACAGATTTTATTTTCCTCGGCTCCAAAATCACTGCAAACGGTGAGTGCAGCCAGGAAATTAATAGGACACTTCCTCCTTGGAAGAAAAGCTATGACAAATCTAGACAGTGTATTCAAAAGCAGAGACATCACTTTGCTGACAAAGGTCCATATAGTCAATACTATGGTTTTTCTAGTAGTCATGTACAGATGTGAGAGTTAGAACTTAAAGAAGGCTGAGTGTCAAAAAATAAATGCTTTGCAATTGTGGTGCTGGAGAAGACTCTTGAGAGTCCCCTGGACTGCAAGGAGATCAAACCACTCAATCCTAGAGGGAATCAACTCTGAATATTCATTGGAAGGACTGATGCTAAAGCTCCAATATTTGGGCCACCTGATGCAAAGAGCCAACTCATTGGAAAAGACCCTGATGCTGGGAAAGATTGAAGGCAAAAGGAGAAGGGGGCAGCAGAGGATGAGATGGTCAGATGTGTTAGGTAGTTAGAATAGGAAACAGGAGTCCAGAATGGTGGTGACTAAAAGATAAAGAAGGGAAAAGCCCTCGAAACTAGAACAAAGGAAGGTCCAAGGACCGGAGTGAGGACCTTAGGTAGAACAAACAATACTCCTGGCTAGCCCAATTTTCATAGGGCAGGCCTAGGGGGAGAAAAAAAACATATAAAAAGAGGAGCCAAAGGGCCGGGAGTCTCTCTCTCCCTGCCCTGCTCGCTGGCACGCTCTCCCACTGTCTTCTCTTCGCGTCTTTGGGTCAGCATGCCCTCAAGCCTTGAGGATGGATTTTCCTGCTAATATCTAAATAAAACAGAGCTGTAACACAGAGCTGTAACACTGATTTGTCTAAGAGCTATAACACGGTCTGTCCAAGACCCGAGAGCTGTGACGCGCCGAGGGCTTTAATGTCTGTCACTCCAAGTCTTTGTCGTGATGAGACAGAACCGAGGAACATACACTCGTCTAACCGATGGCATCACCAACTCAATGGACATGAGTTTAAGCAAACTCTGGAAGATGCTGAAGGACAGAGGAGGTTGGCATGCTGCAGTCTGTGGGGGTGCAGAGTATTGGACACAGCAACTGAACAACAACAAAAGACTGCTGTTACAAATCGCCATAAACGTGGCATCTTAAAACAGCACATATTTATTCCCAGTAGTTCTAGAGGCCGGAAGTCCAAAATCAATCTCAATGGACTGAAATCTAGGTATCCCACAGGGCTGCTTCTTTCCGGAGGCTCTCAAGGAGAATTCATTTCTTGCCTCTTCCGGCCTCTGGAGACCGGCTGCTCTCCTTGGCTTGTGACCTCTTCCTGGCGTCATTCCAGCCTCACTTCTGTTCTCACATCTCTTTAGTCAAAGCTCTCTCCACCTCCCTCTTACAAGCAGACTGTGATTACATTTAGGGCCTAGTTAGGTAATCCAGGAAAATCTCTCCATCCCCAAATCATTAATTTAATCACATCAGCAGAGTCTCTTTGCCACATAAGGTAATGTTCCCAGGTTCCAGGGACTAGGTCCTGGATATATTTGGGGGTCATTATTTAGCCCACCTCCCCACCCACCCCCACCCCCACTAACAGCCCTGTTCTCTGTTAGACACTTCTGCCCGTCCAAATCCTTCCCATCCAACTGGTTAAATAAATTAGGCAGCAGTGGCATACAGTGGAGCAGTCATTAGAAACAGTGAGGGAGAATGGTTGCTGATCTGGACTACAATGTGATCTGGATTTTTATTTTAAAAAATATATTTCTAGAGAGAGGAATATTATAATATTCTGATTAAGATCAGTGTTTCTGGGTCCAGGAAATCTAGGTTCAAGTCCTTCCTGTGCTATTTACTGTGTGACACCAAGCAATTCACTTAACCTGATGCCTCAGTTTCTTCATCTGTAAAATGGGAATACTTGTACTTACCTCAGAGGGATATTGAAAGTCTGTATAAAGTGCTTAAAACAGTGCTTGCCACAAAATATGCCCCACTTAACTGTTGGAGGGTTTTCCCTTGTAGCTCAGTCAGTAAAGAAATTGCCTACAAGGCAGGAGACTCAGGTTTGATTCCTGGGTTGGGAAGATACCCTGGAGAAGGAAATGGCAACCCACTGCAGTATTCTTGCCTGGAGAATCCCATGGACAGAGGAGCCTGGTGGGCTATAGTCCATGGCGTCACAAGAGTCAGACAAGACTGAGCAACTAAACCACCACCAACTATAGGATACATTTGTTGTTGTTCAGTTGCTCAGTTTTGTCCAACTCTGCGACCCTATTGACTGCAACATGCCAGGCTTTCCTGTCCTTCACCATTTCCCGGAGCGTATGCAAACTCATGTCCATTGAGTCGATGATGCCATCCAACCATCTCATCCTCTGTCATCCCCTTCTCTTCCTGACTTCAATCTTTCCCAGCATCAGGGTATTTTCTAATGAGTTGACTCTTCACATCATGTGGTCAAAGTATTGGAGCTTCAGCTTCAGCATCAGTCCTTCCAATGAATATTCAGGCTTGATTTCCTTTAGGATTAACTGGCTTGATCTCCTTGCAGTCAAAGGGATTCTCAAGAATCTTCTCCAACATTTATATGTAAAATATAAATTATATGTAAAAATGTAAGATATTTATATGTCTCTATATATACACACATACTAAATGCAGCCTACAAAAAGATAACTAGAAGGCTATTCTCCAAAAACAAATGTCTTTAAGTTTTTCTTATTGATTTTTTAAATATTTATTTATTTGGCTTTGCTGTGTCTTAGCATACAGGATCTTCACTGTGGCATGCAGGATCTTTGAACTCTTAGTTGCAGCATGTGGGATCTCGTTCCCTGACCAGGGATTGAACCTGGGCCTCCTTAATTGGGAGTAAGGAGTCTTAGCCACTGGACCACCAAGGAAGCCCCCTGAATTTTTTAATTGTTTTTAAAATTTTTTAATCTCAGTGATGGGTCTATAAATAATTGGTATCATCTTTTTGTTTCTCTGCAAGATCTGTTTATACACAATACACAATTATTTGTATAATAAAAATGAAATTTTAAAATTTAAGAATCTAACCAAAAAAAGCAACCCAGAATCCTAATCCTTAAAGCTTCTGCTATGGCTCGCTCTGCCCCGGGGAACACTCCCAATCTGCACAGTCTCACAATCTCCCCTTCTTACTTCCTGGAGCTCTTGTCTGGAAACAGTAGCTCTCAGCTGTGAACTCCAGGAGCCCAGATGGAAACAGAGCGGGAGTGTATTCTGAGAAGAAACAGCCAGCCGGCTGCAGAAAAACACCCCTCACCCATCAACAGTGCACATCAACTTTGTGCAACATTCCCATCCCCGATTACAACCTCATGAAGGGTAATTGACCTCCAAGGGCTTGCCCAAGGTCACAGCGCACAGAGTTCCCACCTCAAACCTGCTGCCACCACCGCCACAGGGCATATGCCATGACCGGAGCTTCACCAAAATGGGGCAAGGGTTCCTGGCCTGCAGTTCTTTCCCCTGAGACGCATGACTCTCCCTACCCACTCATCTTCAGACCCTTGCATGTTAAACCCACTTTTGTTGTGTTGTGTTAGTCACTCAGTCCTGTCCAACTCTTTGTGACCCCGTGGACTGCAGCCCACCAGGCTCCTCTGTCCATGGAATTCTCCTGGCAAGAATACTGGAGTGAGTTGCCATGCCCTCCTCCAGGGAATCTTCCCGACCCCGGGGTCAAACCCAGGTTTCCTGCATTGTAGGCAGATTCTTTACCATTTGAGCTACCCAGGAAGCCCATTTTACAGATGGGCAAGTAAGAGTCCTTGGAGAATGAAAATGGCCCAAAGATGCAATCCCAGAACTGGCCACACGGTGGCAGCACCAGGCCTTGTGACCGCCTCCTCTGGGCTTTGCATCCTCTTACCGCCCTCTGGCGATTATGAGAAAAGGTGACTGAGGCAAGGTTGTCACCTCTGGGGGGAATATTCTGACAGAAGCAGGACTTGGGGCCCCTTGCATTGGTGGCCTTGCGTTGACTGGCCATTATCCAGCCCCCGTCACAGGGAAGTCCCGGTCACAGGGAAGCCCAAGGAACTTGGACTTTTCAAGGTGACTGTTTAGTGGAGGTGGGTGAGGGTAGGAGGGTATGGACAGGCTCCTCTCCACCTGCAGCAACCTCAGGGATTGAAGCCGCAGTGAGGAGTCAGGCCCCTATCCCCAGGATGGCTGCTCTGTTGTTAACCGTATCTTTCTCTGAGAAATGCAAAGTCAGAAGAAAACATCTCTGCGAACACGAGGAGAGGGGTGGCAATGAGCAGCTGGGGTCTGGCCTGCACCACGGGGTCTCCTTAGCTGGACCAGGCCTCCCAAGGAAGCCAAGGCTGGGAGACCCAGTCACCAGATTCAGCAGGAGGAGCAGAAAAGGTAGGGAGCACAGGGTGGGGCTGTGAGACATGAGACCCTCCCCAGGCCACGGTATCACGGACTGAAGGGGGATGCCTTATCCCAAGCAGGTCACATCAAATGCTCCCTTTGGGGATTCTGGGATTGAGACAGAGAAAGGCCAGCCAGCCTCCTTGAACAGCTGGAAAAGTACCAAGTAATTCCGGGCGGGTGACGTGGAAAAGGTCTCCTGTGAAGAGAAAGAAAGCGGGGAGGGGAAGGGATATAGGAAGGCCTCCCCCAGCACGTCATGGCACTCCTGGCCTAGTTCCTGCCCTGGTGAGGGAGGCTCTAGGGCCATCATAGGCCCCTTGGGGACTTAAAGGCCCATCAGTGAAGGGGGAACAGCATCCCAGACAGCGGTGACTCTGGAGACCTGAACACCTGTTGGCCCCTCAGAGGCGGCTTCCATGGCTCCTCATCCCTCAGACGTGTGGTGTGACCTCAGCTTCCCTCCTTCCTCCCACAGGAGCACTCTGCAGACGCGAAGACCCCGCCAGTGTGACAGGGTGACAAGGGCAGATGCTCACAGCAGGAACCAAAACAAGCAGGTGGCGGACAGCCCTGCAGAAGCTGAGGCTGCTGCCTCCCCACACGGCGCTGTCTGCCTCCAGAGGGCTTCAGGTCGGTGCTACCTTATCTGTTCAGTTCAGTCGCTCAGTCGTGGCCTGCTCTTTGCGACCCCATGGACTGCAGCATGCCAGGCCTCCCTGTCCTTCACCAACTCCATCACCAACCTTATTTGAACGTGTGCTAATACAAAGACCATGAATTATTTCTATGTTTTTAAAAAAAATTAAAGAGAAAAGTTAAACTCTCCTGAGGGGGTCTGAGGGAGTTGGCCTATCACTCCCCAACAGGGAGGCCCCAGCAGGTAGTGATCAGCTCACTGGCTGGCTGTCCAGCCTCTGGAGGGCGACCTCAGCAGACCAGCATGCCCGTCATCTGCTGAAACCAGGAAAGCAGGGACCCCACAGCCCCTCCTTGTCCCAGAACTGCTTCTCTTTTTTTTTTTATAGGGTGGGAGAACTGCTTCTCTTTATAGACCCCTGTCCCCATCCATCCCCTGAAGTCCCAGGCCTGGGACTGAAGTCCTGGGTGGCCATCCACGGCCGGAGGGCCTTGGAGGGCCCCATATCCTCTGACCCCTGGTCTCCTGGTGGGCAGAGCAGGACTGGAACAACTCCAGCCCCCGCTGAGCCGGACATCCTTCCACACACTGACCTGAGTCTTGTGCCTGGAGGTGGGGACCATCCTTGTGCCCACTTGACAGAGGAGGAGACTCGGGCTCAGAGAGGGGTGCTGCTGCCCTGCCCAGAGTCCCACAGCCAGTGGGGAGCAAAACCAGATCCGCGCCCCAGGCCATCTCTGCACCTCCCTGCTGAGCATCCCGTGGCCATGAACCCAGGGATTCCGGGACACAAAGCCCGCTGAGCCTTTCACCCAGGCCTGACCCTCGCTAAGCCCTGGACAAACAGTATTAATCGCCAGGGTGGCCTTCCCTAACCTGCACTGACCTCCACTACAGCGCCACCACGTGGGGAGCCGCAAACCTTTTCTTTATTGCAAACGTGATACACAGTCCCGGGGGGGGGGGGGGGGGCACCTGGGAACAGCAGGAACCAGAGGGAGCCAAGGATGGGGTCTCCCAAAACCAAAGGGTCCCTGCTTCCCTTGCTCAGGGCAGGAGCCTGACCTGACTCCCACCATGCAGCACAGATAGGGCAGCCTCAAGAGCCCCAGAGAAGGCTGAGAGCAGGGAGGCCCAGCAGGGAGTCGGGGAGGGTCAGCCCCCCGGGGCCAGTGTGGAGTGGGGTAGCCTTCCGTGCCCCGTGGATGCAAACCGAGCCTGGGCTTTGTCTCCCAGGGCCCCAGCAGACATCCAGTGTTAGAAGCGAGGGGGCTGCCAGGGTGGGGTGCGCAAGAGGCCGAATGATCCTGTCCCCTGCTACACAGTATCTCAGCGTCGCCAACTGCTGGCCCAGCGGCCCTGGTCCTTCGCAGCCGGCATCTTCTGCTGTTTCCGCCCTCCCCCGGCAGCGACCACGAGGCTCAGCTCACTGGGGGGCCTCGGCGATGGCCTTCTCCACCCGCAGGTACCAGGGCTGGATGTGAGTGTGACGCATGAGGTCGTCGAAGGCCTCCAGACCCTCCATCACACGCAGCACGCCGTAGACTGCCTGGGGATGGGTACAGAGGGGTGTCCACACCGGCCCATCACCTCCCCTCTCTGAGAGCCCCATGACCCACTCTAGGGAAACAGCAAATTAGCCAAGATGGGTGGTCAGGTGCTTTTGCCCCATGTTTTGTGAATAATGAATATGTAATGGCTGAGATCACTTATAGCACTGCGTGTGAACCTCACGAGGTACTCGCTTGGCCACGGGCTACTTTGGTTCTGTAAGCACATATAAGCTCCACCTGGAATGCCCCAGAGGCTGTGTTGTGTTGTGTGCGCTTATGTTACGTCTACTGCTACAGCTGCGGTGCCAGCCAGGAGAGAATAAACGCATCTGCAGTTCCTACGGCTCCCTGAGCTTTCTTCCAGCCTCGCAGCTCGGGCCTTGTCTCCCCTGGGTTCAGCAAACAGTGCAGTGTGAACAGCAAGACAACTGGCGTCACGAACAGGATCAGCGATACAATTGGCATAGTCGGCAGGATTAGTGAGACACCCGCTAATGGGCCAGTTTTGCACATGGGGCTTTGAATGAAGTGTGTGGGCTGGTTGCAGGTTTTGCCTACCCTGCACCCACATCCCCTTTTCCGGGCAACAAAGCGCATCTCCCCCCCCCCCCAAACTCAGAGTTTCCTCTGAGAAAATGCCCTCCCCAACCCTCAGGTCCTGAGATTTTAGAAGAGGGGACCCCATTACCTGCTCCAAGACCTGAACCTTGCAAGCCACATATTCTACCCTGGCAGAACTACTTCAAGGATTGGTACTGGGGTCAGGCTAACAACCCTGTCACAGTACTTTTTGCTAGGTAGAAGCCTGGAGCACTTGTTTTCCTTAAGCCCTTGACAATCAGTGGAGCCAGGTGCCCCTGGGATGGAGGAGCTGTGAGATGCAGGTATTGACCACACCTGGGTTTTCCCAGCCTGGGCCTTCCCCACACCCCAAGGAGAGACCCTCCGATATGTGCACCCCCTGCCGCCACCACACTCACCAGATCAGCCAGGTTCGGCTTCTGGCCCCCCATGAAGGGCCGGTCTTTGCCCACAGCTGCCACCCACTTGTTGGCAGCCTCGTAGAGATCCTCCCGCACGTCATCCCGGAGGTGGTGCCTGGGCAGGGATGGAGAAGAAGTCCATCAGGGGACTCTGAACCCTGGCACAGGTGGGGAGCGCGGGAAGGCCCGGGACCAACACGGCTCTCGGGGCAGGGGAGGGGAACAGAGTAAGGTACAAGACGGGGACCCAGAACTGGACTCCAAGGCCAGCCCTGCTTCCCCTGGGGTGGCGGAGGCAATCAGGAGTTTGGGGGTTTGAGTCTCAGATGGGTTAATGCTGGGGGTGGGGAAGCCCCCAGGTGCACGCATGCGTACCCACCCACGCATCCACGTGTGCACCATCACCTGCGCTTGAGCCGCTTGCTGATGAAGTACATGGCAGCTGCGCCCACGTACTTGGCCATGGCGCCCTCCACGGTCCCGAAATTGCCCTCCTTGACAATGTAGTCAAAGGAGGCCAAGGCCTCGGCCGGCGTGCGGTACACGTTGGGGGAGATGATGTGTACCAACCAGTCGTCCGCCCACTGCCGCCACTTCATCTCCTCCCTGCGGGCGAGGGGGACAGAGGGCAGGCCAGGTGGGCTTCATGAGCCAGCATCTCCTCTCCTCCCTGCGGGCAAGGGGGGCGGATGGCCGGCTTGGTGTGCTTCCTGTGCCAGCACCCGGGGCGGGGAGAGGAACAAGGAGACTCAGTCCCGCCCGTGGCCCAGCCCCAGCCCTCAAGGCTTATAGCATCTCGCACAGCCCAGTCCCCTCGGGGGGAGACCACCCCCGCCCCACACCCCAGGGCCAGCCCCGGCCCCACTCACGTTCTGGCCTCCTTGCCCCCATACATCCGCTGGGCCTCCTTCTCATCCAACATGAGCCAATACTTGTTGCAGAACTCGGTCACCTCCTTGCCCTGGTCGTTCACCGCCTTCATGGGCGGATAGTAGGTGATGATGTCCGCCAGGGGTTGCCTTTGGGAGACATCTAGAGTTTACCCCGACTCCCTCTTCCTCCCGGAGACTAAGCCCTCACCTCCTTGGGATGAATAATACTTCTCCGACCTGAGTCGACCCACAGAAGCTTCCCACCCTCTTGTGACTGACACAGGAGGTCCTGCAGCAAGAGGGATTTTGGGCAGACTCTGGAAGCACCTCCCCGACAGAGGGAGATTCACGGAGGAGAGGAAGGGGCAAATCTCAGAGACACCCACAGCACATTCTGGACATCTAAGCTGCAGCCCCACCCCCACGCCCGTGGAGGAGCCCAGGGGAGGCCTCCCTGAGACAGGAGAGGGCGTGAGATGTGGTGCCAGCCTGGGCCGCAGGGGCTCCTTACCCCGACACCAGATAGGTCTTGAGGGCGCTGATGATGACAGAGGAGTCGTTCAGTTGTTGCTGGAGAAGAGGATGGTTTAGATCAAGGCTGGGAGGGGTGGTGGGGACTGGCTGACTGGCCACTGGCTGGATCACCAGGGGCTCTTCTACAATCCTGACACCCAGGCATTCTGCAGGAACTGGTCAGGGGGATCCTGGGTGTTGTGTCCCTGTCCCTGGGGGTTCACCCCGAAAACTGATGCTCATTGAGTTCTACCTTCCCCCAGGTCACAGTCCCCACTATCAGGGAAGCCTGTCCTATGCAAGTGTGGCTAATGGAGAGGAGGAGGTGGGAAGGACCCAGGATCTGAGCCCTGCCCCCTCTCCCACCTGGCCTCCTGGGCACTGAAGGGCTGGGTGGACTCAGAAGCTACAGACTAGGAGCCAAGCCCTACACCCCACAAGGTACGGTTCTCTGTCGATCAATGAAGCCAAGTCAGAGAGGCTAAGTGACTGGTCCTAAGTCACACAGCCAGGGAGTGGCAGAGCCCCTCCTTGAACCCAGGCCACCCACGTTGTTAAGCTCTGTGGCGCTCTGCCTCCCTTAGACTCACTGGTTTATAATCCTCAGCGGAGGCCCAAAGAGCCCACGTTCCTCCTGGGGCTGCAGAGCAGGGTCTAACTCAGGGGTGTTCCAGGACAACCTGGGACACTGGGGCAGGGGGCAGCTCCCCAAGGCTCACCAAGCTCTCTCCTTCCTGGGCCATAACGATGGGCACCTTCCTGTAGGAGGAGAACTTGATCTCGGCCCGGCGCACGGGGTTCACCTCCACCACCTGGTAGGGCAGGGCGTGGAAGTCGAGGAAGGCGCGGACCTTGCTGCAGAAGGGACACGTTTTGTACTGGTACAGCGTCAGCTGCAGGCGGCTGGACAGGGAGAGCTGGACGAGGAGCAGAGGAGGAGCTTCTGAAGCCGGGGGCCCAGGCCCCAGCCCCAAGCAAACCTTTCCCAGGGGTTTTCCAGGGTGTCTCTGAGAATTTCGGGGAGAATGGGGGATGGGTGGCGAGGAGGTGGGGAAGGGCTCTTGCAGCGGACAGTTGAGGCTCAAGCGCCCATCAGAAAGTCTGTTCTGTGTAGGAGGGATCTTCTCATCTCTGTCCAATGCTAGACAGACATCTCTCCGCTCTTTCCGGTCCCAAGGAAATGTCAGACACCAGCAGGTGTGTGTCCCCCGGATGCAACTGCTTCAACTTGGGAGTGCCCACCCCTACTCCCTAGCACGTCTGGGTGAGGGGGCAGAGCCCAGCGTTTCGCTGGTGGTGGTTCGGTTGCTCAGTCGTGTCAGACTCTTCGCGACCCCATGGATTGCAGCATGCCAGGCTTCCCTGTCCTACACTATCTCCCAGAGTTTGCACAAACTCATGTACAAAGCCCCAACAGGAGAGGGTGGAATCTGGGCCCCTGGCCTTCACAGAGCAGGAGAGCCCCAGGTGAGCTTGCCGCATACTCACGTTTGAAAGTCACAGCTGCGGTCCCCCTCCCCCACTGTTCCAAGATGGGAGACTGAGGCTGGGCCATGGAGGTGGGTGGGCAGGGAGACACTGGATGACTCCACTCCCCATCCACTCCTGTTCCCAGGGGTTCAGGAAATGGGCGTCTGTGGGGGCGTGGTGGGGGTGCAGGCTGGCGCTGTGTACAGAGCATAGCAAAGGGCAGCTGGGCCATCCCCTCGCCTGGGGGGACATACCCTTGTTCCTTGCCTCAGGGCCTGGAATCTAATGGTCATCAGTTTCGTAAAAATACTAACAACACTAATAATACACACTAATAATACACTAAAATACACAACCTCAGGATTTGGAGACAGGGGGAGGGGGAAGGAGGCGAAAAATGTTTGGAAAATGATAAACCGTGCAAGAGACTTTCCCTTTTCAGTGATTTCCAAATCTTCCCATTAAAAAGTCTTAAAACACGTTTGTAAAACGACTTTAAAACAGAGGCTGTTCCAGTTAGCAGCATCAGTAAGGCCCCATTTCACAGGTGAGGACTTTGAGGACTGGAGGGCTTAAAACCAAGTCACTTGCTCAAGGTCAAGAGGCGACAGAGGAGGTGATTCCTGACGCCGCCGGTTCCCAGAAGTCCCGGGGTTCCGCGCTCACCCCAGGGCCCCTACCCAAGGGTTGGTCTTTACCTGTGCGGCTTGCTACCCAAGCCCTTACCTCGGGCTTACCTGTGCGGCCGAGCGCTCTGCGCGGAGGTCCTGGGCACGCAGGTGCCACCGCGCCGTGTGGTATAGTCCCAGGGCGCCACCCAGGGCCAGCGCCGCCGCCCCCAGAAGCCGTGGACCCCCCTTGCGGGCCGTAGCGGCGGGGCCTGAGCCTCCCGCTGCCCTGGTGAAGCCGGCCCGGCTGTGCGCGTGGAGTCCCAGCGCCGGCCGATCGCCCAGCCTCCAGGCCACAGCTCGCCCGTGGGGCCACAGCGCCCGTACAGCGTGGGCCATGTTTGCTCCGCCGGCGCCGCGGAAGGGCGCGAGAAACAAAGACTGCCTTGGCTCTGGCTCCCCTTAAAGGGCGGGGGCCAGCCGGTTGCCAGGGGTGACGGTGACGCCGAGCAGGGCGGGGCAGCCCTCGTGGGACCGAGCGTGCGTCCCCGGCGCCCAACTTTTAAAACATCTATTTAAAACTTTTAAAACATCTGTCAGAAACACCTGAGGATGTCTGCTAACTGCCCCTCGGCTTCTAGAGTGTAGACGTAACTGGTCTCGGTGGTGACCCGGAGCCGAATGCAGGAACTCAGGCGTGCAGCTCGCCATGTGGCCCTCAGTTCACTCAGTCGTGTCCGACTCTTTGCGACCCCATGGACTGCAGCACACCAGGCCTCCCTGTCCATCGCCAACTCCCTGAGTTTACTCAAACTCATCTCCATTGAGTCGGTGATGCCATCCAACTATCTCATCCTCTGTCGTCCCCTTCTCCCCTCGCCTTCAATCTTTCCCACCATCAGAGTCTTTTCAAATGAGTCAGCTCTTCGCATTCGGTGGGCAAAGTATTGGAGCTTCAGTTTCAACATCAGTCCTTCCAATGAATATTCAGGACTGATCTCCTTTAGGATGGACTGGTTGGATCTCCTTGCTGTCCAAGGGACTCTCCAGAGTCCTCTCCAACATCCCAGTTCAAAAGCATCAATTTTTCGGCGCTCAGCTTTCCTTATAGTCCAACTCTCACAGCCATACATGAGTACTGGAAAAACCATAGCTTTGACTAGACGGACTTTTGTTGGCAAAGTAATGTCTCTGCTTTTTAATATGTGGCCCTCAGTGTCACCCATAACAGGCACCCAATCGAAAGAGACTGAACCCCTCACAGTGTCAGGGAAAGCGTCATGGCATCCGGTCCATGACAGCCGCAGAAACTGCCCAGCCCAACAGGTAGCAGGTGAACGTCCTTGACTCGGGATTTCCGCGCACCCCAACCCCACCAACCCCAGGATTTTTTTTTCTGCCCTCCCGCACCGATGCACTGTTTCTTCTGTGACCAGAACCATAAAAGTTTCCATACACTTGTGGGGCCTTAGATAGAAACCCTGCGTCTCGGATTTCGCCCAGTCGGAGGTGCAGAGTCGCCGATTAGCCCAGGTCCCCAGGGGAAAGATGGGGTGGAATGTGGGGTTCCAAGCTGTCCCGCCCCTCTGTCGGGCTCTTTCGCCCAAGCTGAGGGCTGGAGCCTCCACAGCCTAGGCTTCTCAGAGGGCAGCCCGGGGATGGCCCCACCCGGGGATGGCCCCACCCGGGGACCGGGAAAGGGGCGGGGCTTGGACAGCTTGTGGGCGGACAAGGCGGAGTTGAAGGTCGGGCCCGCACACAGAGCTCTGCTCACTGGGTGAAGCGCTGGAGGGACAGCGACGCGGCTCTTGAATGGGGTGGGGGCCCGGGGCAGCGTCTGCCAGCGTGTGGGGGCGGGGCCGGGGGCCCCCTCTGCAGCATCCCGCTCCTCCGGTCCAGCGTTCGGTCCACAGCCTCCACCTTCCGCCCCGTGCCAGCCTTTCTGTGCGACAGTCGCCGTGTCGCATCTTCTCGGGGCCCTTGTGGCGCCCGTGTCTACGGTGTCGGGACCTGGGCACGCCGGTGGACGCGAGCGCGCAAGGCGAGGACGACGGCTTCGTAGAAGCCGGTGACTCGGAGGGTAGGGGCGCTGCTGAAGCGTCGTTTGCTTTCTCAGGGATGCCCTCCTGGGAAGGGGAATCGAGGCTGGGAAGGAACCCCAGAGCCCTCCCATCCCCCGCCCCAGGGTGGGTCTAGGGCTGCCGGCTCTCTTCTGGAGTTTCCGGGGCGGGCACCTGCGAGTAGGTCCCTGGAAACCGCACATTGGAGAACTGTGGTCAACCGGCCCCGTTTTACAGCTGGAGATACTGAGGCCGCTACAGGGTCACTCGCCCTTTGGGGTTGGGATTTGCTCCAGCCACTTTTTTCAGCCCCGGTGGAGACAGAGGCTCCTAAGGGGGCAGGGCTGAGCTGGACCCTCTTGGCTCAGCCAGAGCGTCTCTCTGGGTGGGCGGCAGCATTGCTAGCCACCTTTGCTGGTGGTGGTCTGGAGCCCTGGTGAATGTGACCTACTTTCAAAGCATCCTGTTGCCTGCACAGCACTGCAGGGGAAGGGAAGGAGGGAGGGTCAGAAGAGAGAACTCGGCTCCCTTCTCACCTCTGGAGCCTCAGTTTCCCCATCTGTAAAAGAAGGATAATGATTAGTGTCTGCTGCATTGAGATGTATCAGGATTCAATGGGGAAATGAATGGGAAGAGGCTGGAAGCTTGAGAGGCCAGTGTTTTAGAGACCCCTATTTTTTGCCCAACTGGCAGCTTGTTCCACCCTTGCCAAATATAAGAAGAAAACCCAATAACCCAATCCTCCACCAAAATACTTGGCAAATTCTCTCTTTGTCCTCCTGGCCAAGATTGGGCAGGACGTAAGGGCAGACTCATGTGTTGGCCTGTCTTCCAGTGCTGTCTGCCCTGGGTCCCTATACTGCCTCTTCCTTACCTCATTCCAGCCGAAGGCTTCCTCTCTGTCACTTACCTGGGTGGATCCCTAAGCCCAAGTCTGAGCAAGTCCCAGGGATGGCCATACTCTTCCTTGTTGCTGTGGAACATCTGGGGACGGGTAGCTGAGACCCAGGCCTCTCGCGCAGAGAAGACAGAGCCTCTGTTCAGGCAGAGCCCAGATCCTACCAGTCCAGGAGCCCCATTCCAGGATCCAGCCTCTGTGACCTCCCATTGGTATCTGACCCTAGTGATCAGTCTCCTGGACATACACATGCCCCTCTGTGGGTCTGAAACCCCCACCCCTTTTTGTTTTCCTTCACCCTCTCTTCTGTAGCTACCCCCACCCCCAAGAGTTTGGTTCTTCAGGGTTCTGTGCTGGCTTCTCTAGGTTCCAGGCATATGACCTCGGCCACTTCTTTGCTCCCCTGGTTTCTGTTACCATCTGTGTCGTGAATGCCCAGCCTGGAGTTTCAGGGCAGTCCTATCCTGTCCCTGCTTCTGGGACAGCCAGGATGTCCCCCAGGAACCCCACCTTCATCCTGGTACAAGCACCCAACTTGCTATCTCTCCCACCTAACCATTTTCTCCTCTTCTGTTCCTGCCTCCATCATTAAGGGAGAACCCAAGAGTCCTGCCAGCCTCTTTACCCGCCATGACTGCCAAGCCCCTGCTCTGCCACCTGCTCTGAAACTGCCAGTTACCCCTCTCTGCCACCCCAGTAGGTTCTACCCATGTGTCCCACTGCCCCTTCATCTCACCCAAAACCTAGGAAAGAGATGAATTTCAAAATAATTGTGCTTAATGAAACAGGCCAGGCAATAGGGTATATATGCTATTTGATTCCACTTTTATATACAACTAGACTTCCCTGGTGGCTTAGAGGGCAAAGCACCTGCCCGCAATGCGGGAGACCCAGGTTCGATTCCTGGGTCGGGAAGATCCCTTGGAGAAGGAAATGGCAACCCACTCCAGTACCCTTGCCTGGGAAATCCCATGAACGGAAGGGCCTGGTAGGCTACAGTCCATGGGGTGGCAAAGAGGCAGACACGACTGAGCGACTTCACTTTCACTTTCTTTTATATACAACTAGAAAATGCCAGCTAATCTCTGGTGACAGAAAGTAGATTGAGGGGTGCCTGGGGGTGGAGTATGGAGTGTGTGATGAAGAGCAGGAGGGAAAGAGCATGAGGAATCTTTGGTGGTAGGGGGGTGATGAATGCGTTCACTGTTAATTGTGGTAGTGGTTCCATGCATGCTCAGTCGCTTTAGTTGTATCCAACTCTTTGTGACCCCATGGGCTGTAGCCCACCAGGCTCCTCTGTCCATGGGATTCTCTAGGCAAGAATACTGGAGAGGGTTGCCATGCCCTCCTCAGTGGTTCCATGGGGTATTTATATATATATCATAACTTAACAAACTGCTCAAAAACCACAATGAGTGGGGTATGGCAAGAGGACTTCAGAGCTCCCAATGGCCAAAGTTGGAATAATTTGATCAACAAAATTAAGTAGTATTGGATTATAACCCAAGGTATAAAATGAATATTCCATGAACTCATTCTGATATAAATGATTGAATTAATAAATAGAGGAGAAGAGAAAAATCTCTTGTGCAGAATTCCAAATAATTTGTGTAGACATCCTGCCCTCAAGAAGGTGGAGAAAAACTCTGCCCTTCTTAGGTGCAGGCTGGGCAGGTTGACTCCTTTCCATGAGGACAGTGTGGGAAGGGGGATGAAGCCTAACTGCAGCGGAGAAGCCCAACACTCACCCCCCAGCCAGGTGACCAAGGTCAGCATCAACAGTGATCAATCATGTTGATAGTATGTACCCTTGACAGAATGTGATGCAAAAATGGCATTTGACCTCTGTACTCTTCCTCTCCTAAACTTGGTCTATCCATGAGGATAACACATGAGAAATCCCAGTAGAGGGACATTCTACACTACCTGAGCAGTGCTCCTCCAACCTGTCAAGGTCATCAAGACCAAGGAAAATCTGAGAGAGTGTCAGAGAAGAAAGAAACCTAAGGAGTCATAACAACTAAATGTACTGTGGGATCCTGAAACAGGAAAAAGGGCATTATAGACAAACCAAGGGAGGTCTGAATAAAGCATGGACTTCAGTTAATAATGTAGAATTGGTGATTTGTTAACTGTAACAAATGTATCATATCAATATAAGAGGTCAATAATATGGGAAACTAGGTGCAGGGTATATGAGAACCCTTTACAATTTTTATATAAATCAAACTATTTAAAAAATTTGTTTTTAAAAACTTGTCAAATTGTGCACTTTGAACATGCATAGTTTATATTGCTTGTCTGATATTTGTGGGAAGATCTGTTAATAATTGATTTGATTTCTGTGACGGCTTCTTGAATCCATTTTGGTAAGTTACAATTTACTGGGAAATTTCCCATTTCATTTTCTGGAGCATTTGCCTGTTCTTGTATAATTTGTATGGAATCTATAGTTCTATCTTTCTTTTATTTCTATTTATTTGTGCCTTATATCTTTCTGTCTTGAGAAATTTTTCTAAATTTCTGTGTTATTAGTCTTTTTCCGGTTTTTTGGCCATGCCGTGGGGCGTGTGGACTCTTAGCTCCCCAGTCAGGGATTGAACCCACGCTTCCTGCAGTAGAAGTGCAGAGTCTTAACCACTGGACCACCAGGGAAGTCCCTTATTCGTCTTTTCCAAGAATCAACTTTTTGGCTTTGATATTCCTATTGTATCTTTCTATTTTATTAACTTCTTCTCTTAACTTTATTTTCTCCTTCCTTCTGTTTTCTTTGGATTTATTCTGTGCTTTCTTTCATACATTTTTATTTTGGACAATTTGCTCATGATGTTGGAGCCTTTCTAATTATCCTAAAACACATCCTTAAAGCCATGAATGTTCCTTACTTATTGTGAGCCCAGCAGGGCATTAAGAGTCTATCTCATGCTAGATCTGGTTGTCTGGCAGTGAGGGCCCGTCAGGGTATCCAGACTGCTGTTTGCCAGGTTTGCTTTTCAAATGGACCCTCCCCCAAGGTGCACTCCCCAACGTCCACTCGGGCCACAGGAGAACCAGACACCCCTCCCTGCCTGCCCTTTGGAGCAGTAGCCTCATCTCAATAGCCTCCCCTTCTCTGCTCTCCAGCAGCATCTGATCCTGTCCATCCTTGCCTTTTGACTTTTCTTGGCAGTAGTCCGACTCCAGTCCACAAGCTCCAAAATCAGAAGTCGGCCCTGCCCCTTCTCCAATAATTCTCCAAAATAGCCCTCACTGGGCAGGAGCTGGTGGAAACAGCCCCTTCCCCTCCCTGCCCCTGGGAGGGATAATTCATAGATTAAAAAGGGGAGGGCTCTGATCGGGAAGGGAGGACCTTAAGGTCGTCTGCAGAGGGGCCTATCCTACCTCTCCTAACACAGCACACCTGGGAGGAAACCCTTGGTGTGCCCTGGGGGCCTGTGAGAACCCTCAGCCATGCAGGAAAGGGAACATGGGGAGGCAGCAGGAGGCACAGACAGTGGCAGAAGGGCAGGGCTTCCAAGCTCCAGCCACAGGTCCGCAGCACGTGCCGGGGCATCCAGGAACCCTGCCCGAGTCCTGGAGCTCCTCAGCAGTCCAGCTGCAGCTGCAGAGACTAGGCTGCCAGGGACTGAGATGAACCCAAGTTTCTTTGTGAGCAAGTTTGGGGTGTGGATGGCTCAGGACGGGTGGGGACTGGGTTGTGGGGCAAAGAGGTCTATATGGATCATGGGACTCTGATAGGCTGAAAAGTGCTCCCCCCAAAGGTATTTTTGTCTAAATTCCTGCAAATGTAAATGTAACTTTATTTGGAAAAAAGTCTTTGCAGATGTGACTAAGTTAAATATTTTTTTCTTTATTACTACTTAAAAAATTCTATATAGTAGTTAATGTCTTACTAATGCCTGATTGTTACAGTTTATAAATAAAATGTGTTACACTCTTCAGAAACAAACAAACAAGCAATTTTTTGCTTGGGATGGCCCAGTTTTGTTTTTATTGTTTTTTTCTTTTTTTTGCTTTCGTGCAGATTGACAATATCCTAATTCCTGATTCATAATATGACCTTTTGCATTCTGTTTTCAGATTTCTAAAAGAATAAAATTATTTTCACAATTCACCAATATTTGAATAGTAGAAGACAGGTGTCCTAAGCTGGTGATCCGCCTCTTCCTTCTTTCCATCTTTCTTTCCTTCTTTGCTTTTTAAATAAATTGGAGTTTTCCCAGACTCAATAAAGTGAATATTGCAGTTCAAAATTTTTAGTTAAATGGGATTTGACATGAAAGTTTTTCAGATTATCCAAGTGACCCTAAATGTCATCATGGCGATGGTGGTGGTTTAGTCATTAAGTCATGTCCAACTCTTGTGACCCCATGGACTGTAGCCTGCCAGGCTCCTCTGTCCATGGGATTTCCCAGGCAAGAACACTGGAGTGGTTGCCATTTCCTTCTCCAGGGGATCTTCCTGACCCAGGAGTCAAACCCAGCTCTCCTGCACTGCAGGCAGATTCTTTACCAACTGAGCTATAAGGGAAGCCCAAATGTCAACATGAGTGTTCTCATAAGATGAGCAGAGGCCATGAGAATGAGTCGCATTCTTGCTAATTTCTCTTATCTATCTCCTCCTTCTCTTTCCCTGCCCAATTTCTAGGAGGATAATAACTTGTAGAAAGGCCATGCGAAGACAATTTAAAAATTTTCAGATAAGATGGTCACCAGTATAGCATTGCCACGTTTAGCAAATAAAAACACAAGACACCCACTTAATAACTGCATGGGTTGTACTTATGCTAAGAGATTATTTGTTGTTTATCCAGAATCAAAATTTAATTAGGCATTCGGTGCATCTCATATTTTATTTGGCAACTGTGTGAGCAGTCCCGTCTTCCGCTCAACAGATACATTCTGATTTGATCCCTTTAGTGAATGAGAGCAGTGTTTTATTTTGGGTTTTTTTGGCTGTGCCCCATGGCATGTGGGATCTTAGTTCCCAGACTGTGAATTGACCCTGTGCCCGCTGCAGTGGAAACACAGAGTCCTGACCAGTGGACCACTGGGGAAGTCCCATAACTGTTTTTAAGGTAAGTAAAGGATGGTTATGTCACAGGATGTCATGGCCCGGGTAGCACAGGACTAGCATCTCCCAAAGGTCCTCCTATAGGCAGGACGCAAACTCCGGGAGATGGTGAGGAACATGGAGGCCTGGACTGCTTCAGTCCACGGAGTCTCAAAGAGTCAGACACGACTTGGTGACTGAACAAACAAACAAATAATAAGACAGTGACTGCAATATCTGTTGCAGGTTCAAGGGTTTTAAAATATAGAATATGACTGAGAGGCAGTACCATCTGTCTCTCAGCATCCAGAGGGTCCTAGGTATATGCATCTCCATTCATTCAACGGCCATTAAAAAGAAATATTTATTGGACTTCCTGGGTGGTCCAGTGGTTAAGTATCCACGTGTCAATGCAGGGGACATTGGTTCCATCCCTGGACCGGGAAGATTCCACATGCCCCGGGGCAGCTAAGCATAGCACCACAACCAGAGATTAGCCCCTTCACATAGCAATGAAGACCTAGTGTAACCAAAAAGTAAATCAAATTATTTATTTATTGGCTGCACCGGGCCTTTAGTTGTGGTTCATGAGGTCTTCAACCTTCATTACAGCATGAGGGATCTCTTATTAACAGTTGTGGCATTTGAACTGTTAGTTGCGGCATGTGGGATATAGTTCCATGATCAGGGATAGAACCCGGCCCCCCTACACCAGGAGCACAGAGTCTTAGCCACTGGACCACTGGGGGCAACAGCCATTTTTGAGTGCCAACATTACATTTAGGCACTGTTAAAGGGCTCTGGATAGAGCAATGAAAATCCAAATAGACAAAAATCCCTGCCCTCCTGGAGTTTACCTTCTTCTGGGCAAAAATAGATGGTAAACAATAAAAAGGCTACGAAGAAAAAGTGCTTGCTGAGTGGGAAACGTGTGGTTGCAATTTAAATAGGTTGCCGGAGAGAAGGCCTCGCTTAAAAAGTAATAACAGGCATAGTGCATTTATCTTTATATTTTTTACAAATTAAAGGCTTCTGGCAACCCTACATCAAGCGAGCCTGTAGGCGTTTTTCCAACAGCATTTCCTTACGTCATGTCTCCATCACGTTTTGGTAATTTTTGAAATATTTCAAATCCTTCAACAGCAAAAACATTATGACTCACTGAAGACTTGGATAGTAGTATTCTTTTTTAGCAATAAAGTGTTTTGTTAAAAAAAAAAAAAAAAAAAAACAGAGGGAGATTATGCACAAAGGAGAAGGCGATGAGAAGACAAGCAGATAATGGGAGTAGTGAGGCCACCCATGCAGGAGGGCTGGAGAGGCAAGGAATGGTCCCCTGGAGACTCCTGAGGGCGTGTGGCTGCCCACACCTTAAAGTCAGCACAGTGAACCTCTGATTTGGGGCTTCTGGCCTTCAGAATGTGTTGTTTTAAGCCAATAAATGGTTGTTTGTTGTAGTGACTTAATGATTTGAGAAATTCTCAGCCTATCTAGGGGCTTCTCTGGTGGCTGAGACTGTAAATCCTCCTGCCAATGCAGGAGACCTGGGTTTGATCCCTGGGTCAGGAAGATCCCCTGGAGAAGGAAATGGCAACCACTCCAGTACTCTTGACCTGCCTCTTGAGAAACCCATATGCAGGTCAGGAAGCAACAGTTAGAACTGGACATGGAACAACAGACTGGGTCCAAATAGGAAAAGAAGTACGTCAAGGCTGTATATTGTCACCCTGCTTATTTAACTTATATGCAGAGTACATCATGAGAAATGCTGGGCTGGATGAAGCACAAGCTGGAATCAAGATTGCCGGGAGAAATATCAATAACCTCAGATATGCAGATGAAAACACCCTTATGGCAGAAAGTGAAGAAGAACTAAAGAGCCTCTTGATGAAGGTGAAAGAGAAGAGTGAAAAAGTTGGCTTAAAGCTCAACATTCAGAAAACTAAGATCATGGCATCTGGTTCCATCACTTCATGGCAAATAGATGGAGAAATAGTGGAAACAGTGGCAGACTTTGTTTTGGGGGGCTCCAAAATCACTGCAGATGGGGACTGCAGTCATGAAATTAAAAGATGCTTGCTCCTTGGAAGAAAAGCTATGACCAACCTAGATAGCGTATTAAAAAGCTGAGACATTACTTTGCCAACAAAGGTCTGTCTAGTGAAGGCTATGGTTTTTCTAGTAGTCATGTATGGATGTGAGATTTGGACTATAAGGAAAGCTGAGTGTGGAAGAATTGATGCTTTTGAACTGTGGTGTTGGAGAAGACTCCTGAGAGTCCCTTGGACTGCAAGGAGATCCAACCAGTCCATCCTAAAGGAGATCAGTCCTGGGTGTTCATTGGAAGGACTGATGTTGAAGCTGAAACTCCAATACTTTGGCCACTTGATGTGAAGAGCTGACTCACTGGAAAAGACCCTGATGCTGGGAAAGATTGAAGGCGGGAGGAGAAGGGGACGACAGAGGATGAGATAGTTGGATGGCATCACTGACTTAATGGAGATGAGTTTGGGTAAACTCCAGGAGTTGGTGATAGACAGGGAGGCCTGGCGTGCTGCTATCCATGGGGTTGCAAAGAGCCAGACATGACTGAGCGACTGAATTGAACCAGTACTCTTCCCTGGGAAACCCCTGATGTCAAGGAGAAGGGGCCCAGGACAGGGAGACCCAGCAGTGTGGACAGGTGGCTGAATCAGCCTGTAACATAATACCATAGACTATGTGGCTTAAAAATAATAGAAATTTAATTCTTATGGTTCTGGAGTCTGGCAAGTCCAAGATCAAGGCACTAGCATATTTGGTATCTGATGGGGCCCATTTCCACCCATTTCCTGGTTCGCAGATGGTCGTCTTCTCCCTGGGTCTGCATGTGGTGGAAGGGGCGATGGAGTTCTCTGGGGTCTCTTATAAGGGCACTAACCCCTTTCATGAGGGCCCCACCCTCATGACCTAATCACCTCCCAGTGGTGTCCCCTCCTAATGCCATTGTACTGGGTATTAGGATTTCAACATGAACCTCAGGGGGAACATGAACATTCAGTTCATAACAGTGTCCCAGGACAGGGGTCCCCAGGGGTGTGGATAGAGGTCAAGGAGTCATAGGTCACTCAACTCTGACAGACCCAGGCTGGCTCCTAGGAGGGCAGTTAGGCTGCACTGACCCTGGGGAGGCTAGTATCCATCTGAAGCGTGAGGGACTCTGTGCCCAGAGGGAGCACCCACACCTGTGCCCTGCATCCTCTGCCTGCCCAGTATGCCTCTACAGAGGGTTCCCACCCCTGAGATGATTCTGAGAGTCATGAGCAGGAGGGGTCCTGAGCTGGGAACAGCAGATCTTGTCCACTGTCAGGATCAAGCAAGGCCTATGAACAGAGGTGCCCCTGCCCAGCTCCATGGGAGCCCAGAATCCACCCACCACCTGTGGGATGCTTGCTGCCTCCTGCAGATACTGCTCGGAGCAGTGACTGTCAGTCCCCCAGTCCCCTGTGAATATGTCTATATGCTCAGTCACTTCAGTCTTGTCTGACTCTTTGCAACCCCATGGACTGTAGCCCAACAGGCTTCTCTGTCCATGGAGATTCCCCAGGCAAGAATACTGGAGTGGGTTGCCATGCCCTCGTCCAGGGCATCTTCCCGACCCAGGGATCAAACCTGCATCTCCTGCATTGCAGACAGGTTCTTTACCTCTGATCCACCAGGGAAGCTCAGAGCAGTGGCCTCCAGTCTGCTGGCCCTCTAGTGGTCATCGAGGCCCTCTCGCCCGCATGAGAGTCCAGGCCCTGCACTGAATGGCAAGACCACCCATCTAAGGTACATGCGTGGGACAGGCGCCCGAGGACGGGAAGCAGAAGGACCTGGGCCCAGACCTCACGCTGCTGCTGCCGCTGCTGCCTGGTAGACCCCACGGACTTCCCCAGAGTGAGGAATCTGGGGGCATATGGTGGGGGGTGTCAGTACGGGCTGCCTTTCTGAGCTTTGCCGCAGCTAGGGTCTCTGGTACGTGGAGAGGGCAGGAACCAGGAGATCTTCCAGTGAGCCCTGGCTGAGAGATGAGTGATGGGGGTTGGAAAGCTGCTTCTGGAATCTCGAGACTCCAGTCAAGTCCCGGGAAGAGCAGGCCCCTCACATTGAACAGTCCTTCCTCCTTAGACCCGCAGTGGCCAAGGAGGGTCCATCCGTGGACCCCAAGAGTTCCTGCCCCTACGACTGGCCTCCTGGGGGCATCTTCCCTGCAAGCTGCTCCCAGGTGTGGCCCCGCTCTGGGGAACCTCGTGGCCCCTGCCTGGGGTCCTCCCACTCAGCCCTTCAAGTCGGGGAGAGAGGGCTGTTTTTGCCCCAAACATCCCAGATTGGATGGAACATGGCTCCCAAGCTTCCAGAAACGAGTCCAGGAGGTTAGACTGGATTCCTGAGATGCAAAACCTGTCAGAGAGCATTTGACTGACTTCCTGATTGGATTAGACCACACCAGCAGCCCCCGGGAGCTTCTCCCAGGGGCATGTAGAGGAGAGAGCTGCCTGCCAGAACAAATTCAGAGCAGCCATGCTTCTCCTGGCCTCTTGCCACTGAGAGGCAGGTGTGGATGGTTTTTAAGTTCCTGCCTTTGCTGAAGAGACCCAGAGCAGGTCCAGCCCTGGCTTCTCCTAGGAGGGGCTTGGCCCTGAGACTCCTATGTGCTGGTCATGGCCTCACTCAGGGCATCTGCAGCTCCTAGAGAGACAGTAGGGAAAGCCAGCGAGGGTGGCCCTGTAGGACCAGCCCAAGAGCCACAGTGGAAACCAAGACAGAGGCCAAGGGGAGTCAGGCAGGCACCTGGGGCGCCCACACGGGGCCAGACGTGCAGTTCAGAACTTTCTGAAGCCCTGGAGTTCAAGAACTGCTCCCAGCTCTGGGCAAGGTGGACATGCGAATGCCCTCCTTGGCCAGGGCCCAGGTTGAGAGGGAGGGGACTGGGTGAGGAATGAGGCCTCCAGGGTCCAAGTCTAAACAGGAGGCCTACACCACGATCCTCACCCAACCCTCCTAGCACCTGGGTCTGCAGCTTGTGCAAGGCGGTGTGCGTGCTGAGCTGACCCGTCCCCGAAGCCCAGCTGGACTCCGAAGAGGGTGGGCAGGACCTTTATCCCCACCCCAGCCCACAGGACCCTTCCCTTCCTGAGGCAGACTGCAGCAAGCACCCTGGCTGATCCCCTGCGCCCCTACAGCTCCATACAGCCCCAAACCCACCTCCTGTTGACTGGGATTGGCCTGACCTCTGCTCTGGCCAAGGCCACGACCATCCTCAGGCCCCCATGAGGTATGGCTGGCACCGTGGCACACCGCTGAGACTCTGTACAAGCCTCACCCACTTCACCTTTCCCCTGGCTCCTGGACCGGGCCAACCTTCAGGGCTGGGCCAGGGGAGAAGACAGTGGCAGCCAGGTCATGAAGGGTAATGAGACGGCCATCACCAGGTGTCAGCAAAGGCCAAGACCACACAGAAATAAGGACAGGGAGACAGAGAAGGCCAGCAGGTCTGAAAAAGGCCTACAGCCAGCACAGAGAGATGGGCCCCGTGAGGGTTTGGTCAGAAACTAAGAGGTGACCCCATGTATGTGCACCGGCCACGTGGCTTCACAGGATCTGCTGGGAAGCTCTCTTTACAGAGAGGGAAACTGACGGGGTCGGGATAAGTGGACAGAGATTTACAAGCACCTGGAGGAGTCAGGACTCAAACAGGGGCCCCTGAGCTGGGCGACTGGCCCGTCCCCACTCCTGCTCCTGGTCCTAGTTTTCACTTGGTGCAGACCCAGCCCAAACCCCCCTCCCCAATTTATACCCAGGGAGCATTGGCCACCTTCACTTTTATTTATTTTTCATTTTTTGCCACACTGCCTGGCTTGCGGGATCTTAGTTCCCAGATTAGGGGTTGAACCCAGACCCGCAGCAGTGAAAGCGCCCAGCTTAACCACTGGACCAGCAGGGAATTCTCTCACCCTGACTTTTTTTTTTTTGAGATTGCTCAATCAGATCAGGTCTTCACATTTATTGGTTATCGACGTCAATGGGAAATCTTAAAACACTGAAGAGAACAGGTCACCCCTCCCTCCGTCTCATTTGTTAGTTTTTTTTTTTAATTTTAGGACCCACTCCTTTTTTTTTTTAAGAGTAACCTGACTTTTAGAATCTAGAATATTCCTTGCAGTGGTTCCTTGGTGATCCAAGGCATTGCCCCTCTCCGACTTAAATTCTTTGGAGCGCCATCCATCAGCCTCCCCGACATCTAGCAGTCACCACAGACTCAATGGACATGAATTTGAGGACACTCTAGGAGACAGGGAGGACAGAGGAACCTGACGTGTTGCAGTCCCTGGGATTGCAAAGAATTGGACAAGACTTAGCAACTGACCAACAACGGACTCGAGGATTCCTTTTAAGGTCAAAGAGAGCAGCAGTGGTGCAGGCCCTGGGGCCTCGAGCAAGGATGAAAGGGGTGGGATGGCCTCTGGTGCCTCCGGAGGGCGCGGGCGGGCTTCGGTGGTAATATCCTGAAGAAGCTTTGCTCATCTCTGCTTCCTGTGCTTTCACCACTGGAGAGGGCAGGGCCTGAGGGGGCAGGGGTCCTGTGGGGACCTCTCTGCCTCAGGAGGATACAACCCACCCACCAGCTCAGGACCCCTCCAAAGCCTCTTCCCTCAGGGCCTGGCACCCCAGAGCCAAGGCCAGGGAAGCTGGTTCCCAAGCAGCAGGTGGGAAGAGTCAACGAGGCCCCTGTCAGTCTTATTTGGGGCCAGTGGACCCTCAGTTTCAGCCACAGATCAGGCCTCCAGATGACCTTATCTCTCGGTGAGCAATTTGGGTGACTCTGCCCAGGGACTGGGACTCGCCACTGCCTCCCAAGGATGGCCAGGACACCAGGGAGGAAACTGCCTCCCTCCAAGGACAAAGCTGGGATCAGCCATGGCAGAGATATTTCTGGGGTTCCAGGCCCAGGCCACTGGGCTGTGGCCAGAGTCTGCACATGGCCTAATGACCTCTCAGAGAGAAGGCCAAGGGGACTTCCCTGGTGGTCCGATGGTTAAGACTTCATCTTCTTCACCTGGTGGTCCCATGGTTAAGAATCTGCCTGCTAAGGCAGGGGACAACATGGGTCCCATCCCTGGTCTGGGAAGATCCCACATGCCCCAGGGCAACTAAACCCAGCTGAAGTGCCTCAACTACCGAGCCTGTACTCTGAAGCCCGTGAACCCACACTCTGCACCAAGGAAAGCCACTGAGACAAAAAAGCTAAAGAGAAGCCCCCACTAACCGCAACTAGAGAAAGCCCCTGAGCAGCAAGAAGGCCCAGTGTGGCCAAAATGAAATAAATGAAAAAGAAAAAAATCTTCACCTTCTAATGCAGAGGTGGGGCGGGGTTCAATCCCTGGTTGGAGAGCTAGAATCCCACCTGCCGCATGTGTCTCTCAGCCAAAAAGTCAAAACATAAAACAGAAGCAGTATTGTAACAAATGACTGTTTGTTACAGTACAGACTTTAAAGACTTTAAAAATGGTCCACCTTAAAAAAAAAAAAAAATCTTGAAAAAAAATAAAAAGACTCCCTGTGACTCAAAGCACTTGGTGTCCGGAGCAGCCCAGTGGATAGCCTGACCTCAGGCCCCAGCCCCCGCCCCCCTACTCAATGTAGAAGCTCACCCTGTGTTGTCCCCCAACCCCACCAACATGGCACCTGGACTGTAGCATCTACGCTCTGTTTTGCTGAGCATCCACACATGGGGCTCTGGTGTCCAGCTTGGGGGTCTCATCTACTGGACCCACAGCAGGGGCCAAGTCCTTTAGGGGCTGGAGGAGAGGAGAGGCCAACTCGAGGAAGGCGTGTGTCCTTCAGCCTCTGGCCTGGTGTGGGGCTCCCTGGGTGAGGGGGCAGGGGGCAGGATCTGGGCTCCAAGAGCTCAGGGCTCACACCACACACTGTCCTTCCTGGTCAGAATTCTCTCAGCTGCCCCACACTTCCTTGTCCCTTCTGAGAACCAGGCCTATTTGACTACATGGGCTGCGAGGGTGAGTAATTCCTATTTTCACTGGGGGGTTGGAACCCCACCTTGGGCTAGGGCTGAGCTGGGGCTCCTGGAAGCCAGAGATGACAGCTCGTCTGGATCGGGGACCACAAACCACATACAGAGCCAAGCCGAGTGAAGGGAAGGGGCACAGAGCGGGTGTGGAGGGAGTCCTTGTCCCTGCCAGAGGTTGCGGAGCTCCGGGGAAGATCCCCTCCCCACCCCCTGGCCCCTGGTCTTGCACAATCCTGACCAGCGAGGAAAGGGGCAGAATCTTGCCAGGTATTTCAGCAGGAGTGTTGGCAGTTGCCTCACCCTTCCGGGATTTGGCAAAATTTGAATCACTCCACCCTGGGGTGGGCCACGGGTCAGGTGGACCATAAATATGGTCTCCCCAGAAAGCCTGCTCGCTCGCTTCCTCCTTTAGCTGCTGCCTGGACTGCCGGCCTCTTCTGCCCCAAAACCATGTCCGTAACTCTCCTGTGGCTGGGCTTCACCCTCCTGGGGGCCCTGCACACCCAGGCCCAGAGTTCCACCCCCAGACTGCTGCGGGCCCCACCTCTGTCCAAGATCCCGCTGCAGCCCAACTTCCAGGCTGACCAGGTAAGGGCCCCGGAGGGACAGTGGCAGGGCGCGGGCAGGGAAGCGTGTGAGCAGAGGGGACGGGAGGTGAAGGGTCTCAGCGAACCTGCAAGGGCAGGATGCCCAGGCTTCATTCAGCTCAGCCTGCCCTCCGGCCCCCTGATGGAAGCCAGGCTCCACGGCCCCGCATTGACCCTGACCTTGCTGGCAAGAGAATCACCTGGACAGATCTTCTCCAGGTCCACACTCTCTCCCATCATCTCTGTAGTGAGTGGATGACGGGAACACCTTCAGTCCTCTGCATGAGAAGGAAACTGAGGTCCAGGGAGGACACCCCATCCCTACCATCCTCCGGGCTGCCTCCTTGCCTGGCCTCCCCCAGCTCCCACTGGCTCCCACTACTTCAGTTCCTAGTCCAGGAACTGAATGCCCAGTCCCAGGCCTGGTGCTCAGTGAGAGGGGCTCCTGGCTCGGGGGCAAGCTGCCAGCGATGCCTACAGGGACAGTGCTGTAGGGGGGCCCTAGGGTGGTTTGTGGGTTCTGCCTATTACAGTCCCCCCTGTAGTTCCAGGGGAAGTGGTACGTCGTAGGCGTGGCGGGGAATGCAATTAAGAAGGAAGAGCAAGACCAGTTTAAGATGTACACTTCCAACTACGAGCTAAAGGAAGACGGCAGCTACAACGTCACCTCCACCCTATTAAGGTGAGAGTTGCCACCTCCTTGGGGAAAGTGGGGGAGACCCGAGGGGCTGCCTGAGTATCTAGAGGCAGATTTCATGTCACAGTCAAGGGCTGACCAGAGGAGAGGCAGTCACTCATCCTTCTGCTCAGCAGTGGATTCAGATATTAATATTTGTTCATTTCTTCCTGCATTGTTTAGTCGCTAAGTCGTGCCCGGCTCTTTGCGACCCCTTGAACTGTAGCCCTCCAGGCTCCTCTGTCCATGAGATTATCGAGACAAGAACACTGGAGTGGGTTGCCATTTCCTTCTTCAGGGGATCTTCCCGGTCCAGGGATCAAACCCGCATCTCCTGCATTGGCAGGTGGATTCTTTACCACTGAGCCACCAGGGAAGCCCTCTTCCTTCATCAGATCAACATTTATTGGTCATTTCAGTGCAGATAGACAGTGCTGGGCATGGACACAGGCATCAGGAAACAAGACACAGAGAGAGAGCAGGGGTCTCCTGGATGGGGAAGAGGGTCCCCGAATCCAGCCTGGAACCCCACCCAGGTCTTCATTGAGGGTTTACAGGGAGGTAGCCTCCAGAACTGGGCCTTGAAGGAGCCACTCTGCCTCGGAAGGAGGCATAGAGCATCCATGGCAGGGACTGGTGGACTCTGAGTCAGAGGGAAGCACTCCTTCAGGAAGCAGCAAGTCATCATCCAGCTACCCAGCAAGAGCTGATGAGTAGCTTGGCAGGGGGGGCAGCCACACACTGTCAGGGTCCTCAGACACCAGCGCAGAAGTGATCTGGTGAGGAGTGGGTCTGAGCAGGGAACCTCTGGGTGTGGTGGAGAGAGAAACGGTGGCTGCCAAGGATCACCCAGCCCCTCTGGCACCCAGGGAGACTGAGGCTGGAGCATGTGTGCAATAAGAAGCAGAGGGAGGATGGGTTTGGGGAGATAAGCTCCAGAATACCAGGGGAGAGGGTGGAACTCAGGTCAGGGTTGACCCAGGAGCTAGAGGAGTCCTTGGCATGGAGCAGACTGGAACCTTGGAGGGTGAGTCCCCCAGGAGAGTTTCCAGACGGGGAAGCAGCAGAGGGACGATAGGAGTAGGGGATAAATGCCTGAGGAATGGGGTGGGGGACAGTGTGTAGGGAAGACCACCAAGGGGAGACAGCCCTGAAGAGGAAACGACAGTGGGTGCTAGAGGGAGGATCTGAGCAGGGTCAGGTGGCCCAGGGAGGACCAGGCAGGGACACCCAGGGGTCGGCTCAGAGGCCCATCTGAGGGCTGGGTGGGGAGGGGACCTCCTGCTGTGGTGGGGGATGGGCTGTCTTGGGCTGGGCCAGACCAGGAGCGTCAGAATCCCAGCCCCTCCAGCTGCAGCCCTGGCCCCGAACATGTCCAGCCCCAGGAGCGCAAGCCCCTGTCCCCTCTGCCCTTACTCACCCATCTCTCGCCCACAGGGACGAGGGCTGTGACTACTGGATCAGAACTTTTGTCCCAAGCTCCCGTCCTGGCCAGTTCACCCTTGGCAATATTAAGAGTGAGTCCTGAGGGAGGTGGGCCTGGGGTTGGGCTTCCAGGAGGTGGGGGCAGGCAGGATCCTCCTAGAAGGGGCACAGTCCTCCCCGCCCCTCCACACGGATGCTGTTCTGCAGGGAGAGCCCGTGTAGACAGGTGGGGAACAAAGCCGCTCCCTCCTCCCAGCCGGGGTGGCTGACCCCTCCCTGTCCTTCCCATCTTCCCCGCAGGCTACCCCGGGATAAGGAGCTACACCGTGCGGGTGGTGAACACCGACTACAACCAGTTTGCCATAGTGTTCTTCAAGAAGGTTCAAAAGAAACAGGGGTACTTCAAGACCATCCTTTACGGTGGGTCCTTCCCTCGCGACCTCGGGTACCCACCCCCACCCAGCCCCCCAGGTCCTCGCCAGTTCAGCTCCGAGCCCCTGTGGGGGTCCAGGGAGGGAGGCCCTTCTGCAGACCCTCCATGAGGAAGGGGTCGGAGGCCTTGTTCATACATCCAGCAATGTTTATAGAGTGTTTGCTGGCCACTCGCCGGCCACCTTGACCACAGGGAGGACCAAGGAGCTGACCCCTGAAGTGAAGGAGAACTTCATCAACTTCGCCAAGTCCCTGCGCCTCACCGATGACCACATCGTCTTCACTGTCCCAATTGGTAATGGCCAGTGTGGACTATCCAGGCCCACTGCTGTCCCCCACTGCCTCCCAGGGAGAGGGGGGCGGAAGAGGGGCTCAGCCCTCTGCTCTGTCACTGAAGCCCCTCCCTGGGAGCCACTCTGGGTTCAGGAAGACCCTGCCCCAACCCAGGGATCTGAGGGGCACCCAGGGATCTGGGCCCCAAGTGTTCCTCCTTGACAGATGAGGATTTCAGACCCAGGTTGAAATTCTCCCAGTCTCTCGGCCCTGGGGTCCCCTTCCCCCTACGACCCAGGCCCTCACTATCTGGGACCACTTCCTCCTCCCTCCCCCTTGTCTGGGGCCCCTATCCTCCTCGCTTTAAGGCCTGCTCACCACTGACTTGAAAGGCGGCCTTGTCTTCAGGCAGCCTGGACTGGGCATGGGGCTCCAGCCGGGCTGCCCAGGGAGCCAGCAGCCCCCCATAGCTGGGGGACTGCCAGGGCCCAGCAGGTAAACAGGTGGGCAGCCTGGTGCCCGAGTGGATGTGTGGCAGGGCCTCGCTGGCCTGCTCTGGAGAACGGGGTGCCCCCGAGCTGCTCATCCTGAGGCCTTCCTCCCAAACCCCTGCTCCCAGCCCTGAATGGAACCCCCAGATCTGCAGTTGCTGGGCCAGGCTGGAGCCTGGGGTGCCCAGGGGCAGGGCAGGCATCCCAGTGGGCAGAAGTCACGCACACACACACAGACACAGCCCTGCCCATTCTGACAGACTCTCTCCCCCACAGACCGGTGCATCGATGACCAGTAAGCCTGCAGTGAGTACGGCTGGGGAGCGGGGGCAGATGGGAGCCAGGGGGGTGCAGTGGGCCTGGGGTCTCAAACTACCTTTGCACCCCCCCACCCAGGACAGTTGCTGTCTCTACTTCCCCATCTCCCTCTCAGGTGCCTCCAGTCTCTCTTTGCTCCCGCCCGCCTCATGCCAGCCTTTGCCTGGCCCAGCACCCAGTTAGCCCCCCCACCAGCCTGGACACCAGTGACAGGAGAGAGCCCAGAGACCCTTCTCCGGGTCTGCCCCGCAGCAGCTCCTTGGGCTGCAGCCCTGAAGATGCAGCCCCGCCTTGCCTGCTAAATAAACACATGCCCCGCCCCCAGTCTGTGCTGCTTGACTGTGCTCCTGGACTCCTGGGCCACTGGGCGGAGGACAGGCAACGGCTGGGCTCACATCAGCATGGCTCCCGGAGCCCCTCAGGTCCTCAGCAAGAGACGGCAGCCCCAGGGCCCGTAGCCAGCTTTGGCTGGACCCTTCCTAGCCCCCCACCCCAGGCCAGCAGCAGGCCTCACATGACCCTGACTTCAAGGAGTGACTGGCCCAGCAGAAACACTGAAGGGGCCACACCTCGTTTCCACGTTCGGCCACCTGCAACAGGCACCACCGCAGAGGCTCAGCCAGGGCCGGGGAGCTGGAGGGGGGCTGCGAGGGCTGAGGTGCTATCACACTCAACTTCCTCAGGACCCCTGTGGGTGCTGGAAGATGGCAGCTGGTGTAGCAGCTGCATTGTCCTGTGGTCTGGTGTGTGAACCTTGACCACAGGAGTGGCGTGGGCAGGGTCCAGGTTCGCTTTGGCTTCTGGGAGTAGAGAAGGGGCCAGCCAGGTAGCGGGCTTCATCACCTGCATGATCCAGCTCCCCATCCTCCCACCCTCACTCACTGCCTGGGGATGAGGCTTTGGCTGGGTTCTCCTCTCCTTTCCTCCCACCTGCCTCCCTCTGCCCAGATCTTTAGCCCCAGGCTCCAGGCCCCAGGCACACGCTCAGGTCCAGAAGAAAGGCCACTCCTTGAATACCGTGGTGGGGGTCGTGCCCAGTTCTCCATGGAGTCTGACTTCTAAGAGGACAAGTTGAGGGCTTCCCCTGCCTGGTTCCCATGATGGGATGGGAGTCCTGGGGTTGGGGAGGTGGTACTGTCTGGGGCTGGGTTGTCTCCCAGGAAAGAGGGGGTTGAATGCCTGGCAGAGGAGTGAGCAAGGCTGAGAAAGGAGGGCTGGGCACCTGTCTTTGGCTGACTGGTGAGAGGCCCTCCCAGTGACCACGGTATTTCACTAAGACAGAAGAGCCCTGTGTCTTCTGATGGGCACAGAAACACCTGCGTCTGTGTATAGCACACAAGTGTGCAGAGACACGGCAGAAACACAGATGACATATGTGGACATGCTGACGCAATCCACACACACATATCCTTACAAGCACAGGACACCCAAAGAAAAACACAGGCACATGTTTTCTCCCAGATGTGAAATCATACCTGGGATCACAGGGGCCCACTCTGTGTGTGAGTCCACAGACAAGGGGTGAGGACACCCTGGCACAAGGAGCAGCAGACCTTCAGAGAGACATACAGGTTCCCAGAAACATGCCAACGCATGTAGGGTACACACCACACAGACGCAGCAGGTGGTTGGGAACGCTCATGCATGGAGCTTGCTCGGGGACCCCTGATGGCACATGTCCACCCATCTGAGTGCCCAGTTCCCCAGGCACACTCCCAGCACCCTTCCGAAGCCAAGACTCTTCCCTCTCCAGGAGTGGCCCAGGTGCTACCTGCCACCTGCTCCATCCATGGGCACAGTATCTTCAGAGAGGGCTGGGGAGTGTGCCTCAGGTGGTGGGGAGTAAGTGGAGGCCTGGCAGGTAGGGGAATGGGAGGAGAGGTACCCACCCCTTATAGTCAAGGAGGGTGAGCTGACCCGGGTGAGGGATTGTTCACTACAATCCTTCCCATCTGGTTCAGCATGGGCCTCGCCTCCACTCCACCTGGTTCAGGCAGAAGGTGGGGCTGCCATCATGCAATGCAGCGGTGGTGCTGACTGGGGGACGCAACTGCATCCTCCACGTTCCTCAGGAGAAACAGCAAGACAGCTTCTGGGACAGAGAGGATCCCTCCTCGTTGTCATCATCAGGGAACACACCTGGGCCTGACCCCCACCTGAAGGATGGCCTTCTGGCAGGAACTACCAGTGTGAGACCAGAACCAGGCCTCGGAGCAGTTACAGTGACAGGAGTCCCAGTAAGTAAGCCCCTCTCCCCTGGACATAAGCCTGACTCAGCTGTGTCCCTGGCCAGGATCACACCTGTGGGGCCAGCTCAGGAGAGAGAATTTCTGGCTGGATGACTTGTGGCAGGGCTCCCTTTCCAAGCTGATAAAAAGGGTAAAGTATCATGGCAGCTGGGCAGACCTTATCTCGACGCCTTTCTTGACTGACAGCCACAAGCTGCACTCTACTGACTATGACTCTCAAGGAGGCTGTGAATGGATACTGTCCCTATACATTGTTGTTTTTGTTCAGGCGCTCAGTCGTGTCCAACTCTTTGCAACCCCATAGACTGCAGCATGCCAGGCTTCCCTGTCCTTCACCATTTCCCGGAGCTTGCTCAAACTCATATTAATCAAGTCGGTGATACCATTCAACCATCTCGTCTTCTGTCTTCCCCTTCTCCTCCTGCTTTCAGTCTTTCCCAGCATCAGGGTCTTTTCCAACGAGCCGGCTCTTCGCATCAGGTGGCCCAAGTATTGGAGTTTCGGCTTCAGCAACAGTCCTTCCAATGAATATTCAAGGTTGATTTCCTTTAGGAGTGACTGGTTTGATCTCCTTGCTGTCCAAGGGACTCTCAAGTCTTCTCCAACACCACAGTTCTAAAGCATCTTCTTCGGCGCTCAGCCTTCTTTATGGTCCAACTCTCACATCCATACATGACTACTGCAAAAATTGTAGGCTCTACACATTGGGGCCTTAGAAACGCGTCTCAGATTTCGCCCACGGGGAGGCGCCGGCTAGCTAGGGAAGAGTAGGGTTCCAGTTGCCCTGCCCTCGTGCCAGGTCGCTCGCCCGAGGTGAAGGCCGAGCCTCCACTGCCTAAGTTTCTCCTGGGGGTCGCCCTGGATGGTCCAACTTGGCCGCCAGGAGAGGGGCGGGCCTGGGGAAACCGGCCCAAGTGGGCGGAGCTCGACTGTGAGGCAGGGTGTGGGAGGGGCTCTGTGGGGCGGAGCCTTGCGGTCGGCTGGGGGCGGGGTTTTGGAGGCAGGGCACAGTGGAGGCGGAGCTCCAGCCTCCGGGCTCCGCCTTAGGGGCGGGTCCCGGCCGCCCGGGCGCTTTCCACCGCGGTGTTCCACCCTTCCGGCTCGGAGTTTCATTCACCGCCTCCACCTTCCGCCCCGCGCCGGCAGTCGGCGAGACCGTCGCCGCGTTCCATCATCCCGCGGCCCTTGCGGCGCCCGAGCCCGCAATGTCGGGCCCCAACGGGGACCTGGGCACGCCGGTGGAGGCGGGCGCGGAAGGCGAGGAAGAGGGCTTCGGGGAAGCAGGTGACTCGGGGTGGGGTGGGGTGGGGTGGGGTGGGGGGAGCTGCTGAAGCGACGTTTGCTTTCTCGGGGGTGCCCTCCTGGGAGGAGGAATAGGGGCCGGAAAGAAACTGCAGAGCCCTCCCATCCCCCGCCCCAGGGAGGGTCCGGAGCTGCAGGCGCTTTCCTGAAATTTGGGGCGAGCACTTGCGAGCTGGCCCCTGGAAACCGCAGCCCTGGAGAACTGTGGTCAGTCGAGCCTGTTTTACAGATGAGGAAACTGAGGCCGCTTCAGGGATCACTCGCTTTTGGGGGGAGAGGGGGCGGTGGATTAGGACCTGCTTCAGCCACCTCTTTCAGCCCCTGCGGAGATGGGGACTCCTAAGGGGGCAAGGCTGGGTGTGGACCCTCCGGGGTTAGCACAAGGGGCTATCTTGGTGGGCATGCCACCCTGCTGAGTCAGCATCCGCAGCCACCTTTGCTGGTAGTGGTCTGGAGTCCTGGCGAGTGTGACTTGCTTACCCAGCATCCTGTTGCCTGCACAGCACTGCGAGGGGGAACGGGTGGGGGAGGTAGGAGGCTGGATAAGGAGCGAGAAAGATCAGCTCCCTTATCACCTTCTGGAGACTCAGTTTCCCCATCTGTAAAATAAGAATAATGGCTTAGTGTCCACCCACACTGAGATGTATAAGGATTAAATGAGAAAACGAATGGATAGCAGGCTCCAAGCATGCAAGTGTTCTGTAAATGGTTAGTCCCTTTAGTGTAATAAAGATTAGTGTATTAACCTGGAGGTCAGGACTTAGTAAATGAGGGCTAAGTATAGACTCTGCTTTTGGCTGTTTTGGGTAACAGCTTTATTGAGCAATAATTCACAAACTATACAATTAACTTATTTAAATTGTACAATTCAGTGGGTTTTAGGATATTCACAGAGTTGTGCACCCATCCATCAAGACCACAATAGTTTTAGAACACTTCCTCACTCAAGATCTGCATTTTTATTAACAAAGAGGTACAGTGAATGGGTAAGCGGTGGGCTGCCCAGTTCCCCCTGGGCACTGCTGGTGAAGAGCAGCCAGGTGAGGTGCTGGGAGCTGTGATGGGGGCATTTGGAAGGACCTCCCAGGAGGCATGTTGAGTGGAAGTTGGTAGATTGACAGGACTTAGGACATAAAGGAAGAGGGTGTCCTCAACGGAAGGCAAAGACTTGGGACTGAGAGGTACCCTTGACACTTGACTCAGACAAAGCCCAGCCCCAGGAGTGGAGACACCCGCCTCCCCCAGCCTCCTCCCCACTTGGGTTTCTTGACCAGAATATGAAATGTTGCTAATAGTGACCATCTACTAAGTGCTTGCTGTAGCCAGACCCTGAATTCTTGATATATGTATTTGATGCCTCACAATAACCTACTTTTTGTCCCCTTTTCCCAGAAAAGTGCAGTAACTTGCTGGGATGGAGCGGAACTGGGACTGAAACCCAAGTGCCCCTGCCCCCCTAGCACCACCAACCAGCTGCATGACCCTTGGCAGGTCTCTTCCTTCTTGGACCTCAGTTTCCCCATTTATACCACAAGGGAGTTGGACTCTAAGATCCAACAGACGCTTTCCAGGACTCTGTTCTCTGTGAGTTAGGACAACTCTGAGCAATGAGTACCCTTCCCCCAGAAGGCAGAAACCTTTGCACCCTTATCCTAGACACACTTTTTTGACGCTGGCCATTCTCACACACCGCCAGCCACTTCCCGTTTGTCCCAAGCTGGCAGCTGAGTGTATCTGAGTCATGGGCTGGCTCAGAACTGGGTCCCGCAGTGGGCACAGGCCCAGACCTTGGGTCCTAAGAGACACTGTGTTGCTGAGAGAGGCAGGTCAGAAGTGTCAGTGGAGGAGAGAGTGATGGTTTCTGATGGAGACCAGGGAAGGCTTCTTGGAAGAAGAGGCATTTGGAACTGGTCCTTGAATAGCTGTTGTGGTTGAAGCATTCAGGGTGGCACGGTCAGTTGAGAAAAGGCAGAAGGCTGGAAAGTCAGGCTCCATTCATTCATCCATTCATTCAACAAATGCTCACTGTGTGACAGTGAGGGTACTGGGGAAACAGCAGTGGACACAGGACCCCTCTCGCAGAGCACTCACCACAGTCTGGTGGGAGAGACAGACCGGCACACAATCACAGCAATCGAGCCGGAGATGAAGGCCATGGAGCTGTGAGAGCAAGGGGGTCAGGAATAGAGGCCTGACCCAGGCTGGGGCGCCATCCGCGCTACACTTGAAGGATGGGTGGGGCTCCTCCAGGAGAAGAGGAGGGAAGCAAGACAGAGGAGGACACGGCACACTCCAGGCAGAGACCACAGCAGGTTCAAGGGGCCTGAGGTGGGCAAAGGCAGGTGTGAGAGAAGAAGGGAGGAGGCAGGGGAGAGGGGTAAGAGGAGGGAGCAGGACCTGGGAGTCTGCCAGGAACCTTATTCTGAGGGCGGGGGAGCCAGGCAGGGCTAGAGAGTAGGGTCTGCCTGGGGACAGAGGCCTGGATTGCCTGACTCAGGCGCATGGGCTCTGGCCTCTAGGCAGTTGATGCAGGAAGTAGAGAGACTCGGCACCTGGCAGGACTTCCCAGGCTGGACACTGTCTGCCTGACCTCCCTATGACCACCCTAACCCTAGAAAAAGATGGCATACTAAGCTATTTCTCCAATGCCTTTCTTCTTTTGATATACACCCATTTTCCAGATGATGACAGTGAGGAGTAGGGACTTGCCCGAAGCCCTTTTTGAAATAGGCTGGCAGACAATGGTGGTGGTGGGGAGGGCGCCTGTGAGCCCTGAGGAGATATGGGACCTTGACTGTCTTTCCCCTTCCTTCCAGAATACGCTGCCATCAACTCCATGTTGGACCAGATCAACTCCTGTCTGGACCACCTGGAGGAGAAGAATGACCACCTCCATGCCCGCCTCCAGGAACTGCTTGAATCCAACCGGCAGACTCGCCTTGAGTTCCAGCAGCAGCTTGGGGAGACCCCTAGTGATGCCAACCCCTAGGCTCTGGGGGCCCCCAGCCAGGCCCCAACCCTGACTTGCTGGGCCAGGCTCTGGCCTGAACACTAACCACCTGGCTTAGATACCTTCTTAAGGGCTGGCCGACAGATCTCCTGGGGGTTCTGCCTGCCTAGGCCACCTTTCTGGTACTTCCCTTGGTGTGCCTGGGCCAGCCCCCACCTCCCAGCATCCCCTCCTGGAGCCAGGTGTAGGCCAGCGGCTCACCCAGCATGCCTGCCTGCCCAACTCCTGGACGATCCCCACTCTGCCCAGGCCTTGAATGTCCACATTAAACGGGTCTCCAACACCACTGTGCCTTCTCTCTCTTCTGTATCCTGGGATGAGGACCCCAGTGGCCGCCAGAGGTGAACAGGGCAGTGGAGGCATTGATCACACGCTGGTGGTTCACAAGCCTGGTGGTGGGGCTGGGGTTCTTGGCCTTCTTGTATTTCTGGGCACAGAGGTGCAGGTGAGGTCAGGGCTTCCTCCCCACTGGATATGCTCCTGGCCAGAGGTTGCTCCCCCAGACCAGCTGAGACAGCATCAGCCATGCTGTGTGACCCTGGGTGATGTGCTCAGCTTCTCTGGGCTCTAGGGCCTTTCTGCAAGACAACCAAGACCAAGATACGCTGTGTAGCCTTGGGTTCTGCCCTCCAGCTCTTGATCCTCAGTCTTGGTCCTCAGTCTCCCCATCTGGCCAATCACAGGGCTGGTCTGGTTGTCTGTCTCTAAGGGTCCTTCCAGATGGGGAAGTAGAACTAAAAAGCTTGCTCAGCCAGGGCTCCACTCACTGATGATTCATCATAAGGTCTCCTGACAAGAAGGGTGGGGCCTCTGCTAATGAATATGAACTTGGAGCCAGAGGGCCTGAGCAGTGAGGACCCCCCAGCTCCTGCACCAACTTTGGTAAGGTCCAGCTAGAGAGAGGCCAGGATGGGCGTCCAGAGCTCAGGCTTGGGGTCAAATCCTGGCCTGTCACCAGATGTATGACCTTCCGCAGGCACTGGACTTTGCTAGGCCTCAGTTTCTTCGTCTGTAAAGTGGGTATAACAACAAGACTTACCTCCTGGGGATACTGTGAAGATTAAATGAGATCTTACTTGAAGGTAGTATTTTCCTAGCCTGGGTACATGCTTAAGAGGAATACTGAGGCTCAGAAGGTGAAACACCTCATAATCCCAGAGTCCTTGGTGAGGGACCCTGTCTTCAGCTTTCCACTTGTGTCTTCTCACTATCTGCAGAGGCTGGGCGCCAGCTGAGAGCTGGCTGGGGGCCCCCCTTCCCCTTTCCATGCAGACAGAAGTGCTGGTGGAGACTATACAGGCCAAACTACCTTCCTTTATTGGATTTTCAGTAAAAATACCAACCATATCAAAGTCTCCACACAGACTCCTAAAAAGCATAGCCGATCGGGACGGAGATGGGGCAGGCATGGGGTGCTCCCTCCATCAGGTTCTGAGGCGTCTGGAGCGCCGGGGCAGTGGGGGCCGAGGGGGTGTGGACGTCACCTTGCTGGGGGTTTTGGCTGTGTCCTGGGTGCTGGGCTGGCTGGGCGCACGGCCGCCGGAGGTGAACAGAGCGGTCAGGGCATTCCGGGCGTTGATGGCACACCGGCGGCTCATGGGCCTGGTGGTGGGGCTGGGTTTCTTGGCCTTCTTGTACTTCTGGACACAGAGAGTGCGGGTGAGGTCCAGGCTTCCTCCACACCTGGTGTGCCCCTGGCCACAGGCTGCTTCCCCGGCCCCGCTGAGACTGTTGGACATGCTATGTGACCCTGTGTGACGTGCTCACCTCTCTGGGCTGGACCTCTAGTGCTAATCCTCCGGCCCTCAACACCACCCACTCCAGAACAATTGCAAAAAGACCTTGGCCCAACCTGGCTTGGATTCCCTTTGTGGGTAGAGCCTCTTGTTGGGGGCTGTGCCCAGGGGCTGAGGCCAAGCCTAGGAAGGAGGTGGCCACCTGCTGTTCCCGTCAGCTTGGGCGGAGTCTGACCCCCGGCGGCAGGGCGGAGCGGGGCAGGAGGCCGGACTCACCTGCAGGTTCTCGAAGTGGGCCAAGGACTTGCAGTGGGAGAGCTGCGCCCCTGAGTTGCTGTGGTAGAACTTGTGGCAGATGCGGCAGACGTAGCCCATCACGGGCACCAGGAAGTCCACCCCTGAAGGACAGCAGGGTCTAAGCGCTTACATCCCCACGCCAGCCTGGTGCCTCCCCGCCCCACCTATGGGCCTATCCTCCCCTAATAGCCTCCAGGTGGGGAAAGAGACCAGGACAGGCTGCCTGGCCAGGACACTGTGACCGGGACCTGAGGCCCATAGCTCCTGCAGGTGGGGTAAGGGCTGGGGTCTTACCGTATGCGGTGTTCGGGCTGTAGGTCTCCGAGCCTTTCCACTCCTCTACGGATATGTCTCTGGATCTCATCTGGAAACACACCAATGTGGGCCCTGGTTGGTTCTGGCTTCCCTTAGTCGCCTCCTAAACACAGGCAGGGCCTGGAACCCACCCATGCTCTTCAATGCCAGCCCCTGGATTTCCAGGAGGACGTTGCAGGTGGCATCCGCTAAGCCTTTGCCCATGCTGGTCCTGTGCCCCAGAGTGGCCTTCCCAATCTATACTTTCCAGGTGAGGCTCAGTCCGTCCCCTCCTCCGGGAAGCCCTCCTGTTCCCACAGTGGCCATAATCCATGCCCAACACATCACACGTGGCATTTCACTGAATCCTCCTAACAACTTTCTATGGTTCACCCATCTCACATGTGAGGAAACTAAGGCCCAGGCTCATTAACTCACTTGCCCAGGGTCACCCAGCTGGTTGATGCAGGAGTAGGGTAGTGAACCCTGGTGAACCCCAAGCCCTGGTTAGCCTTTACCATGAGCCTCTGCCAGCTCCCAGAGGCTGCAGAGACCACAGTCTTGGGGGGGTGGGTTTCAAGTGATCACCTGCTCGACATGAGCCCCTTCTGGACAAGGCCATGCTTGGCAGTGCCCTCGACCACTTACCAGGCAAACAAATGCGGCCTCTAAAAATGATGACCACCCCCAAGGCTGTGGCCCTTCCTTACAGTCTGAGCTGGGACTATTACTTCTAAGCAGAGAAAACAGAGGCTTAGAGAAACCAACAATAGGGTCATGCCACTATTGACTTCTGAGCAGCAAAGCTGGCATCACCCCCAATTTGTTTAGGGCTGGAGGCCACGCATGCAACCATCCATCCACAGCCCCTCTGTGCATGCCCTCTTTGGCTGCCCCCTCACCACCCTGGACTGTGACTGGCAAGCTATATAAGGACAGGGGCCAGGCCTTGGTCCCCAGTATTCCTGGTATCCAGGACCAGGGCCTGGCCCAGAACAGGTGCTCTGGAAACACCTGTTAAACTGAAAAGCTCCTCCAGCTCCTCACTCATGGGAGACAGCAGAGCTGATTTATTCTAAGCACAGGCTGTGGAGTCTCGCTTCCTCGCATCCAAATGGGTGAGACTCTGCCAGGAAAGTGCCTGGTTACATGCCTAGCATATAGTAAGTGCTCAACAAATGTTGACTTCGGGAGTTCCCTGGTACCCTAGTGGTTGGAATTCCAGGCATTCACTGCCATGGCTCAGGTTCAATCCTTGGTCAGGGAACTGAGATCCCACAAGCCATGTGGCATGGCAGAAAAAGGAAAAAAAGTGTTGAGAGCTTCCCTAGTGGCTCAGCAATAAAGAATCCACCTGCCAATGCAGGAGACATGGCTTTGATCCCTGGTCCAGGAAGATCCCACATGCCAAGGAGCAGCTAAGCCTGTGAGCCACAACTACTGAAGCCCTAGTGCTCTAGAGCCCGTGCTCTGCAACAAGAGAGGCCACTGCAATGAGACGCCTGCGCACCCAACTAGAAAGTAGCCCCCGCTCGCCACAACTAGACAAAGCCTGTGAGGGAATGCAGACCCAGAACAGGCAAAAATTAATAAATAAATAAGATTATTTTAAAAATCAGGCAATCTGGCAAGCTTTCTCTGTAAAGAGCTTGATAATAAGTACTTTTTTAAAAAAAAGTTGACTGCTCTCGCCACCATCATCATCACCATCATCACCTTTCACCGACTTTCCTGTATGGACCATGTAGCTCCCCTCTCCATGTCTCTGTGATGCTATTCTCTTGGCCTAGGATGCCTTTCTCTTCCACAACACAAGAAAAAATTTCAGGCAGGCTTTCAAGACCTTGCATATTTCACCTGCCACCCTACCGTCATCATGATGCATATTTACACGTTGTCATATTAAAGATAGTTCCTAATAATACTAGATTGTGGCATGTCTTTGTGCTTGCAAATGCCAGCACAGTGTCTCCTGGCCCCTGGGAGGTGGGGGAAGGTCTCTCCTGGTCTGGGAGTCCAGCCTCCAGCCTCCTTTCCACGCCCCCTCTCCCTAAGCACCTGCTTGCAGAATTCCTCCTCAGCCTCGATCTCTTCTTCCTCCTCGTCATCCTCCTCCTCTTCTTCATCGCCCTCAAAGCAGCCCACAGCGTCCACCGTGATGAAATGGTCCTCGTCTTGGCCGGCTATATCCTTCTCCAGCGTCTTCAGCTTCCCGGGGTGGGTAAGGGCTCAGGTCAGCTCTGGGCAGCCACAATGTGACACCCCAACCACCTCACACCCCAGAGAACTCCAGTCCCTCTGGCCCTGCTGTGAATTTGGACGGGAATACACCTCAACTTGCTGTGTGGCCTTGGCCAAGGCTCCGTAGTGCTCTGGGCCCCTGTCCTCTGAGGGAGCTGGGGTTACCTCCTTGGCTTTGTCCTTATGGCCTTGGGACTTCACATGCTCCACAAACTTGCGGGGGGTCTTGAAGTAGCGGTTGCAAATGGTGCAGAAAGGTCGCAGGGATTGTTTGGCGAGCTGAGGAATGGAAGGCGGGCCCAATGGGCAGTGGCAGGGGCAGCGTCCCCAGGTGCAGCTGGGCAGGGCCCAGCGAGACGCCACCTCCCACCTGCAGGCCTCAGGTGTGCTACCTCCAGTGTCAGGGTTAGGGCTAGAGTTAAGCCACTCTGCAATCAGCAGACTGTGCTCCACAGAACACAGGCAAACACAAGATGGGATGGTGGATGGTAACAGAGAGACAGGACAGTCAGAAGACAGAGAGGGCAGGTGCCAGAGGACCCCATGAGCCCCGAGGCTGAATGCAGGGTGAGATGGTGCCTCGCCCACACTGGACAGATGGGGAACCTGAAGCCCAGAGAGGAAACATGACTGATTCATCACAAGCTACAGCCATGCAGGGACAAAGACTGACGTTCACTTTCTGCTTCCAACCTGGGCTCCCTCCTCCCCAGCCCCGGACTTGGAGACCACACCTGGGGTGCCTTTGCAGCCAGCGCTGGGCCCGTACCTTGTGGTCCTGCGTCCTGCGGTGCTGGATCAGGTCCCCCACGTAGTAGAGCTGGCAGGTGTGGCACCAGCGCCTGGGGGGAGGCTCCCTGATGACAATCAAAACAAGCACAGCGTGACACCCCATTCTTGTTGGAGAGACAGCCGCTCTTCCGGACGCTCCACAAGTGGATGCGAGTCCAACAGAATCGGTTTTTTTGGAAACTTAACAAACGGATTCTAGGGTTCGTCTAGAAGAATGCTTAAGTATAAGAGAGAAAACTTGGGGGGAGGGATGAGATTTAGAAGCACTGGGGACACCAGGAGGCCACCAGGACAGGTGACAGAGCGGAAAATACCTGGCCTTGAGAACTCCTCTTTACCCTCCAGTTTGGACGCCCTGCCTTTCCCAGAGCTTGTCTGAGCCCTTCCCCAATTCCAGGACCTGTCTCCATGCCAGTAAGTCAGGCCCCGCTCTGGGACCCCCAAAGTGCAACTGCCATAGCATTGTCCACAATGGATTGGGAGGATCTGATTCCCTCTCTGCCCTCACTGGACTGTGAGCTCTGGGAGGCCAGGACCTCACCCCAGCATCCCTGGGGTTTGGCAGGGGATCAGTCCAGAGCTCCTGACTGTGAGGGAAGGACAGACAGCCCAAAGACAAGGACTGCCGCATTCTGGGCGGGGCTGAGTCAGGATCCAGCAGTGTCAGGACGCAGTGTGGCGAATCTTCTCCACCTGAAGCTTGTTTACAGCTTGGGCTACAGCCCTGCATTCTGTCGCAAGATCTATTTTTATATAGTCAAACTCATTCTGCAAATGCAATTTTGGATCCTGTTTGGTCCTGACATTGCATCATGCATATGTTTCCACACTGTCAGCAATTCCCTGCCGTTGCCCTATATATCATTAGTTCTTCCACCAAGTGGAAGAACGGATCTAAGTCCCTAGTTTGGGATATTTTATATCATTTCCAAGTAAATTTTTTCACCACTGCATGAACTCTGCAAGGAACATCTCTGTGAGTCACCTTTCTCCTGGCTTTATGCTAATTTGGCCCAAGTGTAACTCCTAGGTCAGCAAGCCAGGGGAGGCTTAAGGGTGGAGACCATCCTATAAAGCCACAGGGAAATTCCTCTCGAACTGAGAACCAGCTAACAGAGACACAGCCTTTGAAGAGAGCTCCCCGTCACTCAGGGAATGCAAGCAGAGGCCACCCAAGGGCCCTTCCTGTCCCCTCACCCCACCCAGGGGAGCTGCAAACTGTGACTCTCTGTAAATCCTCATGGCAGAGCCCCTGACCACTGACTCAGAGCTATCTGACCAGGGAAAGGATCTGATTTGGCCTCCACAGGACTCGTTTCTTATTTTTTTAAGACTTTTTTTGGGGGGGCGGATATGGATCATTTCTAAAGTCTTGGTTAAATTTGTTACAATACTTCTTCTGTTCTATGTTTTGGTTTTTTGGCCACAAGGCACATAGGATCTTAGTTCCCCAACCAGAGATCGAACCCACACCCTCTGCATTGGGAGGTGAAATCTTACCCACTGGACCACCAGGTCTGCTGTTCTGGTTTTAATTCTGAACTAGCTGTTAACATTATGAAATTGGGAGAATCACATACAAATCGGTTTCTAGATGCTTCTGAGAAACCAGGAAATCTGGAGCTGAGTGGCAGCTGTTTGGTGAGACAGAGCCCGTGTACCCTAGAGTGGACTGAGCCAATGTCGTCCTGTTTCTCTCATTGCTGACGCCTCCCGGCTCCTGCAGGCCTCAGTGGTTGCCCACTGAGCATCCCAAGAGCCAGTCCCAGACTCTGGAGGGCTGACATTTCTAATGGACCAAGCCCCCATGACCAAGAAAGGAGGAAACCCAGGGAAGTTCTAATCTCAGGCCATTAGATGAGCATGTCCTGCCTGACCATCAGGCCCTGTGGTTGGAGGCAACACATATGCCAGGGGAGTGGGGGGTCTGTGCCACAACCCAATTCCCTCCCACATAGGGGGTCACACTGTTCCTGCCTGGATGGAGCCTTAAGAGACCGTCTAGGGGCTTCCCTGCTGGCCCAGGGGTTAAGAATCTGCCTGCCAATGCAGGGGACACAGATTCAATCTCTGATCCAGGAACTAAGATCCCACATACCATGGGGCAACCAAGTCCATGAGCCACAACTACTGAAGCTGGCATGCTCTAGGAAATCTGTGCTCTGCAAAGCTTGAGAAGCCACCCCAACGAGAAGCCTGTACTCCACAACTAGAGAGTAGCCCCACTTGCTACAATTAGAGAAAGCCTGCACTCAGTAACAAAGACCTAGCACAGCCAAAAATAAATAAATAAAAATTTTCTTTTAAAAACAGAGAGGCTGTCTAGTTCATGAGTTCCTGCCGTACACCCCTCGCCAGGCCATTTTACAGATCAGGAAAACTGAGGGCCAAGGCCACACAGTGAAGAAGTATTTGGGAGAGGGCAATCATAATCCCTTAAGACCTTGTGGATGGTAGATCAGGGGCCCCCCTCCGCCTAGGCTGGCTTGTGAGACCACCTCCCCTGCCCCGTCCAGAGCCTCTGGGACCCCCCACTCACTCGTCCTCTCTCTCCAGGACATCCCGGGGCACAGGCAGCAGGGAAAGCAGGTAGGCTTGGCTCATGTGCTGGATCTCGCCGAGCCGCTGCTGGTGCTGGGCTCCCGACATGTGCTCCTGGAAGTCCTGCAGCAGGTGGGAGCGAGAAAGGGGTGTGAGCAGTGAGCCCCTGAACACTGGGGCTAGAGGAGGCCTCCAACCTGGGCTTCCTGGCCACCCCACCGCCTCTGGGAGGACCTTTCTCTTACAACCCTGTATGGGCCAGAGAAAGATGGTAAACTGAGGCCCAGAGTGAGCACACGCCAGCCAGAGCCTCTGCTCCTGCTGGAGACCATGAGCACCTTGGAGGTGAGGAGCAGTCTGATCAAATTCCAGGTCCCCGTGGCTCTGCTCAGGCCAGGCACAGAGGGGTGGCGCTAACAATAGAGACAGTAATCATACCAGTGTGATGCTGTTATTAAGGCTGCACTCTCTCTGGGCCAGCCCAGGGACTCATGACTTCAATGTCAAGTTGTTGAATCCCCAGAACCTCCCTGGGAGGTAGTTTTTCTTTTTCTAGAGGTGGGTTCTAAATGTTTCTTCTGATGCATGCAGAAACTGAGGCACCAATGCCTCAGTTTGGAAGGTAGAATTCACCTTCCAAAACCCACATAGCCGGTCAGGGCTGATTTGCACCAGGTCCACCCGACTCTGAAATCCTGCCCCCTTGGCTGGTCCAGAGATGTTTTGTGAGCAAAGGTACAGCTGCCGGAGGTGGGGCTTGGGGGCCCAAGTGAACACAGAGGCAGGAAAGGCAGGCTGGGTATCACATACAGACCCCAAACCCTCCACCCACCCACGAGATCTCCCACCCACCCACCGGCGCGTACCTGCTGGCTACTGCAGCTGGCCTTGCAGATGTAGCAGAAGAACTGAAGGGCCTGCTTAGAGGGTGTGCTGGCCACCGCAGGGGTGGCAGAGGTAGAGTCGCCAGCCCGGGGCGCAGGTGTGAGGGGTACGGTGCTAAAGGCCCGGCTGTCGCTGCTCTGCAGGATGGTGACCTTCAGGGAGCCCCCAGCCCCCCACACCTGCACGGGGAGCATGAACAGAGCTACCACCAGCTGAGCACTTATGGTGGGTCAGCCCTGTGCTGAACTTCTAGGAGCACTCCTGACAGCCCATTTTACAGGCGGGAAAACTGAGGCTCTGAGCCATTAGGTGATCACCCAGGCTTGCTCAACCAGGCAGCACTGTAGTCAGTATTCAAAAACCCAGGTCCCCCTCAGTTCCCACTGCCTTCTGTGACAGATGCAAGGAAGGGAAGGGGGCTTGGCCACAGTTATACCATAAGGCTCCCCAGGTGGCGCCAGGGATAAAGAACCCGCTTGCCAATGCAGGAGACATAAGAGACGCAGGTTCAGTCCCTGCATCGAGAAGATCCCCTGGAGGAAGACATGGCTACCCACTCCAGCATTCTTATCTGGAGAATCCCATGGACAAAGGAGCCTGGTGGGCTACAGTCCATAGGGTCACAAAGAGTTGGACAGGACTGAAGCAACTTAGCACACAGAGTAGAAGGCAGGACTGGGCCCCAGGCCCCAGATGCAGGCTTCCACACCACGCTGTCTCCGCTGGAGCAATGTAAGCCATGTGGGGCTCTGAGAGCTCTAGTTTTGGGGTGAGCAAGCTGGAATGGACCCTTATCACCAAAAGTGCCTCCAGATTGTCAGAGCAAAGGCACGTAAAGGCCCACATGAGAGCTGATGAACGCTGTCAAACCCAATCTGGTCTGCCCACAAACCCAGGAGGAGGGCTGCCGTCACATTTCATAGGAGGGGAAACACAAGGGGGTCCCGGGTAGGGGGGGCATGGCTGGGGCAGAAGGAGGCCCTCCCACCACTGGGCGCACCGTGTGGTCCTCATCAGCATCTCTACCCACCCCCAGCATCTCTCTCGCTCTTTTTTCACATTCTGCCACATCCAGGCCACCAGTCAACTCCTCCTGGCTCTCCTCCACGCTGACCTGGGCGCCAACTGGCTCTGGCGGGGCCTCCTCTGGGCCTGAAATGACAGATGTGCTCCATTTCCCAGGGCCCATCTCCCACTTGGGCCCTGAGGGATGCAGGCCTGAGAGTCACTTTCTCCGCCCACAGCCAGGACCTTGAAGCGTCCAGTGCACATAGACTGGAATCCTGGATCCAGGCCCAGCCCTCGGTCCCAGGCAGCACCCAGTCAGGGCTGGACAGGGCTGGGGGAGGAGCAGGGTCCCAGCAGAGCAAGTCCCATCACCGGGCCAGCTGGGAGTCAGTGCTCACTTACCTGCTCCAGCTTCTACTGTGTCAGGCAAAGTTTCCGGCGCTGTGGAGGAAACCAGAACTGGGGCTTTCTCCGACGCTGGCACCGACGCCTGTGGCTGAGTCTGAGGCCGTCCCTGGGTCGGTTCCGGGGGCTGCACCGGGAACCGCACCGGGGGTTGCTTGGGTGGCTGCTCCAGCGGCTGGAGCCTCGGCTGTGCTTCCGTCTGGACCTCTGGGTATGTCTGCGTCTGTGCCTGCTTCTGTAGCAGTGGCTGCACGTGCCTGGGGGGCTGCGGCTGTGCCTGCAGCTGCGCCTGTCTCCGTGGCTCTGCCTCCTTCTGCGGCTGCCGCTGCACCTGCTGCGGGGCTAAGTGCTCTGGAGAGGTCTGCGTTTGTGCCTGCTTCTGCAGCTTTGGCTGCACCTGGACATTTACGGGGAGCGTCTGCGGCTGGGTCTGTGGCTGCACCTGGGCTGCGATCTGCAGGACCCGGGGCTGAAATCGTGGCTGCACTCGGGCTTCCAGGGGCTCAGGCAGCAGCTCGGGTGTCTGTGTCTGCTTGGGTGCCATCATCCGGGTCTGCAGCTGGACCTCTGCCTGCAGCTGCCCTGGGGGCCCCTTCTCTGCGGGCTCCTCTGAGCTGGGAAGGGTCAGAAGATCACATTCATGTCCGCCAACTGGCCCCACAGGATCCCAACAAAGGCCCTGACCTAGGCTCCAGTCCTGGCTCTGCCATGTACAAGCTGGGGTCTGGGCAAGCCCCTTCGGCTCTCCGGGCCCCAGCTTCCCCTAAGCAAACTGATCCCTTGCTTCCACCTCCCACAGCCTACTAGTTTGTATTCAAGGCCCTGGAAGCCTGCCTACCCTCTGGCCACACTCTGAGGTTCCAGGCACACATTTTTACCCCTCCACACTGGCCCCCTCACCTCACTGTGGCCCAGCCACAGTGAAGAAGCCAGAGTCCATTTGGCCAAGGGCCTTCCCAGGTAAGATGCAAAATTAGGTTTGACCTCCCCCCCACGCCAGAAACCAAGGTCCTTGCCTTGTTCCCTTGAAGGATCTCACCCCACCTCCCCCTACCCTTTGCCTTTGCAGGAATGAGGGTATAGAACACCTGGGTACCAGGCAGGTTTTCAGCCTCAGTTACCTCTTTGACTTTTTAGCTGGTGGCTCAGAGGCTTCACAAGACTCAGGCTCAAGTGCTGAAGTGCGTTTCTCCTTAGCGATGTCATCTGGGCATTGGGGAGGTTCTTGGTCTGGGATGGAGGGCAGGTGAGAGACTGCCACGCCAGGTGGAGCACGTATGAGCTCCCAGTTCCAGGAGGTGGGGCCTGGGCTCACAACTCCCCCCGCCCCCTGCAAGAACCCTGCCTCCCAGATCTGCCTCCATGACTGCCCCCCACACCCACCTCCCCCCAGCCCATGCCCCTCCAAAGGGCCAGCAGCTTCCCTCTCTCCCTCACCTTCAGGTGTGTCTGTTCGGAGCTCTGCGGCTTCTTCAGACCCCTCTGGGGGGTCTGACTTGTCCTCCACAGGCATTGTCTGAGAAGAAGAATCCTACTTCCTTTCAGAAACCATTTCTGATATCTGCCATCACGCCCTTGCCCAAGAGCAGCTCCAACATGTAGGCTCCAGGGGATGAAGGAGCCTGGCCCCAGAGCTGCCAAGGGAAGACCCTAAACACCCCAGGAATCACATCCAGGGGTTCCATCTAGCTGCCAGCCTGTTAAGTAAACGCAGGTTTGGGCGATGCAATACTTTCTCCATGATGCGGCCCCCTGATTCCTCACCCTCTTCACGAAGCAGCCAGAGGGACCCTTCTCAAATGCAGACCTGATCATGTCTCTTGTCTCTTTCAGGCTGAGACCCTCCCATGACTTCCCGTAGCCCTGGACTATTCCTTCCTTACCCCAAGCCTGAAACTAACTCCCCTCCCCACGCCCCTGCACAGTCTGGACCCTACCTCAGGCCTGTCCCTCCAGCCTCAGCTCTCATTCTCCCTCTCCTCTCTGTGTCCACGCTGGCCTCTTTGGCTCCCCAAAGCTCTGGGTCTTCTCCCAGAGCCTCAGAGGCGCTTCTTGCAGGAAGCCCTCCTAACCCATAGTACAGGTTCCCCGGGGCCTTGGACTTCCTTTTTGCAGCATTTCCCACGGCCATCATTCATCAGCTGGAGAATTATGTATATTAAGGTCTCATCATCACTACCACCCTCCTCCCCAGCCCAGGATCTCCAGGAGAGCCGGGCCAGATGCCTTCTCTGCCCCAGAGAGTCCTCTGCCGGGCATTAACAGACATCCGCTAAGTGAACACAGTTCCAAATGGCTCCAGGGTACCCCAGGGAGCCCCAGGGGTCCACCTGCTGCTTCCCTCACTCCTACTAAGCCCAAGGGACCAGCGGTGAGTGGAAACATGCACCACATCAGCGCTCCACGCCCTTCGCAAACTACCCAGCTCTCACCCTGCATGACACAGGCACTGGTCTGAGAGTCAGGAGGGCCGGACTCTGGGTCTGCCTGGACAGCTGTGCAGCCCAGGACAATCTCCACCCTTCTCTCTGAGCCTCAGTCTTCCCATATGTAAAATGGGAGCAAGGAGGGAAACAGTTGACAGGACCATGTTAGGACAGGCCCAACTGGAAGGTCAGAGGCTGTGACCCTTCTCTGGAGGGAAATGCCTCACCTCTGGATGTGGGTGGTGTCAGAGCCAGAAAAGGTGGATGCTGCCCCCTCTCCCAACTGGGATGCTCTCAGGAGTGTGGTGTGTGTGAGGAGCTGTCTAGACATCCGGGGACAGGACAGACATAGGAAGCATATTATTTCCTTTGAAAACCTCTCTGGTTCTTCCTGCTCAAATCAGGGAGCGCTCATTAAAGGCTCAGAAACTGAGCTGGCAACAGGGTAGAGTTTAGGATTTTACAACATTGTTTTATCCCAATCACTTTTCTTTTACTTCTATGCTTGGGGATTAATTCAGAGTTACTGTTACTGTGTTGCTTTTTTTTTTTTTTTTTAAATTTCAGATAGTGATTGTTTCTTTTTTAAATAAATGTAACAGAAAAGCAGTGTTCATTTAAAGCTATACTACCCCAAACAGTAGCTAGTAGGTACATATGCCTGACTTTCCAGCACTGGAATTGTGGCAAGCTGAGTCAAGATGTAAGCATAAAATATATACCAATTTTAAAGAATTAGTATTTTTTTAAAAAACTCTCAAAAGAATATAAAATACCTTGTTCATTTTTTATATTGATTACATGTTGAAATGATAATTTTTAATACAGTAGGTTAAATACAATATGTTAGTAAAATTAATTTTTCCTATTTCTTTTTACTTTGTTACTGTGATTACCAGAAAACTTTAAATTACATATGTGGCTCACATTTAATTTCCACCGGGCAGTGCTGATTTAAAGAAAGTTGGTAAAATATACCTACAGTGAATACAGTGTTATATGTCAATTACACCTCAGTCTTTTCAAAAAGAGAGAATTGTTAGCAAACAGTATTAGTAAATAATAGAAATTGTAAATAAAAAGGGAATAAATAGTTCGAGTGGTGTTCAGATATAGCAAAAATCACTTTGGGGTTCAGAAATATTTAAAGCTTTAGAAACACTAGACAAGTCTAACTCTCCCCCCCTATCATTTCATTGATAAGGAAATTGAGGGACAGAGAGGGCGATGATCAGCCCCAAGGCCAATGTGAGCTGGAGGGGGTACTACTGGTGGGTCCCCAGATATGTCCTCTCCAATCCACACCTGCTCTGCACCCAGACACCACTCACCTTGCGATTGGGGGTCACAGAGGAGGTCCGGGCCTGTTTCTGAGGGGTTCGCCCTGAAAGGTTGAGCTGGGAGGGGTTGATGGGGACCCCGACGGGAGGAGGGCCCAGCAGGGACTGCCGAGTGGCCTGAGGAAAGAATTGCTGGAGATTTGGGGTGGCCAGCTGTGGGGGTGTGAGGCTGGGGGGTGTCAGGTTGGGGGTTGCCAGGTTGTAGCCACGGAGGTTACCTGTGGGTGAAAAGAGGGCAGAAGGGGGATTACAACTGTGGTAGGGTGGTAAAGGTTAGGGTCAGGGGTCAGTGCCCCCATGATGCTTGGGGATCACGGATAACTTCAAAGGGGATCCTTCCCACCCAAGAGCAGCTGGAGGGGAAGAGATTAGAGCCAAAGGCCCAGTCCCCCCTGAAGCACCGGTGGGAGGGGACTTTCGGGCTGGTTTTCTGCTCCAGCTTGTGAGGGAAGGGGCCCTTTTCCCTCCTCAAATGCCTCCCTACTCAGTGGCTTGGGCACCCCCAGAAACTCTGCTCACCCTTAGACGTGCTTTAGGGTACACTTTCAGGTATATAAAAGATTCAGCACAGGACCCAAAGGGAGAACCAGCAAGATGATTGGTCCCTGGAATAACAAGATAACTCTCCTACCAACACCAGCTACCTGTCATCAAAACTCTCCTAGGGGACCTCCCTGGAAGTCCAAGGGCTAAGACTCCACGTTCCCAATGCAGGGGGCCTGTGTTCGATCTCTGGTCAGGGAACTAGATCCCACAGGCCACAACTAAGACTTGGTGCTGCCAAATACATAAATAAATATTTTTTTACAAGGAAATGTCTAAAAAAAAAAGGAAATGTCTTTTGGTGACCGGGCACTTGCTATAAAAACAGCCTTAGTCACACCACCCAGCCACCATCAGGGTAACTATTATCCTCTCTACTGATGATAAAACAGACACAAAGTGAAGGGGTGGCTTGTCCAGGATCTCTGGGAGCGGCACTGCTGTCCACTCGCTGGCTCCCGGGTAGGATTCTGGGGGTCCCCTTGACTCCCCTCTCTCTTTACCCTCCCCCATGTGAGCCAACACCATTTCTCTTAACCCTGACTCTTACCCTTCTTCGCAGTCTAGCCTGACTCCCCTTCAGATCTCCACTCCTATCGCCCCTCTTCCTTCCAAAGCCGCTTCATCCCACATGTGAATTTCAGCCACAGTCTCTGTACTGTGATCCTTCTAAAAACCACATTTTGACTTTGCCCCTTCCCCTGCTGAACCCTTCCATAGCTTCCTGATGCTCAGGAAGGAAGCCCATTCCTCACTCTGCAAGGTCCAGCCCTGGCCCCCTCGACTCTCTCTCTTGCAGTTCTCTCTCTCACACACATACACACTGTACTCCAGCCACATGCTCCCATGCATGGGTCTGCCTCAAACAAGCCTGGCTCTGCCTGCCTCTGGGCCTTTGCACATGCTCTTCCTTCTGCTTGGACTGTTCTGCATCTGCATATTCCAGTCATCCTTCATTCCTCCCTTTAGGTGATTCTCCTTTGAGAGGGCTTCTCAGACCCTCTCTCTGTCCCCAGAAACCCAGCTTCCCTGTTTCCAGGCCAGCTGCACAATTCCTTGTCTGCTTCCCATTGTCCACCACTTAACCACCCTGGGAACTCCTTAAGGGCAGGCACTTCATCTGACTCAGAGCACTGGGGAAGTATCTGATCCAATAAAGGACAGTTTAAATCCTTACCCCAGTGCTGAGATGGGAAACACAGGGGTTACAGGCATGTATGGGTCAGATGTGCTGGGAGAAATGGTTCAAATGCAGGCTCTACAGTACAAGTTCTGTGACCCTGAGCAAATAAGCTTCCCTGTCTTAGCCTCAGTTCCCTCATCTGTAAAATGGGAATAGTAATAGTGCTTGACTCACAATGTTTTATGAGGATTCAGTGAAATATACAAGTGTGCCTGGTATTTACTAAGCATTTTGTGAACATTAACTTAAATACATATACACATATGTGCAGAGAGAACGCCAGCCAGCTCTTAAACAGTGAGATAAAAGATGGCACACTCTAAAAGAGAAATGGACAAAGGACATGGACAAGTCACAAAATGAATTACGAACATTCAGCAGACACATATAAAATGTTCAAGCACACTAAGAAATGTAAACTAAAAGCACTCCAAGAAATGTAAACTAAAGCATTAGTGATATAGCCTTTTTGCCAAGCAAATTAGACTAGATGTATATATACATATATATTAGAAAAGAGCATAATACCCAGTGTTGCCGTGGGCATGGTGAGACCGGCACTGTCATACGTGGCTGGTGGCATTGCAAACTGGTCCAGTCCTTCGGGAAAGCAATTTGGCAATACTTACTAAGAACCATAAAACACCCATCCTCCCTGACCCAGTCATTCTACTTTGGGGAATCCATTCTAAGAAAATATTCTCAAACATGATATTCATCCCATTATCTAAAGCAGCAAAAAGGAGAAAGAAAAGGAAAAAAAAGAAAAGAGATAGAAGGAAACAGCTGAGAAAGTTTAAGGACATAAGGGCGCACACCTCCAGGGGAATATTAAACAGCTGTTGAAAATAATCTTTATCGAGACTGTCAAATCATATGGTAAATGAACATGCCATTCTGCTCAGTGCAAAAGAAACAAACTACAGCCTTTCATATATATCAGTAATCACAATCATATATAAATCCCCAAGTCTGTGCCTAAAAAAAAAAAAAAAAAAGGGAGGAAATATACCAACACTTTAATGGGTGTTCTTTTTCTCTAGAAGTGAGTCTACATATGGTTTGGATTTTCTTGTCCTCTTTTTAAAATATTTCTTTCGCTCTTCTTTGAAGAGCATGACTTATAAAATGAGAAAGAAAAGAGTGAAAAAAAGTATGTAAACATTGTGGGTTCCTGTATGTGGTCTTATCCCTCTATCCATCCCTCTATAATTTATAAGCCGGCTCCCAGGATCGTCCACACCCATGTGCCCATGCGAGGGCTGAAGAGTGACAACATCACATCTTCTGACCTGGCTGCATACCCTGCTGGGAGTCAGGATAGCCTGGGGTCTCAGAACAAAGCTCTGTAGTAAGACCTCTAATGAACACCTAGGCCTCAGTTTCTTCATCTGTAAAATGGGGCCATGAGTGTTTCTCCCCTTAGGGTTGTCAGCAGAGTCAAGAAACTGGATTTGTACGGGGCTCAGCACAGTGCTCAGCCCTGAAGGACCAGTCAGCATGTCACAGCTACCCTGTGGGAGGGGCTAGGTCTGAAGAAGAGCTGGCTCCATGTCTCTAGACCCCTGCCTCCTCCCAGAGTGGCTGAAGTATTGGGAGCAGCATCATGGAAAGAAAAGCTGAAAGACTGCTCTCCATGTGGAGAAACCCAGGTGAGGGCACAGGCTTAATGCAGAGGGCTAGAGACACCCACTCAGAGATCCAGGGGTCAGGAGGCCCAGGCCCCCATCTAGCTCAGCCACTGCTGATGCTGTGTGACCCAGGGCAAATGACTTCCCTTCTCTGGACCTCAGTGTCCTCATCTGTCAAACAGGATGCAAAGGAGGGTGGTCAAAATAGATCTTTCCATCCATCATATCATCAAATCTCTCAGTGTCAGCAAAATATCTGCTGAGTAGTGCCCACAGAGCTAGCACCACAGCCAAGGGCCCACCTCTGTGATCAGACAGACCTGCATTCAGCTGAGCAACCTAGGGACTTCCACCTCCCCCAAGCCTCAGTGTCCTCATCTATAAACTGGGATATTGACAGTAGCCCCCTCTCAGAGTCGCTGTGCAGCTCGGGTGAGACTCAGTGGGCCTGCAGCCATACCTTGTAACTGTTGCAGAAGCAAAGCTCTTTGCAGCACAGAGCCGTTGAGGAGGGAGGTGGGGCTGGTCCCCTGGAGAGTCAGGAGCTGCTGCTGTGGCTGCTGCGGGGGGAGCCCCCTGTGTGTTGAGAGCGGGGTCAAAGGGTTATGGGGAGAGGCAGACCCTCCCTCTTCTCTGACCCCACTCCCCTCCCTTCTCTTCCCCTCTCTACTGCAGAGGATCCCCTTGGGGTGGGAACTGATGACCTCCAGGGCTCAGACAGGACTGCCCCTGGGCGAAAGGGCTGGAAGGGGGCGACTCCAAGGCATGGGCCAGAGTCACCCTGCCCTCCAGTGGGGAGCTCACCTGCTGACGGTCATGGGCAGTGGGGCCTGCGGTGGGGACTGCTGGAGCAGCTGCTGGAGCTGCAGCAACGGCTGCTGCTGGAGCTGCTGGAACGGCTGCTGCTGGTTGAACATGGTGGCTGCGAGAAGGGAGGGAGTCAGGCCGGAGGGATCCCGGTCGCCCAGCCCCAGCCCGCGGCTCTCGCGCGCTGCCGACTGAGCTTCAAGGCTACTCTCCCGGTCCGGCCCAGAGCGCGCCACGCGTGCGCTCCGTCCCTTCAATATCCCTCCAATCCCACCAGCCTCGAGGTTTAACCACCCTCCCGCCAACTGCCTCCAAATCTTCCCAACAGTTCCTCCTCCAAACGCCCAATCCCGCCCTCCGTCTCTCCATTCTCTCCGCTCCGGTCCCTCCAGGAGCGGCGCCTAACACTGATACACCTCCCACCCCGCCCTTCGGCCTTTCTTTAGGCCAATCACCTGCCGAACAAGCCAAGCCCCCGGCCACTCACACCCCTCTGAAGCTCCCACCCCGTCCCGGGTGCGCGCGTTCTGTCAATAACATCACCCCCACCCCCACCCCGCTGCAACCTTTGACTGTCTTCCGCGAACAAAGTAGGAGGAAGGCTTCCTTCCACTCTAACCGCCCCCCCGCCAACATTCCACCAGCCTCTTCCTCTACGGACAGATCCAGCATCACATCCAAATGCGGTGTCCCCACCTGCCCACGAAGCCCGCAGTCTCCATTCGAGTGGCCCCTGGGTCCTCGGCCGTCCCCCCGAGCCGTGCCCGACCCGCGCACTTCGTCCCCGCCCGGGTAACCTCACTGCCACCTCCCCTCACCCCCTCCGCCGTCTCGTAGCCCTCACCGGCGGGGCGGGGTGGGCCGGGCCGGGCCGGGCCGCTCCGGCTCGCGGCTTCGTGGGTCCCAGTCTCCCGGCGGCTCCGCCCCGGCCTGTCCACTCGGAAGGTCGGTCTGCGGGCCGGGACCGGGCAGCGCCCCCTGGAGGACGGGAGGTCCAGGTCACGCTGCGGGGACGGCGGTGCGGGGTGGGGGTGGGGGTGGGGGGGAGACTGCTCACCCGGCAACGCGGCCGGCGGCGGGAGTGGTTCCCGGCTGCTAGCCGGCGCCGGGCACCTAGCAGACCCTCCGCTCCGCATCCTCCGCATCAGGAAGGGGCGGCTCTGAGCCCCAGGTCCGTCTGTCTCCCAGAAGGGGGTCTGTAGTCTGGCAGGGACTTGGCGGGGGGCTTTGAGGAGGACCGTCCCCAACCGACTTCCCCGAGGACCCCACTGTCCCGCGATCCCGGGGGCCCCGCGTGGGGCTGGGGGTGGGAGGGGGTGAGGAGCCGCCCGCTGTACATTCGGGGACCGAGACCCAGCGAGGGGACGCCCCCGGCACAAGAATTTGCCCTAGAAGAGGTGGTGGGGCCGGGGAGGGGTGGGGGTGGGGGCTCGGTTTGAAAGTGTTTTTTCGTATTTACTCGGGTTTGGCGGCGGAGCCGGGGAGGAGGGCAGAGTTCAAAGATTTAAAAAACGGCGCTCATCGTCCTGCTTTCAAGGACCCTTTAATTTTGCCTTTGTCCGGTGTCCCGGTGCCTCGCTCCTCGGTCCCTACACTGGGTCACAAACAGTGTGCGGTTACTCGGGAGCGATCCCTTTTCCCTTTTCCGTAACGCAAAGCGGACCACGGCTGTAACAGCCCAGGGCAACGCGCTCGCTTTGTATCCGGCGCCGACGGTGTGCCGCGCAACTCACGCGGTGGCGCAAGGGCCCGAGGTCGGCCCAGCGGAGACCCGAGGGTCAACCAGTCATCGCAATCACGTGGCCAGCGCTGCCCTAAAGCTAGCTAGGGACCCGCGCTACTACAGCCCCTGGGGCGGCCTCACAGGTGCCTAAACTCGGCCTGGATTTAGGCGCCAACTGGGCTGGACGTGGGTGGGACTAAGGGGATGTCCCGCCTACGGGTGGAAGGGCGGCTGGGCGCTGCGGGCTTTGAAGCAGAGCCTGGTTTTTTATACCTGAAGGGCAGGAAGCAACAGCGAAGTGTGTGACGGCATCACATCTGCCCAGATTCGGACACGGATCGAGATCCCCCGTTTTCCCAACCAAGCAGATCTCGGCGCTGGCCAGCATTGAATTGGGGCTCCTCTGCCTCCTGGCTAAGCGACCCTGGCAGACGCGGGAGTCCTCTCTAAGCCTGTTTCTTCCTCTGTAAAATGAGTGCCCCCTCCCGGGTGTGTATGTGTGTGTGTTATTACATAATGTTTCGCACTGGCATCTCTCACAGGGCGAGCTTAGCAAATTGCCAAAATTAAAAATATATATAGTTCAGTTCAGTTGCTCAGTCCTGTCTGACTCTTTGGGACTCCATGGACTGCAGCATGGCCAGGCCTCCCTGTCCATCACCAACCCCCAGAGTTTACTCAGACTCGTGTCCATTGAGTCGGTGATGCCATCCAACCATCTCATCCTCTGTTGTCCCCTTCTCCTCCTGCCTTCAATCTTTCCCAGCATCAGGGTCTTTTCAAATGAGTCAGTTCTTCGCATCAGGTAGCCAAAGGATTGGAGTTTCAGCTTCAGCATCAGTCCTTCCAATGAATATTTAGGGCTGATTTCCTTTAGGATGGGCTGTTTGGATCTCCTTGCCATCCAAGGGACTCTCAGGGGTCTTCTCCAACACCACAGTTGAAAAATATATATATAAACCTGAAACTAATGCTCATTTTGGTGAAAATAGGGATGCCAGCACTGGCTTCTTGTGTTGGTTCATCTTTCTGGAAAGTAATCTGCAAATTATCTATCAAGACTCTTGAACGTGTTCTGCCCCTTGACCTGGTAACCCCACTTGTAGGAATCTAGCCCAAGAAAATAATCAGAAACAAGTCTTTTTAAAAGCCACCAGTTGCATAGAAACATCTATAATAGTGGTCCAGGAAATAATCAACTTTAGAGAATAGCTAAATAAATCATAGTGTCTGCCTCTTAAGGAATAGCACATAGCCTTCAGAAATTATGTCTTCAAAAGATATTTAAACACATATGGTATGACATGAACTCAGCAGGTTACAAAACTGCATGCACATTATGATCCCGGTTTTTGGAAAGAATAAATGTGTATAGTGGGTTCATGGGGGTGAAGATTCACTTTCCTTTTAAAAAAATAATTTGCTATGATCCGTTTGGATGACTTTTTCATGAGGAGGATGTGGACATTTTTTGGAATGTATGGGACCTTGTGCTGCCTCCCTGGAGATCAAAGAATGCTCTGAGGACATTGTTTGGGGCTAGACTCATGTTAATTGCTTTTTTTTTTTTTCGCTGAACATCAGGGCATATGGGATCTAAGTTCCCAGACCCGCTCCAGTGGAAGCACCGATTCTTAATCACTGTACTGCCAGGGGAGTCCCTCGTGTTAATTCCTTTAAATCAATCCCTTGCAAGCAAAGCCCCCAGTGAAGTATGTTCAGAGGGAGAAGAGAGGCCTCATCTCTGCATCCCAAATGAGGTCTGAGGATGTAGCATCACCTGGAGGCCTCATTCTTGCCTCCACGTTGAGATGCACCTTCACCATGAAATAGACTTATACTCAGGTGACACTATGTCCAGACCTATTTGCTCCAGGAATCTGTCTCTTCTCATTATGATATCATATAGTGTGATTATTATGGTGGTGGTGGTGTTGCTAAGTCATGTCTGACTCTTGTGACCTCATGGACTGTAGCCTGCCAGGCTCCTCTGTCCATGGAGTCTCTAGGCAAGAAGCTGTCATCCACCTGTGCCTTTACCTGCTACTAAGTGAGCTGAGGGGAACAGAGAGCAGAGGTAAGGAGTGGCAGGGTGGGCAGGCCCTTGTTGCTGCTCCTACCCTTCAGAGTGACCTGGGGCAGGACCCCGCCTACGTGGGATCTGAGTGTGGCCATCTCTGCCGGACAGGACTGAGTGTGTAACAGGCTCGCCCAGCCCCCACCCCCTACTTACCAGCTTCAGCCACAGTGGTGACCTTCTGTCCCCAGAGGAACCAAATCTCCCTCACAATCTCCCCTCTCCTCGCACTCATCACCAGGCTGATTCCTGTCCAGTCTTTGCCGCTCCATTCAAACATTACCTTCTCAGGAGGCCTTTCTTTTTTTTAACTCCTTTTAAAAATTTTTATTTATTTATTTTTGGCTATTCTCAGTCCTTGTTTCTGTGCAGGCTTTTCTGCAGTTGCAGCAAGCAGGGGCTCCTCTCTAGTTGTGATCCTCGGGCTTCTCATTGCAGTGACTTCTCTCGCTGTAGAACACACATTCTAGGGTTCGTGGGCTTCAGGAGTTGTGGCTCCTGGGCTCTAGAGCACAGGCTCAATAGTTGAGCACACTGGCTTAGTTGCTCTGCAGCATGTGGGATCTTCCAGGATCGAACCCATGTCTCCTGCCCTGGCAGGCTGATTCTTTACCACTGAGCCACCAGAGAAGCCCAAGAGGCCTTTCTTGATTGTCAGGTACACCCTTAAAGCTCTCTGTCCACATGGGGAATAACTGGACAATCTAGGGCTCACTGGGGCCTGAGATTCTCACAAGCTGAGCCATCCAGGGATAGAGTTGGCCCTCAATCCATGCCTCCAGACCTAGCTCTGTCTCTCCTGGACAAATCCTGGTGTGTCTACAATCCTTTAACCTTCCCACCAAGAGGTGACAGCCCAGAACTTCCCTGTTGGCTGAGTGGCTAAGACTCCGCATTCCCAATGCAGGGGGTCCAGATTCGATCCCTTCTCGGGGAACTAGATCCCACATGCTGCAACTCATAGTTCATATGCTGCAACTAAAGATCTCTCATACCACAACTAAGGCCTGGCACTGCTAAATGAATAAAATAAATTTTAAAAAAGAGAGGTGACATCCTTTGCTACCTTCATGAGGTTGAAGTTTCTTCAGACAGTACCGTGGTAATGATGGTTATAATCACAATAATCGTGGCTCTAATTATTCACTGTTTCAGGCACTGTTCTCATATTTTCTCTGAATTATTACATCATTGAATCCTCCTCATATAATCCTATGAGGTAGTTAATAGTCTTATCCCCTTTTTGCAGATGCAGAAACAGGGCCAGGTAGGTGAAATGACTTGTCCAAGGTCACTGGGTTAGACAGTGGTTGGGGTAGGATTTGAACACTGGGCAGTCTAGCAACAGAACTGTGCCCTTGATCCTCAGTACACAAGAGTATCTGCCTTGTTCCAGGCTTATGGAGAGCTCCTCATTGTAAGATGGGGCAATGCAAGCACAGATGCCTGGACCACTGGTGCCCCAAAGCCCCTGGGAAATCTTGGTGCCCAGCCCCCAGTCACACAGAGAAGGGCACTATGTGGGCCCCCATCCTGGCCTAGCTGGCTTCAGCAGTGACCTTGCCCAACACAGTTACGTGTCTTGGCTTCTTCATCCACCTGGACTACTTTCTTGTCTTTCTCTCCCCTGTGATCCGAATTCTAGGAGGGTTCAACTCCTGCATCTTGTTAACCTCTTCATCCCCTTATGTCTTGCTTGAGGTCTGGCATGAAGTACCTGATCAATACCTGTTGAAGAGGGACTTCCTTGGTGGTCAGTGGCTAAGACTCCAAGCTCCCAATTCAGGAGCCCAGGCTTGATCCCTGGTCAGGGAACTAGACCCCACATGCCACAACTAAAGATCCTGAATGCAGCAACTAAAACAAAAAAGATCACACCTGCGACGGAGATTGAAGACCCCATGTGCCACAACTGCGACCTGGCACAGCCAAACACATAAGTAAACATTTAAAAAAAGTTGTAGAAGAATGAATGAATCCACAGGGCCAGACTCGGAGCAGACTTCATGACTAAATATAATGGCTTGGCTCAAGTGCTGCATAATAAAGCCATTGTGCAGTTCAACACAATCAGCATTTATTGAGCACCTGCTGTACGCCCAACAAAAACCCTATCAGAAGGGGCTAGCATTTTATGTCATGTGCATTAAAAGTATGCAGATTACAATAGCTGGTGCAGTATAGGATATAAACATGGAAGCCCGAAGTCTCACCAAGCTCCATTCACATCTTCACGCCATCATTTTCTGGCTTTGTGCCCTCAGCCACATCCCTCTTTGCACCTCAGTTGCTTCATCTGTCAAGGAGAACTAATAGGAACTCCTCCCCGCTCCTGAGGGTTGACTCTCTCAGCACAGTAATCTGGCCCAGGGAGAAATGCCCAATGAGTGTTCCTGCTGCTGATCTGCCAGAACAGGTAGTGGTTACAGCTTCAAGGGCTCCAGAGAGAATTCTCCCTCGTTAGTGCTCAAAGTAGAGGGTCTAAGCCATTTCTAAGACTCTCATTTAACTCATTGGTCTTCGGGACTCCCAGCTTCTCAGCACCTGGGAGAACCATCTGCAGTATCCCTCCTTTGGTCCTCACCAAGCCCTGTGGGAATGACTCGTGTGGGTGCATGTGTGTGTATGTGTGTGTGTGTGTGTGTGTGTGTGTGTGTGCTCAGTTGCTCAGTCGTGTCCGACTCTTTGTGACCCCATGGACTGTAGCTCTGCCAGATTCCTCTGTCCATGGGATTTCCCAGGCAAGAATCCTGGAGTGGGTTGCCATTTCCTCCTACAGGGGATCTTCCTGATCCAGGGATCAAACCTTTGTCTCCTGCATCTTCTGCATTGACAGGAGGTTTCCTTACCACTGAGCCGCCTGGGAAGCCCCACGGGAATGAGGCCAGTGTCGATATCAGGTTCATTTCCTTTCTGATTCCACCTTTGCTTATGCTGGTTCCTCTGCCCAGAACATCAACCCTTCTCCACACACACACCGCCAGGTGGCATTGTATTGATCCATTCTTCAAGCCCAGCACAATCATTTTTACCAAACCAGAGAACAAAACCAAAGCACTAGTAAACAGTGGGAAACTATGCAGCTGCGAACAAGGAACATGACCACTCTGTTCTTACACTGAGAGACCTCAAAGACTCACTGTTGCTAAAAAAACAAGTTGTATATAATAATATATATTAGAGCTCCTCCAGCTCTGATGTGCACAGGAATCTCCGGGGCTCTTGATTCTTGTTAAATGCAGGTTGTGATCCAGCAGGTCACGAGTGAGGCATGAGATTGTGTATTTCCGACCAACTCAGGGTGATACCCAGGCTGCTCGTCTGGCATGGGTGATTCAGCAAGACAGGATTTATAGTATGATCCCATTTCTGTAAAAAACAAAATGAATATACATGGGATAGACCAGGGAATAAACTCTAAACAGTGGTTATCTCTGGGTGGAAGGATGACCAGAAGTTTTCAAATACTGTGTAAAGTCTGATTTTTACAATACATTTCTCTACTGTAATTAGGAAAAACAAACCAGCCACGATGGCGCCCCTCTAGGCAGACATCTGTAACTGGCACCCTCTAACCAAATGAATGGCACCAATCCAGGCTTCATCTCTGCCCTCTCTGGTTCTCAGAGCATAACAACAGGCTGGCTAGGAGCAGCCACACAAGATGTGCAGTCCCACATCCACATCCAGTTCTCTGGAAGGTTGTGATCATCAGCATCCTCAGAGCAGTGGTTTAATAAGGGTTGCCTGAGCCTCAGACCGGGGCCATGCCCTTCACGGGCATTCCAGTCTATTATCCCCATGACCCAGATTAGATCACTGAGGCTCAAAGATATGGAGGGACCTGGATCACACAGCTCATCTAAGACCCAGGTCAGGCTCTTGGAATGGGATCCACTTATTCCTCTCTGCCCAGATGTTCCCCAGATGTCCACATGGGTTATTGCCATACTTCCTTCAGGTCTGCTCAAATTTTTACCTTACCAGAATCCTCCTCCAACCACTGTATGCAAAACAGCAACACAGTCCCCACCTCCAACTTCTCCAGCTTCCTTGTCTTCCAAAGCACTCATGACTATCTGACAATCATATTTATTGGCTCATTTGTAATCTGTCCTTCTTTTTCTACTAGACTACAAGCCACATGAAGGTAAAGGCTTCATCCATTTTGCTCCCTGCTTTATCTCTGAGGCCTAGCAAAGTTCCTGGTTTAATAAATATGTATTAAATGAGTGAATGAACCACAGTCTCCAATTTACAGACTACTGATCTCCCAGCAGTGGCCTCCACTCTGTTCACAGACGGTGACCTACTGATCCCCAGTAGAACAGGGTTGTCGTTGCTGTCCAGTCTCTAAGTCATGTCCAGCTCTTTGCAACCTCAGGGACTGTAGCTCGCCAGGCTCCTCTGTTCTCCAGGGTTCTCTCTCTGTTCTCTCTTTCCTAGCCTCCTTGTGGGGAGTCCCAGTTAGGTTCCTTAAATGCAGAGGTGGACAACTTGGCTTGGGGACCCATGGTCTTTCCATGTGAAAAAAATAAATAGGGTAGGGTTTCAAGAGTTCTGGATTCGAGCCCTACTGTTTTACCACCACCCTGATGGTTTGGGGAGAAGACTTCACTTACCAGGACAAGACGTTCCAACTGTCCCAAGAAGGCCCTTCCGAGTGTCAGGGCCTTTGTACCTGCTGTTCATTTGGCCTGGCTAGCTGCTTCTCACTATTCAGGTCTCTTCTCAACTGTCACCTCCACAGAGAACCCTTCTAACCTGCCAGGCTAAAGAGAACTCTTCATATGCTATGTTTATTTCTCGCATCACTGTTAGTGTACACTATATTCACTTGTACCGTTTCATTTATCTGTTTATTCACTTACTGTCTGTCTTCACTGTAAGATCTATGAGGGTAGAGACCTGGTCTGTCTTGTTTACTGCTATATCTCCAGCGCCCAGAACAGGGTATGACTTACAGAACCTGTTCAGTAAATATTTGTTGAATTAATGCTCTATATCTTTTCCTTCTAGAAACAGGGAGATTGAAGCCCAAAGGCGGGAAGGGAAATGCCGGAGATAAATTAGTGCTACAACCAAAGTAGAAGGCAATGAAGCCGAGTGAAACTGAAGGTCAGAAGACTATGACCTTGGAGGAGGCCCGTGCCTCCAAGCCTCAGTTTCCCCATTTGTAAGAGGGAGTGAAGCAGCCACGACTACTCTCCAAGAGGTCTGGTACTAAGGGTACCTGGTACCTAGGAGACCTTGCCCGTTTCCAGGAAAGATAACGTGCGGTGCAGCATCTGTGCCTCCCCCAAACACGGTTCGAGCGCCCCCAAAAGCCGCAGAAGTTGAAAACTACAGTCCCCATAGTGCCACGGGCGGCGCCTGCGCACGGCTGCCGATCCGCGGCGCTGCGGGCGCCCCCTCGCGGCACCCCGGCGCAGCTCGGCGCTCCGATCCCCGAGGGGCGGGGGGATCCGCGGCGCAGAAAAGCGTCTGAGCGCGCTGCTGCATCCGCGGAGCCGAAGCCGGGAGCCCAAGCGGCGGCCGGATCGCAGCCCACTGGGCCAGCAGCAGCCATGGGCAACCGTGGCATGGAGGATCTCATCCCGCTGGTCAACCGGCTGCAGGATGCCTTCTCCGCCATCGGCCAGAACGCGGACCTCGATCTGCCGCAGATCGCCGTGGTGGGCGGCCAGAGCGCCGGCAAGAGCTCGGTGCTCGAGAATTTCGTAGGCAGGTAGGAAGCGGCGCGCCCCTGGAACGCGGACTCCCAGCTCCTGGGTCCTCCGGGTCTCGGGACCCGGCCCCGACGGCGCCGCGACCTCGCAGCCCCGGGCGCTGCACCGCGGACGGCGCGGGCCCCCCGCCCCCACCTCCAGCCAGAAGGAGAAGGCGGCCCTCCCCAGCCACGAGAGCCCCTCGGGGGCGCAGCGCCCCACACCCCCCTCACCCCCGCTGGGCCGCAAACGTCAAGCCTGCGGCCGCGGGCTCACGCCCCCCTCCTCTGCTCCATCCTTTAGGAAGACAGCAGACCCGGGCAAAGGGCTGTCCACCACCTCCCCCCCATACCCCCCATGGGCACCGAGGGGCTTGCATGACTCCCCTCGGTTCTGGGGGTGGTCTCTTGAAGCGGGCAGCACCCGGGGGCCGTGCCCGCAGGCTCTATGGACAGCTCCCCCTCCTCTCATAGGGATTCCTGGACTGCGGTGGGGGGACACCCCTCCCGTCGCCCCTGGGAGAGGACATGGCCCCCTGGGCATCGGGGACCAGATACAGTCTCCCCCGTCACACACACCTCTGCGGCTCCGGCCGCCATCCGTGCGCAGCGCGGAAGAGGGGGGAGGCGCGACTGCAGGATGAGGAAGAGGGGGTGGGGGGAGCCAGCGCCTCTGAGCCTCCCCGGAGCCGCCGGCCCCTGGCCCTGCCGCCGCCCCTGCGGGGTGGGGGGGGCCGCCTGTCAGTGCCGTCCTCCCCTTGGCCTGGCAGAGGGATTGGAATGGAGGGAGAAGGCGGTGGAGGACAGAGATGACTAAGACAGGGAGGGAGGCAGGCTGGCGGGGAGGGGTGGGGGGAGCCATTTGCACGACCTAATCCCCCTCCTGCCTCGGATCCCACAAGGCGCCGGGAGGGCCAGGTGGCAAGGAGTCAGGGGCAACCACCAAGACAAAGAGCCCTGGGTTTAGGGAGGCCGGCAGGGTCGTGACCACCCCCCAGGCTCTCCCCCAAGAAGGGGAGACAGAGATGGGCTTTCCGGGGGCTGAGAAGGAGAGAGAGGCGGGCCCTCTCGCGGGGGGCTGGAGGCGGAGTGGAGGGGCTGGGCAGACTGAGGGAGGAGGCAAGAGAATTGACACTGACCTCCCCACTCTGTCATCTGCCACCCTCACCTCTTTCAGAAACCCTAGCTTTCTTCCAATGACCTTCATGGGTAAAGAAGCGGATGACCTGTAGGAGAGAGGGAGGCAGGCAGGAGGGTTTCCTCCTTCCCCCATCCCAGGGAGGACAGTTCTGGGCTGAGACATCCTGGGTCCCAAGCCAGGTTCTGCTGTGAAACCTCCAGCGAGTCACTGCCCTGTCTCAGCCTCAGTTTCCCCACCTCTAATATGGTCGGTTAGACTCGACTGTCGTCCCCGCCCCTCAAATGACCTGGGAAGCCCAGTGTCAGCTTCAGGGGTGAGGGAGACGGATACTGCCTGGAGCGATATATCTGTGGGACGCGGGAGAGCCACTGTGGGGGCGGCCGGGCCCATCTGCTCAGCAGAGGAGGGACGCCGTCTGTCTCCCGGGGAAGGGCTTCCAGAGAACCCCTCTCCTGCTCATGTGACCCCCCCACCAAAGCTGCAGAGATGCAGACAAGAGACATAGAGATGGTCCCTGTCCCTACGGCCCGACAGTCAGAGCGAGGGGGGTGGAAGGACCCTGGAGGCAATAAAGCCCCCGAGGCCCTCATGCTTCAGATGACAGTCGTGGCCATCCTGCCCTTTTCAGGGTACAAACCGTAGGGCTGCCTTTCCCTCTGCTCACGCGTGCTCTGTGCCTGCTGTGTGCTCTGGACAGGGGGCACCGGGGGGCAGCTGACCTCAGCCACCATCTGCCGGGCCCTTCCCCTGTGCCCCCTGCCAGCCTATACGGGACGGGTCACAAGAGCCCGGTGAGGCGGGTACTGTGATGACCACCCTGCAGGGGAGGAAACTGAGACGCTGAGGTTAGAGGCCCTGTCCAAGGTCACAGGGCCAAGAAGGACCGCATCTGTCAGACTCCAACCTGGGGCCTGCACCACCTCTCAGAGCCCAGCTCAGCGTGGAGCACAGGGCGTGCAGGTGTATGGGCCCCCATGTTCCCCATCCGAGGAATGGGCCCACTGACAGCTGCTGCCCCGCCTTCTGGAGACGTGGGTGTGGGGCTCCAGCGAGTTCAGGGTGTAAAAGCCCCCTTTTACAGACACGTGGAAGGGAGATACCGATATTCAGTTAGGTTTGGGGCCTACATGGGCCAGAAGACCTAGCCGCTGCCCTCTCAGAGTCCACCATCCAGCAGAGAGAGGTACCGGTAGACAGCACAGCAGGCCAGCCTGGCCACAGCTGACTTCGCAACTGTTAGCTTGTCGAGGGATCCAGTGAGATTCGGACTCGGCCCCCAGAGGCCTAGACCCTCTCGCTGCCCTCCACAATCAAATAGCCTTTGACTGCAGCCGCATGGGAGGATACACAGGGTGTCCAGGCGCAGGTCTGGGGCAGGGTAGGGGCATGGCCTGCTCTCCACCCTGGGCTGGCTCCCCAGACCCGTATGCATGGTAACAGCCACTCTGTCTCCTGAGGTTTCCCGGGAGTCAACCCCCCATGGAGAGGAAGTGGAAAATATATCAGAGGAAGCCGAGGCTGCTCCAGGCTTCCGGGCACCCAAGAGGGCCCTGTTGTAATCTCTGTAGTGGAGGTGGCCCAGGCAGCTGCCCAGGACCCTGGCAGGGCTGCTCTGGGTCTATGCTTTTTCTTTGTCTCCCTTTTACAGAAAGGAAGACTAAGGCTGATTCATTCAGGCGTCCAGCAGATGGACATGAAGAAGAAAACGGGGGGCCATGGTCAATGCTGGGAGGGAAAAGGGCCACTTTCCACAGGGAGGTCAGAGAAGGTGTCTAGGAATCCATGGCATCTGAGATGAGAACTGAGGGACAAGAAGTCATGTGACTATTTGGGGAGAAGCATTCTAAGCTGAGGGAACATCGCATGCAAAGGCCCTGGGGCAGTAACGAATTTGGTATCTTTGAAGAAGAGAAAGGAAGCACTGTGGCTGGCGTTTGGTGAGCAAGGTGGACACAGCATGGAAGAGGTAGGCAGGGGTCTCAGATTAAGCTGAGGAACTATGTTTGTTTCTATTATTATCAGAAGCTCTTAAGCAGTGGAATGACTTGAGCTGCTTCCAGCAAGTGTGTGACTTGGGAAGGGGGACAGGAAACAGGTGCGGAGGCTGCTGCGGTGGACACAGGTGGCCTGGACCAGGGCTTTAGCAGAGAGAAGGGGAGAATGGTGGGGTTCAGGATGTATTTTGGAGGACAGTCCTACGAATCCTGCTGGGAGATGGGATATAGACGGTGAGGAAAGAAGAATCCAGGATGACTTTAGCACCTGTGACCCCGGTGGGTGTTGGTACCATTAACGGAGTCTGGGAGGAGCAGGCTGGGGGTCGGGGGGTAAGATCGGGAGTTTGGTTTTGAACTCGTTGAGTCTGAGATGTCAGGTGGGCAGTGTGGTGATGCAAGTCGGAAGCTCAGAGGGAAGGCGGGCTGGAAATATAAATTTGGAAGAGATGGGATGTCAACTCGTGAGCGTAGATGAGATCATCTCAGTGGTGAGCACAGACAGCGGAGTGTGCGTGGGCCCCCGGACACCCCAGCCCTTTGTGAGCAGATGTCTGGTGCCCCAGGTTTCCCTTCGTCTGCCCCCAGATGCATGTCCCCTCCCCACTATACCCATCTGGCACCAAGTCAGGTGTCCTGGGACAGGCTTCCAGGCTCCGGCACCCCTGGCCTCACTCACTCTGAGGCCCAGGCGTGCTGACTGTTGGGCACTGTCCATCTTCCCTCCTGTTTGGCTCCCCCGGGAGGCCAGGGCTGGCAGGAGTGTGGCAGAGGGGCTGAGCGCTCAGGCTCTGGAATCAGACCTGAGTTTGCAGCTTAGCTCTGGCACTTACACGCTGGGCAAACTTGGGCATGTTTCTTAAACCCTGCCCAGCTGCTATTTCCTCATCTGTAAAATGGGGATAATAATAGCACCTCCATCACGGGACTGTGGCGAGTGTTGACATCATGCCCTTGAAGCACTCAGGGTCAGGTCTGGCCCAGAGGACGTGCCCATTCTGTTCCTGCCTGGGCATAGGTACCAGCTGGGAGGAGGGGCAAGGATGCAGGTGGGGCAGGGAGCCTGGTGAGTGAGCCTCTGCCCAGAGCCCAAAGGGCAGCCTGGGGGATAGGGTTTTGGTTTCCTCTGCTGACTCTGTCTACCCCAGCTCAGGCTCACTGAGTTGTTGGTCAGTCACTAAGTCGTGTCTAACTCTTTGCAACCCCATGGACTGACTGTAGCCTGCCAGGCTCCTCCGTCTATGGGATTTCCCAGGCAAGAATACTGGAGTGGGTTGCCATTTCCTTCTCCAGGGGATCTTCCCAATCCAGAGATTGAACCAGCATCTCCTGTGGCTCCTGTATTGGCAGGCAGATTCTTTACCCCTGATCCACCTGGGAAACCTTTTACTCAGGCTCCCTGCCTCCTACCAATCCCCTTTCTCTGCATTCTGGTCCCAGCACAGACCTTATGCCAGTCTCTGGCCTCTGAGAGCCCTTCTCTTGGTCAGACCCAGCCCCTGCCATGGGGGACAAACCATCCTCCACTACTAAGATCTGTCTCTTCCTCTGAACACTTCAGGCTACATCCCATTTCCCAGATTCAGAGACTGAGGCCAAAGAGGATTAGGGCATAATTGAGACATCAGAAGTAGAGAGGCGGAGGGAACTGACATCTCCTTGGCACTTGCAGTGCGCCAGGCCCTGAGGATAGAACTGTGAACAAGCCAGACCCATCCCTGTTCTTGGGGGACTCACAGCTGAGTGGGACAGACAGAGGCTACATTACACAAAGAGCTCTTATGTTGTGGATTTGAAGAAGTGTACCAGGACCCTGATGTTGTACGGAGCAGGAGTCGTCAGGGGGCCAGAGAAGGCATCTGAGCGTTTAGGTCTGGGCCTGAGCGAAAATAGGACTTGGTCAGGCAAAGGAGTGAACCACTCCAGGTGCAGGGTCCCCCCTGAGGAAAGGCCGGAGGTGGAACCCGGAGGAGAGAAGGGCAGTGAGGAGCAGAGATCGCAGTGAGATCAGGCTGGTCTGGAAGGCACTGCGGGCCCTTCAGCCACCCCAACCCAGAGAACCCATGATGTTGTGCCCCTCCCTGCTCAGAGCACGCTCCTGGCACATGGCCTCAGCCAGACTTGTGTGCCCATCCCTGCTAGAGGATGTCTTCTCCAACCCTCTGCCCCACCCAGTGGCCCCAAGGAGCTGGGAATGAAAGGTGACTCTGGCAGACAGCATCTGATCCCGGCGTCAGGAGAATTGAGTTTCCCTGGCCTTGGCTGGGGTTGGAGGGTCAGAAACAGGGGGAGGGGACACAGGCAGGCCGGTGCAGAGGGGTCAGGTGGGAGCGGAGGCCGCCAGTCACAGACGCGGTGTTATCAGGCCTGGAACAGGCAGAAGTGGAGCCCACATGCCATATGTCTAAATATTCCAGTTATAAATCAAGCTAAGGAATTGCTAACTACAATGCATTCTGCCCTCCCACCTTGACAAACACACCTTCAAAGCAACCTGGCAGGATGGTGTGGAATTTAGAATTTCAGACTCCTCTGAGTTCTGAGATGGGGTGGGGACTCCCCGGGCTGCCCTCATCTTCCAGCTCCATCAACTGTAGCCTCGAGGTTGCCTCCTCGCACTGAGGGCAGCCCGCAGGTGGGAGAGAACCTAGAGGTACCCTTGAGACTGAGAGAAAGTTCCAGGGCCCTTAAGTGTGGCCTAGGAGGGCTGTTCAGGTGCTTCCCTGGTGGCTTAGCGGCAGAGAATCCACCTGCCAATGCAGGAGATCGGTTTTGATGCCTGGGTCAGGAAGATCCCCTGGAGGAGGAAATGGCCACCCACTCCAGCATTCTTGCCTGGGAAATCCCAGAGACAGAGGAGCCTGGCGGGCCACAGGCCTGGGGTCGCCAAGAGTCAGGCTTACTGAGCAACCAAGACAACAATAACAACAAGGAGGGGTGCACAGGCTCCAGCTGAGCACCTTCCCTTGGTCCCCGGAACCCCTTGCTTCATGGGGAAGGTGAGGCCAAAGATCCCAACAAGGATGGGGCCACGCCCCCAGGTCCAAGGGCAGTGCGGATTATTGTCTTCTTGGAACCAGCAACCTCTTAGTAGGAGGAGCATCATCCCCAGTTTTCAAGTGATGAAATGGCACCTAGAGGGTAAGGGACCCGCCTGAAGTCACACAGCGGTGCATCGGAGGCAGGACAGGAACCAGCACGGATCTTCCGTCTCCACGTGAATGTCCACCCTCTGCACCCCAGCCCCTGTGCTGGCCTCTCCATAGGCCTCAGCTTCTCCTCCTCTGCTTTCCCTGGTTATCTCTCAAGCACTCCTACCCCCTCCTGGACTGAACTCTGGCTAAGGAACACCAACCATTTGCAGCAGTCAGCTCTAGCCACTTGGAACTCCTATGTTGTTGTTCAGTCACCAAGTCGTGTCTGACTCTTTGCGAGCCCACGGACTGCAGCACATCAGGCCTCCCTGTCCCTCACCATCTCTCAGAGTTTGCCCAAGCTCATGTCTGTTGAATTGGTGATGCCATCCAACCATCTCATCCTCCGTCACCTTCCCAGTGCCCCGGCCAGAGGCCCCGGGATCAGCTCCCAGCTCCTTTCGCATCATCTCCATCCAATGTAGTCTACAGACCCTGTGGGTTCTGCCCCAGTCCATCCCTTCCGTACCTGGGCCACCATCACCTTTGTCCTACCCACCACCCAGGACAGACTCCTCTCTTGCTATTCTCCGTCGGGCAGCTCAGAACTCTCTAGGGCTTCCCATTCCAATGCCTCTGCTTGAAGCCCTTCTTAGCTCCCTGCCCTCCAAGCAGAGCCTTATCTCCTGAGCTGGGACCCTGAGGCTGGCCTTACCCAGCCAGGCTTCCCCTCACGCGGCCACCTAAGTATCTTGCAGCTCATGGGGAAATGGGCTGTCCCTCTCCCTCACTCTGCTATTCTCTCTGCCAGGAAGGTGCCTCACCCCACCTCTGTCTTCTTCCTTCCCTGGTTCAACCTCCAGATCTCACATCATCCAACACCTCCTCTAGGATGCCTTCCCTGACCACCCTCCAGCCTCTGACCTTGGCATGTGGGGCAGGACTCAGTTTTCTCCCAGAATGAGGGACCACAGAGGAAGAAAGAGGCCCATGACCTTGGGCTGAGAGCTCCTGGCAGAGGAGATCCAACCAAGGTTATTATGAATGTTTTACCTGCTTATCTCTGCGCCACTGTTTTGTTCCCAATCTTAGCACAGGGAAACGAGGCCATCAGCCCAGATGGGGAGAAACATCTCAGCAGGTGAATGCAATGCTCCCTGGCACACGTAGGCACCAAGCCCAGGATGGGCACTCAGGTGATTCACGGGCAGCACCAATGGGCAGCCTGCTAGTTAGATCCTTCTACAGTCAGGGTCTTGAGGCATCCCCTCCTTGGCCATAGGAGGGAGCTGCTGGATTGTGTCCCATTTCATAGATGGGGAAACTGAGGTTCAGAGCAGGGAGATAATTTAGTGGAGCTGAGATTCCTTCACCTCAGGCTGTTCGTGATAGGAAATAAGGATCCAGGGACTTCCCTGGTGGTCCAGTGACTAAGACTCTGCGCTCCCAATGCAGGGGACCCGGGTTTGATCCCTGGTCAGGGAACTATATCCCACATGCCACAACTAAGAGTTCGCATGCTGCAACAAAGACCCAGCATCGCGAAATAAATGAAAGAAATAAGGATCCAGAAGTAACTCCATATTGAGCGACTTGGGAAAGGTCCACGCTGAGCTGTTAGGCAGAGCTGCTACCCAAGTGTGGCTCGGAGCCCGGGTCCGTGAGGGGCACCTGACTTTGTCTCTCTGTGCCTGTTTCTTCCCCTTCAAGTTGGGGAAACTGGCCAGGCCAACCTCACATAGCCGTTTGAGCATCAATCAAGAGGCTGCAGGTTCCTTAAACAACTTTATTAAGGTAGAATTTACATGCTGTAAGATTCACCCATCTTTAGTGCACACTTCAATGATTTTTAGCATATTTGTGCAACCATCATCACAATCTAATTTTAGACCTCTTCCATCACCCCCGAAAGAAACCTCGTGATGATGCAGATTTCAGAGCCCCTGGAAGCATCCCTGGCCTGCAATCAACAATCCATCGGGGTTTGTCATGACTGTTCTTATAAGTGATAAAACGTTTACAATGCTGAGCCCCAGGTGTTGGTGATGATGGTCGCTTTTTATTTTTTCAACATCTTATGTATTTTCTGAAAAAATGAGAGAGCATATGATTTTTTTAAAGCAGGGGCAAAAGAAATCGTTTCCATTTTGAAAGTATAAAGTCGTCAACACTTGAAAGAAAGGGAGGAAGGCGGGAGGAAAACAGGGAGAGAGGCAGGCAGGAAGGAAAAAGGCAAAGAAGAATGGTAGGAAGGATGGAAGGATAAGGTGAAAAGAAAGATGACACGTTTTCTTTAATACTGAAGAATAGTTGTTGTGTGGAGAGTGCTGGGCTTGGAATCCAGGGCCTGGGGCACCAGTCCTACCCTGTCACCAACTTGCACTGTGAACTTGGGCAACCCTCTTTCTTGTGCCTCAGTTTCCACATCTGTACAATGAGGGCGGTGATGGGGAAAATGGAGGAACTTCTTCCAATCATTCTTTCAGCCGACAGGGGTGTCCTGAGCGCCTGCTCCGTGCCAGGCTCCAAGCTGGGTGCTGGGAATACCGTGGTAAATAGGGCCAACCCAGGCCCTGCTCTCAGGACATTAGAATACCAGGGGAAGCTAAGGCCAGGGCTGCCCTGAAATCTTCAAACCTCAGCTGGAAATTCATGGGCTGTGTGACATGGGCCAGCCCAGGGCCTCCTGGGGCGGCAGGAACAGAGAGGGACTTGTTGCTTGGGGGCAGTCTCACCTCCTCCCAACTGTATTTCTTGGCCCACCCACTCCCTCGCCTCCACCCTGGCTCCCTGCTTCAGAGGGCACCTCACAGTCTGTTGGGCCCCTTCCCTTCCACTTCCAAGGCAAGATTGGGCTGGAAATATTCTGGCCTCCACCCACTCTTCTGGCCAGCCCCCAGGAAACCTATCTTCTAGCTCCCTCCCTGCGGCATCAATGGATGACATGGTCCTGGGAACCCAGGCTGTGTGCTCAGCTCACTCAACAAGTTTTATTTATAATCATTGCTACCATGCCTGGGTACAGACATTAAGTTATATGGGCCTCACAGAAACCCATTTTACTGATAAGGAAACTGAGATTCAGAGACGTCTGATGATTTATCCATAGTCACACAGCTCGGACATCCAGTGCCAGGCCTGTCTGACATCAGAGTCCAGGAAACAAGAGACTTACAAGGATGACCGCCGTCGGGCACACACCAGTCCAAGCAGGCTACTTGCTGGTGGTGTTTGAGCTCAGCAGGACTTGGGAGCCAGGGTCCCAGAGCAGTTGTAGACTAGGAGCAGCAGCTCTGGGTATAATTCCTCCAGGCCCCTCTGGGGTGACAGTGTCAGTTTGGATAGGCCGTATGTGGGGCCTGGAGGTCGTGAGATGTGTTTATTTCACCTGCCTGTGCTTCAGGTTTGAAGGTGTCTCTGCAAATGGCAAGGCAAGGCCTCCCCAGGAAACCACCATCTGTCCAAACGAGTGGGAGGCACTGGCACGTCACCATCCACCCTTCCCACACGTCAGTCGAGGCTGGTGGGCCGAGCACACTTTTCTCTGAGCACCTGTTCTGTCCTCTCTTGGGCAAACCAGGAGCTGGGTGGGAGGTGCAGAGGTGGCTCTGGTGGGAGACCAGATCAGGCCCGAATCCCCAGTGCAAAGGCGCCAGGGGACACCTTATTATTTTTTCAATATTTATTTATTTTTCTGCATCGGGTCTTAGTTGCAGCACAAAGGGTCTTCGTTTAGTTGTGGCATGTGGGATCTAGTTCCCTGACCAAGGATAGAACCTGGACCCCCTACCACTGGCCACCAGGGAAGTCCCCAGGGGGCACTTTAACTGAAGCTATGGGGCAGTCTGTCCAGGCGAAAGGTGGACGCTGTGGAGTCGCTCAGCCATGCTCGCTCCTTCCAGGATTGCCTGAGCCCCTACAATAGCCCATCCTGTGCCCAGCACGAGAATCCTGTGCCCAGCATGAGAATCCAGCAGGCACTGAGGCACCGAGTCTGGATGTGGGAACAATCGTGCTCATCACTGCCTGTCCAGGCGTGGGCCTAGCTGAGAAGCAGGCTTCCGGGTTCTGGGCCCATCTCAGCCATCCCTTCCATTGCTGTGTGGCCTCACAGCTCCCTGCCCCTCCCTGGGCCTCCGTCCCACCCCCTGGACAATGACGGGGAATGAGATGTTCTCTGAAAACTCCTCCTCCTTGTGGTCCATCGTTTCCAGGCAACATTATGTGGTCAGAATCCCGAGATCTGATTCAGTGCCCAAAGGAGGTGAGGCAGATGGTTCTTCAGGATCTTGGATTCCTTGCTGAATTTTGGGAGGATTCTCCAAAGGAGGGGTGCTGAGGATAGGAGGCTTTCCTTGGCAGCCCCCTCCAGCTGCTGAGTGCCCACTCTGTTCCAGGCATGGGCTAAGGCTCCAGGAATCATTCTGCAGCCACGCGTGGTCATATATGATGCCTCATTTGGATCATGTGGTTTACAGCTGAGGACCCTGAGGCCCTGAGGGTGAAGCCACTGGCCCAGGGGCACCAGGCTGGGGAATGGCCAAGTCAGGACTCGAACCCAGGGCCTCTGCCTGGCGCCAGTTCCTCATCACTGAGCCAGGAGCCTTAAACTTGGTGGGAACATGGGGATTGTGTTTAGAATCCAGATTCCCACCTCCACTCCCCTGCCCACCCCAACCCTGAAGATTCTAACCCAGCCTGTCTGAGGAATGTGCATTTGAACAAGCCACCCAGGGAATTCTGAGAGCCTGGGCCAGGGCCAAGATGGGGCCCCTGGCCACCTGGGCGCCCATCCCCGACCCGGCCTGGGAGATCTGGGTCTGAGTAGGCACTGCTCCCACACATGCCCTGTGCTCTAATCTCTGCTTCCCATAAGCTGCTTGTCCTTTAAGTAGCCCTGGGAGGCAGCAACTCGGAGCAGGCTGGCCCAGACCCCTGATCACCCCTCCAGCTGGGCCTTGGGTTCTCCACACCCTCTACGTGGCACCTCAGGGACCTCTTCCCCTCAGGCCTGCCAGGGCCAAATGGGTCCATCTGTGCAGGAAGGGGGTGGGGGTGGGGGGGTGGTGCTCTCAGGCTAGAGCTCCAGGGAAGGTTCATGTCTCTGCCTGGGGAGGGGCTCTCTGTGGGGAGTCCCATCCTTTCCAGCCCCGCCTGTAGTTTCCATGGCAACTACTGTTGCCATGGTATAGCTGGGTGAGGAGAAGGTGGGGAAGAAGGTAGACCCCAGGTCCCCATATCCTCCCCAGCCTCTGTGAGCCAAGATGCCCTATCTCTCCAGTCCTGGGGGGGGTTCCCAAGTACTAGGGGGTCACCCCTGCAAAGCAGTCAGTGAGTAAGGGGCAAAGACAGAGACAGGAATTCCCCCCACCCAAAGTTAACCACCTCCCCCTCGGTGCTGCCTGGTGCACCTCCGTTCCAGCACATGTCACACTGCATCACACTATCTGTTTACTTGTCTGTCTCTCCCACCACGCTGTGAGCTCCTCGGGGTGGGAGCCGTCTGACTCATCACCTCCCATCCCCAGGGCCCAGCACAGGGCCCGGCACAGAGCAGCTGCTCCCAAATATGTTCTACACTGAATTTAATTGAATTACATAAAAAGCCAAGTCTGGCTCCTCAGGTTTAGGGGGCAGCAGAGTTTGATGGGAAAGTTCCCAGGCTCTGGGGTCCAACAGCAGCGGGTTTGATTCCCCGGCTCTGCCATTTCTGACTGGGTGACCTTGGATGAGTTATTTCACCTCTCTGAGGCCTTGGTTACCTCATCTGTAAAGTTATCTTCTCCATATGAGAGCACTTTTTGAGGACTTGGGGATTCAGTTCCCTTTTATTATTTTTGGTTCCATTGGGTTTTCATTGCTGCTCGCGGGCTTTCTCTAGTTGCAGTGACTGGGGGCTACTCTTCATAGCAGTGCACAGGCTTCTCATTGCGGTGGCTTCTCTTGTTGCAGAGCATGGGCTCTAGACGCACGGGCTTCAGTAGTTGTGGTGCACTGGCTTAGTTGCTCCGTGGCATGTGGAATCTTCCCTGACCAGAGATCAAACCTGCATCTCCTGCATTGATAGAGGGCTTCTTATCCACTGTACCGCCAGGGAAGTCCTCAGTGCCCTTTTTTAAATTTAATATTTTGGCCATGCCACATGGCATGTAAACTTTGTTCCCTGACAAGGAACTGAACCCGCGCCCCCTCAGTGCCCATTTATTAAGCACCTCTTGTGACGGGAAAGTGCGAGCCCTGCCCTTCTGAGCCTCACAGTCTTGCGCAAATGAAAAGCATTTGCCTGGCATCTAGAAATGATGGATAAATGCAGGATTTGTCATCCTCCTTCCCCATAAAGTGGCTGACTCCTCCTCATTAGTCTCTGCTCTCCCCAGAGGTGGGGCAGGGTGAGGACAGAGAATGGAAGAGCCCTCCCCAGGGCCCCCAGATGAGGCCTTCAACCCAGAAGCCTGGGCCGATTCTGTTGTTCCTGGGACCCTCTGCCCTTAACCTGAGCACAGAAAGCTTTGTGGGTCCAGGTTGGGCTCTGAGCTCAGGATAGGGCATCCAGGTTTCTGCTCTGGCTCTGTCCCAGCCCTATAGTATCTTGAGTATATCCTTTCCTCTCCCTGGGCCTTCATGTGCCTCACCATGAAGGAGATCTCTGTGGCCCCTCAGCTCCCCTCTTTCCTGAATCCTGGCAATCCCATGATTCCAATCCCGGTAGCCTGATCCCTGGAGAGGCCTCCACCGTCATACTTGTGCTGGCTTGGGTGGGGCTGTGGGTGGATGGGTGGGGTGATGAAAAGAGCTGACAGGACAGAGAGAAGTGGCACCCTGAAGAGTTAGCCAAAAGGACTGCTGAGGCTGAAATTGACATAGCAGATGTCTGAAGAATAGACATCAGGTCTACAGGCAGGAAGTGACTTTGGGACCCCCTCCATCCAGTCATTCAAAAGGAGCTGGGTCTGCTGGGAGATGATGGGCAGAAAGCCTTCACCAGAGAGTCAAACAGATCTACTGCAGAGTCTGGTAGATACGGGCTGGACAACATGAATATCTCTGAGCCTCAGTTTCCTCATCTGTAAAATGGGGATAATAATACTGTCTTCCTAGTGTGGCTATTGTGTAGAGTCCATGAAATATTGCCCACAAAGAGTCTGGCATGCAGTAGGCACTTAAGAAGCATGAGTCCTTTTCCTTGTTTCCTCCTTCCCCTCATCTCCCTCATCCTCAACCACAGCCAGATGGGGCCAGGAGAAGGGGAAGTGAGATGATGCCTTTCCCCACAGCGGAAAGGAGGGGAGGAAGTGTGGCTCCGTTTCCTTGGCACCCACTCTGTGGCCACTGGACATTTGGGCATTGGCATGGGGCACCTCATGCCTCAGTTTCTCCTGAGTTGAATGGCAGTGACTGAGTTGGGGCAGGGATTTCCTGTTGGCTCAGAACCAACACAGGGCAGACTGTGAGAGAGGTCTGGGGGTCAGTTCAGACTCACAAATTCTGTGACCCAGAGGACTTGAGGGTGATCTTTTCCACCTTTCTCAGCTGCCGTCTCCCCTTAGTCAATCTCTTGGGCTGAGGTGCGGTGAGGCACTTCTGGGGAGCTTTGAGGTCCCCGGTGACAGGACAGGCGTCCCTGGGACACAGGGAGCCTCCTCAGACCTTGACTTTCCTCTCACCCCCAATTCACTGCAGGGACTTCTTGCCCCGAGGATCTGGCATTGTCACGCGACGCCCCCTGGTCCTGCAGCTGGTCAATGCTACCACAGGTATGGGCTTCCCTTCTTTGGACCTCATTCCCCATCTGAACAGCGGGGATAAAAATGCAAAACGGAGAGGTGGCCTTGTTGTCGGGGGAGGAAGAAGAAGGCAGTGTTGTGTGTGTGTGTGAAGGGTCTTTTCCCAGTGGGAGATGAGACCCAGTTAAGCTTTGGTTATGATGCTTTCTCTCCCGCGCCCGGCTCCTTCTGGGGCAGAATATGCCGAGTTCCTGCACTGCAAGGGGAAGAAATTCACTGACTTCGAAGAGGTGCGCCTGGAGATTGAGGCTGAGACCGACCGGGTAACAGGCACTAACAAGGGCATCTCTCCAGTGCCCATCAACCTCCGCGTCTACTCGCCGCACGGTGAGATCTGGCCCTGGCCCCGCCCCCAGCCTCTCAGCTCCCCCGCCGAGCCCCGCCCCTTGGGGGAACTGTCTTCTTGGCCCCGTCCCTTAGCGACGCCTCAGGGCTTCACTCTTCCTCCGCGCGTCACGTTCTGGGCCCCCAACCGAGCCGTGGCTCCGCCCACCTCTGGCCACGCCTCTAACGGGTCTCCGTTTTAGCCCTCCGCGTTTCCCTAACCCCACCCACCTACGGCCACGCCCCCAAACGCGTCCTCTGTAAGCCTGGCCCTGTTCCTTAATCCGCCCGCCCACGGCCACGCCCCTCGCCTTGAGCCCGCCCTCTCGCCGCCCTGTCCAGTGCTGAACCTGACCCTAGTGGACTTGCCTGGAATGACCAAGGTCCCGGTGGGGGACCAACCTCCCGACATCGAGTTCCAGATCCGGGACATGCTTATGCAGTTCGTCACCAAGGAGAACTGCCTCATCTTGGCCGTGTCCCCGGCCAACTCCGACCTGGCCAACTCTGATGCCCTCAAGGTCGCCAAGGAGGTGGACCCCCAGGGTAGGTTCCCACAGGCGGCCAACACGCAGGGCCCCGGGGTTCTATTCACAGTGTAAGGGGGAGCCACTGGAGGGTCTAAGCGAATAGCAGTGGGATCATATTTATGCCTTTAAAAGTCGTTTGGGCCACCGTGGAGAATGAGTGGGGGGCGGAGCACAGGCAGGCAGTGAGTGAAGGAGGGAGAGGACTTGGGAGATAGCGGGAGTGTGGTGGGATCCGGAGTGCCTGGGGTCTCCTGTATGAGGGCGAGTGCAGGTGTAGACAACCCTCTCCTGCCACACCCTCCCCCCCAGGTCAGCGCACCATCGGGGTCATCACTAAGCTGGACCTGATGGACGAGGGCACAGATGCTCGCGATGTTTTGGAGAACAAGCTGCTCCCGCTGCGCAGAGGTAGGCAGGCCATGCCCCTGACCCACGTGACAGCCCTTCCCTTTCACCTCCAGCCCCTCGCTCCCGGCAAGGCTGAATGACCCTTGACCTCCACCCCACCCACAGGCTACATTGGAGTCGTGAACCGAAGCCAGAAGGACATCGATGGTAAGAAAGATATCACAGCTGCCTTGGCTGCTGAACGCAAGTTCTTCCTCTCCCACCCTTCCTACCGCCACTTGGCTGACCGCATGGGCACGCCCTACCTGCAGAAGGTCCTCAACCAGGTAGGGGCTCAGGCCAGGATGTAGTCTGGGAAACCAGCATGAGAGAAAGTCATTGAAGTGTATTTTGGGAGGGTTGCCCACTGTCCCACAGCAAGTTAGCACCCGAGCTTTGCTGCCCCTTCCCTGTCTGGGGCCAGGAGGGGAGCCCTGGCACCCTCCCAGGATGGAGGGTGGCATTGACAGGGGCTTGGGCTTAGGGGCTAGGACTGGAGCGTGCTTGGCTGAAAACCTTGGTTCCTTCTGAAATGGGGAGAGGCTGATCTGGGGACAGGTGATCCCAGGGGACTCCTTGGATATTTCTCTGCCTGGAATGGGGCTTCCAGAATCACTGAGGGGGGGGGGGGTGTTGACAGTAGGGAGGCAGTGTGACGTGGGGCAAAATTGGGGTCCCTGGAGGCCATACACCTTGCTTCCAATCTCAGCTTCGACACTCACCCACCAAGACTTTCCAGCTCTCTGAGCTTCTATTTCTGCATCTGTCAAATGGTGATAAGACCCATTTCTTACAGTCATTGTGCAGTTCAGGGAGATACTGTGTGGGGGAACCTAACCAGAGTGAGTCCCAGAACTTGAGAATTACCTTAAGGGAGGCCTTAAACCTAGAGGGCACAAGGGGGCAGTCTTCCAGTCATCACTGCCCCTGATTTATTTCACCTGGCTCTTGTGGTGTCTAACACTATTGAATTAGTCAAAATCAAATGACTTCCAATAAAAATCTAAATTTCTGGCTTCTATTAAAAATGGCATTATTGACTCATTAGTTCAATTAAAACACCTCTGTGAGCACCTACTGTGTGCCAGGCAGCTTTCATTCCGGTGGGCAGGGCAGTGGTGGGCAGGGCTGTAGCTCTGCACCTCACCATGTCCCGCGGACCCCAGACATCCTGGTCCCTGCCTGGTCCTGTGGGCTTTCTGGGTCTCTGTGACCATGGTCTTCATGCTTTCCTCGCCCCTACCCCCAGCAACTGACAAACCACATCCGGGACACCCTGCCAGGGCTGCGAAACAAACTCCAGAGCCAACTGCTGTCCATCGAGAAGGAGGTGGAGGAGTACAAAAACTTCCGCCCTGATGACCCAGCGCGCAAGACCAAGGCTCTGCTGCAGTGAGGCCTTCCCCAACCCCTGACTCCCCATCGCGGAGCTGCCCCTCCCGCAGCCTCTCAGCACCACCAGGGCTCCTCCTGGGCTCCCTGCACTGGGCTGCTGCTGCCCCCTCAGATGACACCACTCTCTCCCCAGGATGGTCCAGCAGTTCGCTGTAGACTTTGAGAAGCGCATCGAAGGCTCAGGGGACCAAATTGACACCTATGAACTGTCGGGGGGCGCCCGCATCAACCGGATCTTCCATGAGCGCTTCCCTTTCGAGTTGGTCAAGGTAGGCAGGCCCCCCACCCCACCCCGGGGCAGGAGGGCTCACCTCCCTCCCACCCACTCACCTACCTGAAACTCTCTCACACGTATGTTGGCTGACTTCACTAGAGGCTCTGCTGCCAGTCCTGGGAGTGGGGTGGAGCCTATCCTGACCTCCCAAGTACCAGCAGAGGCCCTGACCAGCCATCTCTTGGTCTCCTACACAGATGGAGTTTGACGAGAAGGAACTCCGAAGGGAGATCAGCTATGCCATCAAGAATATCCATGGCATTAGGCACGTATGGGGACCAGGGAGGGAAGCCGAACCCTGGAAGGCAGAAGGGGTCTAGCGCAGAGGTAGAGAGAGTGATGCAGTGAGCTCCCCTCGGGAAGGATGAGGAGCCCTAGTGCTCAGCCTCCTCAACCCCGACTTTCTGGCTTCCAACTTGGACAGGCTCTGGCAAGGGGCACTGGATAGGAGACCCGGGCTACCCCAGTACCTGCAGCCTGCTGCCTTCCTTTGCCTGTTCCTAGGTACAAGGCTTGGCGGCTAGACTAGCTGGGTAGAGCCCAAGGTACAGGTGGCAGGGGAAGCACTCTCTGGGCTTGGGTCCCCTGCCCATCCCCAAGGTGAGACAGCTCCCACCAGACGTCTCCAGCACAACGTTGCCCAAACCAATGGCTAGGGCCTGAGATAGGCCACCAGGTGTTGGTCTGTGAGCCTTTTGTGATGAAATGAGGCCTCTCAATCCTCCAGACCCTCCCATGATCCCCTTAGCCCAAAGTTGGCCCCATTCCGCCCCACTTCTCTCCTTCCAGCCAACACCAAGGCCAGTGGAGCAGGAAGGAAGACTGGGAAATAGACCAGTCCTTAAAATCTTAGCCTCTGCTCCAGGGACCCAGAGCTACACTGATGCTTCAACAAGAAAATTTAAAACACCCACTATGTGCCTAGGCAGTGAACCAGACAGAAATGTCACTGCTTTTATGCAGGTTCCAATCCAAGGTTTGGCATGAAATTTACAGACTGCATTGGCTAAGGCACAGGAAAAAAAAAATCTCTCTGCTAGTCTTAAAATAAAACGCTTTCTTCCTAGAAAGGCTCTCAGAGACAAGCAGTTTTCAAACCATTTCTAGCCACAGAGCCTTTTGTAGGAACAGAATCTGAAGACAAAGCAGGACATATGCACCAACTATAAGCAAACCTTGTCTTGTCTTGAAAAGTACCAATTGAAAGATCTTCATTAGAGTCCCTCCTGCCCATTTTACAGGTGGGAACACTGAAGCCCAGAGAGGGGTAGTGGGAGGACCCCGAGGGCAGAGCTCAGGGGGTCGGGATGGGGCCGTGGCCTGGTGCTCCTGGCAGGAGCTGGCCTGTGACACTGTGCCCTTCTCCTGCTCCGGGCATTCAGAACCGGGCTCTTTACCCCAGACATGGCCTTTGAGACCATTGTGAAAAAGCAGGTGAAGAAGATCCGAGAACCTTGTCTCAAGTGTGTGGACATGGTTATCTCGGAGCTAATCAGCACCGTTAGACAGTGCACCAAGAAGGTAACCAGCAGCCCGGCCACCCCCCAACCTCTGCCCCGCCCTGCTCTGCTGCCAGGCGCTCCTTCCCCACCCCACCCCACTGCCCCCGGTAGCATGTACAGACCTCAGCGGGGCGGGGGAGGCAGGCCACCGCAGTCCAGGAGAGCGGGGCTCTCTGAGGGGGCCTCAACCAGCCCTGGCCCACAGGCTGGGGGGACCAAGGGATTAGACATTGGAAAGACAGGTATGGTGGTGGTTATTTGCTCCGAGAGCCCACCAAGAGCTCCCCCAGCTCAGGGAGAAGAAGGGACTCAGTCCCCTTCCTGCTCCCAGAGGTGGGGTCATCTTTGGGGTCTCCAGGGAGGGGTCTCGGGGAAGTCTTGGCCCTGGAGATGGACGAGGTACAGGACCTTCTTGGGTGCTGCCCTAGGGGCCTGGACGGCCACAGGGATCCAGAGGACCCAGGTCAAGCAGGTACCCCAACTCCTCACCGTCCTTCATCTTCCCCATCTCACCCCCACCCTCACTCAGGACCCTCACTCAGGACCCTCACTCAGGACCTTCCCTGTCCCTTCCATCCACATCCAGCCTTCCAGGGACAGAATCCTCTTCCATCTGCCTCACAGAACCACTCAAGGAGGGCAGAGCAAGGCAGGGAAGATGGTACCCATTTCACAGCAGGAAAACTGAGGCTCGGGAGATCAAGTGACTTGCCCAAGGTCATGTGAGCTCGGAGGTGGCAGAGCTGTAACTCCGAGCCAAGGCTTTGGACTCCACCCCCCAGCCTCCCCTCCTCTCCCCTCCCCACAGCCGTCCTGGCCCCTCTCTATCACCATCTTCACTCTTTTCTGTCTTTCCTCTTCTCTCTCTGTCTTTCCAAACTGAGCTCCTCCAGACTCCATTGGAGGAGAGGCACAGGATGCCCCTTGAGGAGAAAGGGAAGGGCCGGAGTAGAGCAGGAAGTAGAGAATGGAGACCAGGCAGCTACACAGCAAGCCCGGGAGGTGTCCTCTGCCCCGTAGTCTATGTAAACGGCGCCCCCTGGGGTTGTGCAGTGCACCGCCTGGGCAGTGGGCTGCCACGACCTTGGCACATAGGGAATGGTGCTGGGCTCTGGAGGTGGGACGAAGCAAATACAGGAGGTTCTGGGAAACCTAGCGTTGAACAGAATGGAGGTGAGTGGAATCCGGGCCTGGGTCAGCTCCTCAGCAGGACCCTGGGCTGTGACAAAGATGGCGCTGGAAAAGAGAGAGGGGGCAGGCTTCAGGGTAGCTGAAGAGTTGCGGAGCCAAGCCCTGGGAAAGAATATGAATTCAGTAAGGGCCCTTGGATGGGGCAGGGGCTTGATCCCTCAGACCCCTCCCATGCCCTCAGAGCCCTGGGGAGCGGGGGCGGGGGGTGCTTGGCCACACCCGGGAGGTGCCAGTCTGGGTGGTAACAGGAGGGCCAGGCCCAACGCTCACATTGTCTTCTCTCCTCTCTCTTTCTCTGTGTCGGTGTCTCTCTCTCTTCCCTCGTGCCCCTGCCATCCTCCGCCCCACACCCTGGCTCCGCTTGGCCTTCACTCCCCTCCTCCTCCTCGCCGGCCCACCCCTGGCTGCATCCCGCCCTGTTCCCCCTCCTCCTCCCGGGTGCAGGACGGGCCTCTTCACACCTGACCTCGCTTTTGAAGCCACAGTGAAAAAGCAGGTGCAGAAGCTTAAAGAGCCCAGTATCAAGTGTGTGGATATGGTAGTCAGTGAGCTCACGGCCACCATCAGAAAGTGTAGCGAAAAGGTATGATGGCCGCCTGGGAGGGGCTGGGCCTGGCCATCGCTTCCTCACGGCCCGGGCCTCCTGTGGTGGGCCGCAACTAGCTGCTGAGCAAGCCCGGCGGCCTCTCAGCCGCCCAGGTGGACCCAGGCCAGCCCGGGTAGCTCCTGGCTCTGAGATCCGGTGCCAGCTTCTAACCTTGGGTCTACAGTCCTCATAATTCCTTCAGGTCCCCACCTCTGCAGGGGCAGACTGCTCTCACCCAAGCACCCTCAGTGGTCCCTTTGACAACAATGATAATAAGGAGCTGGATGCTGTTTATTGAGCACCTACTGTGTGCTAAGCACTAGGCTAAGTGCCTGCCCTTGTTATCTGACTTCATCCTTTGAACAACCCTAAGCAGTGGATAGTCTTATCCCCATTTTACAGATGACAAAACCGAGTCTCAGAAAAGAACAGCAGAGTGGGATTCAGATTTACAGAGACCAGGGGAAGAGGTCTTGGATCAGGGCCTCCTGGGCCAGGGGAGCCATCCCAGTCCCTCAAAACTAACTTGCCTAAAAGCATATTGGATTACTCCCTTGATTGCAATCCATACACATTTGCCAGGATCAGCCTCTTTTGAGTAGTCTGACCTTTCAGATGCCTTTTTCCTATTTGTCTACTTTGGGGCATTTGGAGGATTTTTCACCAGTTCATCTAAAGCAGTCCTTCCCAGAGGCCTGCATAAGTCCAGCCTTGCTTGTGTTTGAGAAAGCTCCTACGCTGGGAGGTGGGGGAATTTCTGCCTTCACTTCATGTCTCAAGTAAGGTATCACGGCTTTTGTGGCTTGTACATAATTAGTCCTGTGTGCCCCTTTCACAATCCTGTCTCACTTCTGTTCACTTTTGTGCCAGATGGGAATGGATTAAGCAAATTAGTGTCCACTCAGTGCCTGATCCAGGTGGAATCAAATCTGAGCTGGATTCTCTACTGTAGAGTATATATCATGATATCTAAATCATGGTCCCACAACATCATGACTACTAAGCAATATGATCTTAACTTTTGTTAAACTAAAAAATACTGAGGTTTTTTGTGTTTTGTTTTGTTTTGTTTTTAATTTTTGGCTGCACCATGCATGTGGGATCTTAGTTCCCCAAACACGGATCAAACCCAAGCTCCCTGACATGGAGGTATGAAGCCTTAACAATTAGACCACCAGGGAAGTCCCACGCATTTATTTTAAGCTGCTTCAAATCTCTTTACAAAAGAAGACAATATATATCTAATTTTTTTTTTAATTTTGGTTCTTCCCAATGAAAGTGATACATTCTCAAATAGAGAAAATTTGGAAAACCCCTAAGAATAAAAAGGAGGCAACAACCCTCCCTTTCAAGAAAACCACATTGAGATTTTCATACATTTTCTGTAAATACACTCCTCTTTTATTTATTTAAATTTAACTATTTTATTTATTTTTTCAACTTTTAAAGTTTATATTGGAGTATAGCCAATTAACAATGTTGTGATAGTTTCAGGTGCATAGCACAGCAACTCAGCCGTACATATATAAACTCCCCTCTCATCCAGACTGCCACATGCATGCTCCTTTAAAAAAAATGAAATTAGCAGTATTGATTTCATTCTGATCATATATGATTGTTACCAAAATATTCAAACTGCACAGAGAGTGCAAAAGTCCCTATAACCCCACAACCCTAGAGATAAGAACTGCTGGTAGCACTCCTTCCCTAACTAATTACCAATATTCACCAGTTTTAACCAAAGAGACATCACACTGACCACAGTGATCCCTGAACTCTTCTTTTTTACTGAATAGCATGAACTGAAATCCTTGCAGTAGCTACATAAAGACTATGCCCTTGGACAACTGTATTGTATTCCACTGTAGAAATATGACATGATTTACATATTCAGTATCGTATTGTCAGACACAGGTTATCTCGACTTTTTGTTTTTCCTGTTACAAACAGTGCTGCAGTGAACAGCTTTATAAATGTATTTGCAGCACTTATCCTGTTGTTTCTTTCGAGCAAATTTCTAGTATAGAACTGGCTAGTCAATGGATGTAAGCATTCACATTTTTGGTAACTTCTGCAACATTTGCCCTCCAGAAAGTTTTCACCAATTTATTCTTCCAAACTATTTTTTCTGTACATATACTTACGTACATTATTAGGTATTCACACTGTGAATTTATTAGTATCCTGCCTTTTCTCTCAATAACATACATTTTGGTGGGTGTTATTACAAAGTCTATGTGAGCATTTTTAATGATTGCATGATATTCTATTGAATAGATTTATTAATGTCATGGTTTACTTAACCATTTTCCTATTGATGAACACGTAAATTGTTTCCTGTTTTTCAGTATTATAAATACCCTGGCAATGAACATCTTTGTGTATAAAGAATTTTATTTTTCTTTCTCTAGGATTATTTCCTTAGGACAGATTCCTAGAAGACTGATTACTAGATATAAAAATTGTGAAACACTGCTGAATTGCATTCCAAAAAAGCAGTAATTAGGATAAATGGTAATATGTTGGAAACAACCCAGATGTCCATCAAGAGGATATTGATTATAGTATTATACAATGAAAGACTATAGTTGTTAAATGGGCAAGGGATATTTATTTCCATTCATATGTCCTTCCACAATGTACTGTGAGGGAAAAAGCAGGTTTCAGAAAATAATGTATAGAATTTAGGGGGAAAGTAATATATATAAATGATAAATATACAAAAAATAAAATACAATATAATAACCTATGTAAATTATAAAGTTCCAAAGGCATAGTTACTAACCATTATTTTGAGAGGGCATAGGAATTTTTCCATTTCTACTTCACAAACTTTAGTCATATTCAGATTTCTTGTAGTGAGTTGATAAGTTTTTGTAAGCAGACAACTGATCAACAAAAACTTCGGAGAGGAAAGCTTATAAATTATTTATTTTAAAAATTGCCTTTTGTTGATTTAATGCATAGTAGGTTTTTGGTTTACATAGTGAAATTTACCCATCTTCATCTTTATTTTTCCTCCCTAAGTCTTCCAAATTTAGCAAACCCCTTCTGCTAATGATTCCTAGCCCTGCTGGGCTTAGAGTTTTCATCTCTGGATGAAATCTGGAGCTCAGCACAGGCTGTGCTGCTCAGTCCTCTCAACAATACCAAGAGGGAAGGTGCTATTATTACCCCCATTTCACACATGGGAAAACTGAGGCTCAGAGGGGTCCAATCACTTTTCCAAGGACAGTCAACAGGGCAGGGGGCTGGCTTTGAACCCAGAGCCGTATGGCTCCATGGCCTGCCTTCCTGACTCCTAAACAGTGGGCTCCAGGCTGACTGCCCCATGTAGCCAAGAACTGAGAGAGAAAAGATCCATTTTAAAAACTGGCTGAAAGTCCTGGAAATGCTCAGAGGCAGCCAGAATGGAAAAAGATGCTCAAAGGGAACAGAACTGCTCAAAGGGGCTGAGGCTGCCCTGTCACTTGTGACACGTGGAAAACTTGACAACTGTAGCATCCAGGAGGTTAGTGGGAGAACTGGTCATGCTCTTTGGCAAATTGCTCCCTCCCCCTCCCTCCCTGTCTCTACCCTAACCCTACCCTGGGAGGGAGCACTTGGGACCATCTCAGAGGAGGCTTTTCTGGTGGCCGTGACTCAGTCTCGAAAAGGAATGATAGCGCATCCTTGAGCTTTGTGGGGCAGCAGGGTCCACTGGACCCCTCCAGCCAGCATTTGTTTTTAAGCCCCTGGTCTCAGGCTGCCTCTCTCCCAGGTCCCCTGAGCTTGGCCACATGAGCCACACCCTTGGCACAGTCATGGGACAGTTGGGGGGATGTGGCATCTCTCAAGGCTGCTTCTCCTGGGCTGGCATCCAGGACCCTGCTTTCTTCCCCCACCCTCCTGCCTCTCCTAAAGACCTCACCCCATCTCCTTGGCCTCCATCTTGCCCTCAGAATCCCTACTTGTGACCCAGGCACACTAACCTTCAACTCTCTTCCCACATAGGGGGATCTGCCTGAGAGACCTTAGCCAACCCTAGGAAGAGGGACAAGGTGTGGGTCTAGTTTTGCCCAGCCTAAGCCCCACCCAGCAGAGGAGCAGGTCCCTGGGAGTAGACTCCCATCCTCAGCAGCGCAGCGAGTCCCCCTCTCTGAGGAGTTGCTGGTTCATGAGCCACAGGGCAAAGAAGCCCATGTCTGCTCACCCTGGCAAGGAGGGCAGAGACATCCATCCTTCATTCATTCACTCATTCCTTCAACATTGCCCTCTTTGAGCACCATGGTGTGCCCAGCCCTGCCTCTGCCTTCAGGGCAATTACAGTCCAGTTTGGTGAGGGAAGAGGGTGTGTGTTGTGGGGGGTCGGGGAGGGGACATAGAGGTTATCATGGCGGACTTTCTGGAAGAGGTGACATTCAACAGAATCTTGAAGGGGGAGTCCATCTGGGTTTTGTCCAGAGCCTGGCTGAGCTGGGGACAGAGTTCATAGGCCAAGGATTTGGAACAACTTCCCCTTTGGCCTCAGTTGATTAAAGACTAGGAGCGGGAGAAGGGTGCTGCTGAACTTCTGCCCCAAAGGAGTGGGGCAGACACAGGCAGGCTGGCCAGCCAGCTCGGAGCCAGACAAATGTGTCTGGGGGGTGGTAGTGCCAGGCCAAGGCATGCAAAGGGAAGCAGAGTCGGGTGGATTCTACCATGAGGGCCTGGGGCCCAACCAGGCCCCCCCGCAGGGTACTGCTCATGCTGCTGCCCCCACCCCCAACTCCGCATGCCGCCCCTCCCCCCACGCATGCCTGTGCCTCCTGCATGTCCCTCGTGTGACCGTTGGTTTTCCCCTGCCTCCCTCCCCCAGCTCTCCCAAGGAGCATTGCCTGTCCCCAGCCTGACTCAGGAGGCCAGCTGGCACCTTGGGCCCTGCCCTCCCCAGATTCTCCCCGGATAGTAATCTGCAGGCTGTTACCTGCCTGGTTCCCCACCTGAGTGTGCCTGCAAGCCTTTGAGAAGGCAAAGGGTAGCCCTGAGGATGAGTGAACGTTTGGGGAGCTAACTGTGCCCCCAAACAAAGGCCTCAATCGAATAGGTCTGTTTCCAAGATGGCTGCCAGCAAGATGGCTGCCGAGGAGCAGGCTGATTTCCAAGGCACTTGTGCTCATGGGAACTACCAGCCCCCATGAAGTTGCCCAGGTAGGCTAGTAAAGAGGGCCCGGACCCGGGAAGACCCTTGAATTGCCATTTGGAACCCACGACTGAGGGAAAGGGGTGGCCGTGGCTTGGTGCCATCAGCTTCCTGGGCCCCCAAGTCTTGGGCATTCTGTGTGTCCCTCCCACCCCACCCTGGATTCTGGTGGACTTTGGGTGCCCCCTGCCCATGCCCCCTGTGTACCTGGCTCTCTCCCCTGCCACCCTTTCTCAGCTCCAGCAATACCCCCGGCTGCGGGAGGAGATGGAGCGTATTGTGACCACCCACATCCGGGAGCGCGAGGGTCGCACCAAGGAGCAGGTGAGCCCACTTGGCACTGCCTGCTCTTCCCCGGCCCTGAACTCCTGCCCCTGGGCTCACCCCCTTCTTCCCAGTTAGTCTCTTCTGTCTGTCTCTCTTACACTTTCTCTCCCCACATTAACTTTATGCGTCTCTCTTACTCTCTTTTATTGTGAGAAAAAAATACACATAAATTTCACTGTTTTACCCACTTCAAATTGTACAGTTTAGTGGTATTAAGGACATTCAGATTGCAACCATCACCACCGTCTATCTCCAGAACTTTTTCATCTTCCTAAAATGAAACTCTGCCCGCCTCCACCTTAAACACTCCCTGGCAGTCCAGTGATGTAGACTCTGCGCTCCCAATGCAGGGGGCGCAGGTTTGATTCCCAGTTGGGAAACCAAGATCCTTCATGCTGCAAAAAAAAAAAAGAACAATGACTCCCATCCCACCCTCTTCCCAGCCCCTGGCAACCACCATTCTCCTTTCTGTTTCTATGAATTTGACAAGTCTCGGTACCGCATATAAATGGAAGCAAACAACAACTGTCATTTTGTGTCTGGCCTGCTTCACTTAGCATAATGTTCTCAAGGTTCATCCATGTTGTAGCACGTGTCAGGATAACTCTCCTTTTTAAGGCTGAATCATATTCAGCCCCATATCCATGTGTATGGGTAGATCACATTTTGCTTATCCATTTGAGTTGTTTTTTTTCACCCCACATTTGGGCTATTGTGAATAATGCTGCTATGAACACGGGTGCACAAATATCTCTTTGAGACCTTGCTTTCAATTCTTTGGAGTTTATTCCCAGAAATGGAGTCGCTGGATCATATGGTAATTCTATGTTTAATTTTTTGAGGATCTGCCATAGAGATTTCTACAGAAGCTGTTCCATTTTACAGTCCCACCATCTGCTTCTCAACTTTCTATACTCTGGTCATCCCTCTTTGGACCTCTCTCTCTATTTCCTGTTTCTCTGGGTCACCATACACCCCCGCATAGGCACCCCCCCTTCCTTTTATGTAGTTATCTATCAAATACTCATTCATTCATTCATTCAATAAGAGGCATGTTCACTGAGTGCTCCTCTGGGTTGAGAGGAACAGAAGTAAGCAGGCCCCCTTACAGCTCTCACAGAACTCACAGGTGAGTCCTTTTTCCTTGTCCATCTCCCTGTCATCCTTCCGTCTATACCCACTTCTGGCTCCCAGTCCCCAGCCTCATCCTTATACACTCCTTCTCCACAATGGTGCTGTCCTCAGTCACTCACTTTTTTCAATTTTAATTTTGGTTGTGCTGGGTCTTCGCTGTGGCACGCACGGGCTTCCCTTGTTGTGGAGCATGAGCTCGATGGCACGTGGGCACAGTAGTTAAGACACACAGGCTTTAGTTGCCCCACAGCATGTGGGATCTTAGTTCCCTGACCAGAGATCAAACCTGCATCCCCTGCATTGGAAGGTGGATTCTTAACCACTAGACCACTGGGGAAGTCCCAAGTATATGCATTTTCATGTTGTCATATAGTGCTCGTTTCAGCAGCACATATACTAAAATTGGAACAAAACAGAGAAGATTAGCATGGCCCCTGCGCAAGGATGACACGCAAATTCATGAAGCGTTCCATATTTTTCAAACGTGGCATTGAATTTAGTGTCATTAGCAGCACTGAAGTCTAAACATTTTAATAATTAATTGAAGTCATAAAATGTATGAATTAACAGCTTTTTGATATGTTGAAATGCTTCTATAAACCTATCTGACTATATGTGGAAAAGATTGTCAAATCTAAAATATGTATACATTAAAAAGCAGGAAATTGTACTAGCTTACCCTAAATTTCAAATCTTAGCTGATTTTTGTGATTTTATTGCTTTTGAGAGAAAACTTAATATTTGGCTGACTTTTTCATTGAAGAATTCATGGTCATTTTTTATAAGTGAGCTGGCAGATCAGAGGATGGGATGGGTGGCTCTGTGTTGCTGACGCACCCAGGCTGGTGGTCATGTGAGATAGTGGCTGCTGTTTTCCGTTATGGTATCAAATGGGATCTCACTTTCCCATGAATTTCTCTGCATAGTGTAGGCCTTTGCCAAATAAAACTGCAGTTTTTGCTGTTTTAGCCTAGTTTTTCACCCATCTACACTGGCTGATTTTGGACTCTTACCTAAGTTTAATAATAAAGGATTGTCAATTGAACAGTGGAAAAAAAAAAAAAAATGTCATATATTGTCAAACTGCCCTCCAAGAAGGTGATACACATTTATACTTCCATCTATGGTATGTCTTCCTACAGTTGTGCCCACATTGGTCCCAATATTTATTATTAATTTGAGAGGTCAAAAAGGGTCTTATTTTAACTTACATTTCTTTGTGAGCAAGAGGGAGCATTTTTTACATATCCTTATTGATTATCTGCATTTCTTCTATGGATCACCCATTCAGGTTCTTTGACTATTTTAGTTTGTGTTTCTTGTCTTCCATTTATTGATTTCTAGGAACTCTTTATTTATTATGGATACTATTATGGATATCTTTGTTTATTATGGTTTATAGATTTATTTCTTATGGATTCTTTATATGCTGCAAGTATGCGTCTCCCAGCTGTTCATGCATTTTAAAACTCTATGGTATCTTTTCCATTTACCTGCTGACCTGTGTATCCTTGAAGGTCATGCTCCTCATCGATATTGAGCTGGCTTACATGAATACCAACCATGAGGACTTCATAGGCTTTGCCAAGTGAGTGCTCCTTGGTCAGAGAAGGTGACACTTTGTGTGACTCTGTGTGTGTGTGTGTGTGTGTGTGTGTGTAGGGCCCAGGCCTGCTGAGGCAAGCTTCTGGGTCTGGTGCCCACTGAACAGTAGCAATGAAGCTGGGCCTCTGGAGAGAGGTTCTGGGACTCTCCCTTCTCTCCTTATTAGTGCTCAGCAGAGAAGCAACCAGATGAACAAGAAGAAGGCTTCAGGGAACCAGGTGAGTGAACTCCAGTGCCCCAGCCGGAGGGATGGAGGGTGCCAGATGGACGCCAAGCTCTGAGAGCCCCCTCCCCCGAGGGGAAGGGTCCCACAGGGGCCAGGGAGCCTGTCAGATGCCAGCCACAAGCCTCCCACTCGGCCTCAGTAACCCTCTCTCCTCTCTCCCGATGCCTCTCGTGGTTGCTATGGTTACCTCTTTGCAGGATGAGATTCTGGTGAGTACCAGGACTGGGGCTCTTGGTTTGTATAGTGAGGGGGAGGAGGGGACCCATTTGTAGCAGGGATGCTCAGGGGTCAAGAAGACACCTTTTGGTTTGAGCTGCTTGCACACAGCAACACATGGGTGTCCACACAGGCACTCAGGCCAGAGGCAAGACTTAGCCACACACAGAGTCCTACCAATCTGTCCTTTGGTGTGCATGAGCTAAGCATCTCCTTCATCCAGAGGGAGACCACATGGGCTGGAATGGGCCAGAATGTTTGGCAGAGACCTGGCATTGAGTAGGAGCTCTTTAATATCTGTGCAATGGATGGATGGATGGATGGATGAGAGAGAATGTTTTTAAGCTGGCATCCCTACCAAAGAGTTGAGGAAAGAGATGAATGAAATGTCAACAGACTGGGGCCTCCTCACCTGCTCTGTCCTTCAGATCTCTGCTGAAACATCACTTCTCAGCCCCAGTTGTACCCATAGCCATAGAGTCTGAGCTTTTCCAGAGGCCATAGTGTCTTTGTGATAATCTAGGTGTTTGTGTGCTTACTGACATCATATCATTTCCCTCTTGAGCCCTCTAAGGGGAAGGGCTGGGTCTGTCTTGTTTACCAGTAAATCCTTAGTCCCCAACACAGTGCCTGGCACCCAGTAGGTGCTCATTAGAAGGAAGGAGTTCATGCAGTATCCCAGAGCAATTCGATTCAGCAGACCCCTTGTAGGCTGGGCTTGCAGTCAGGCCCCAGGGGGAACAGGAGGTTCCCGGCACCCAGGCTCTGGAAAGGGGTTTTGGATGAGCAGGGAGGAGGGCAGAGCTGCGGTGGCTGAGGGAGCACAAAGGCTGGGAGTCAAGGCAGGAGCAGGGCACAGAGGTCTGCTGGTCAGATGCTGGAGATGGAGGGCCAGGGTATGGTATTCAGACTCAATTCCAAAGACAGTGACAAGACGCCGAGGGGGTCCTCTCCAGATGGGGATAGGGTGGGAGAAGGCTCAAGGGGGCACCTGGCTCTTTGTCCCTGTTAACCGCTAAGGCAGCTATTATCTGTGGTCTGCTGTGTGACTCGGGTTCTCCACAGGCTTCTCAGGGAAGCCAGAGATGGAACAGGAGGGCTGAGAGCGGGGCAGGCTTTTGAGAGCCTCAGAAGCAGGCTTGACCCCAGAGGGCTTTCCTGCTAGCCTCAGTCTCCTTTGTCTTCTCTGGATGCTCAGGGGGGAAGCCAGGGCAGCCAGGGCTTGGGGGAGGGAGTGGAAGCAGCTCCCTCATCCCCTCAGTCTGGCCCACCACCAGGGTCTAGTCGATGGCCCTGCCCTTGGAGCAGAATCCACAGGCCCAGATCTGTGTCAGTGGCTCAGGACGGTCCCAGGGCCAGCTGTTTCCTGCTGTGAAGAGAGAACTTTGCCCATTATTCTGGGTTTTCCCAGGGAACAGGAGTCTAGGCAATTTGTGCTCAGCACCCCCTACCCCCGCCTCCCACTCTACCACTGCCCCCCTTGTCTGAGACCTGGAGACAAAAACTCCTAGAACCCCACTGTGGCAGCCTTCATGTATTCATGCCACAAATATTTATTGATCACTTACTCACTGTCTGCGGAGCACACTGCCAAGTACTAGGATACACCAGTAGGGGAGAGAGTTCACAGTTTAGCAAGGCAGACTGACATCAACTTGTAATCACACACACACACACACAGAGATTCAAAATCCCAGTCATCATCATAGAAGAAAACGTCAGGGAGTGATGAAAGATTGTAATATGGGTTCTGATTATCCTGGGAGCCAGGGAGAGCCTGTCTGAGAATGTGAATTCTGAGCCTATGCCCAGAGAATGGAGTTGGATTTGCCAGGCAAACAGGAGGAAGTGCTTTCTAGGCAGAGTCAACATCAGCATGTGCAAAGTCCCTGAGACAAGTCTTTGAATAAGCTGACTCTTAAGCTGAGAAGATATACTCTGGGTCATGTTGCCCATTCAGCCACCTAAACTCAGCTTGCACACTTTTTAGCGCTGGGGAGCTCATCCCCTACCAAGGCCACCAGTTGCCTACTCAGATGGCTCCGACTGTCAGAGGCTCTTTATCCTGAACTGACCTCTGTCTTCTACTCTGTTCATTTGTGGTTCAAAACAGGGCAGGTCTGGCCCCCACCCTCCCTGACCAGCCAGGCCTCCAAGAGCTGAGGGAGGGGTGGCCTTTTGAGTGTCTCTCTTTGCCTACCCCATCTTCCATGGGGAATCTTGGCCTCTGTCCACTGACTTCCTGTCCCCCCCACCACCACCTTCCAGGTCATCCGGAAGGGCTGGCTGACCATCAACAATATTGGCATCATGAAGGGAGGCTCCAAGGAGTATTGGTTTGTGCTGACTGCCGAGAATCTGTCCTGGTATAAGGATGACGAGGTAAGTAAAGGGACATTTGTCATCAAGGGGTTTGTCTGGTGGCCAGAGTCAGGTTTAGATCCTACCACAGGCTTGGAGTGGACTGGACCACCAAATTGGCGTATTTAATATCTATTTCATTGATTGATTGACTTATTTTTGGTTGTGTCCAGTACTTAGTTGCAGTGCAAGGACTTAGTTGCCCCAGGGCATGTGGAATCTTGGTTCCCCAACCAGGGATCAAACCCTTGTACCCTGCCTTGGAAGGCAGATTCTTAACCACTGGACCACCAGGGAAGTCTCCCAACAGGGGTATTTAAAAATCCCATCAAAGAGTTCTGAGTGGAAGCGGGAAGTAAGGACTGTAAGCAGGCAATTCTGGGGGCTCATCCAGGCGGGATGGGGAAGATGGCTTGGCCAGATGGGGGAGCATGGGGGCTGAGCGCCCTAGAGAGGGTGAACAGGGGTGCTGAGCGTCCCTCTCTGACCCCACCAGGCCCTCAGCCTTCCTGTTTTCTTGCTCCAGGGCGTGCCTGCTCCTCTGTGGCCCCCACAGGCCCATGACACACACAGTCCAGCTGCCAGACACTGTTAACCCCTGCACCCCAGTCCCCCAGGCCCCGCAGTCCGAGCAAGATGCCCAGGGTACCTCCAGCCAGAGGGTCCAAGACCAATGGGGCCCACAGAGGCGCCACACCAAACCTCTCCCTGCCCACCAGGCATAGACCCCCCTGCCACTTCCCTCCCCGGCTGTTGGTCTCCTTTAAGAACCAGTCTATTTGGCTTCCACATCTGGATTCCAGAGGTGACCAGAGAGAGCAGGGAAGGCTGGGATGGAGTTGGGGGGGGCGAGGGGGGGCTTGTGGTAATGAACTCCAGCTGGCCAAGGAGTGGGGGAAGGGACCCTCTTCTTCCTGAGGGGGCCATTGAAGGACAGCGGGAAGCAGAGCTTGGGGTGGTGGCCTGCGGTTTTGGTCTCCAAGCCCCCCTTGGTGATCCCTGCCCCCCTCTGAGTTGTCCCGGCAGGGCCCCCCTCCCCACTTTGGGCGGGCCCCCTCTGTCGTCACTGGCGGGGGCGCCAAGCCATCTGGACCTCATTACCCCAACCCTGGCCTCTCCCAGAGCCCGGGGCCCCTTGAAGGGATGGAGTGTGAGGTGGCGGGGCACGCGGGGGGTGGGGGTCGCTTCCTGCTCTGCCGCCCAGGGAGGCTCCCTAGACGTGCGGTGGATGGGGGGGTGCCGACTGCTGGCCCCCACAACTCCTGGTGCCCCTGTGCTGCGGTTCCTTACACAGGGCCGGGGGACACTGTGAGCTGGGCTGAGGGCCAGCGACTGGCTACACTGTGGGGGAGGAAGAAGTATATATCTGAGAGGGGCCCCCCGGCCTTGTGCGTGTGTACATGGGGGTGTCTTTTGGGAGCTTTGTGTGTACATCTGAGTTGAGTCATGTGTGATGCTGGCACTGTCTGTGGGGGTGGGAGTGGGGTGGGCAGAGAGTGCTGGGAGGTGGGGGCCGGGTGGACGTGGCGAGTGGGTGTTTGACAGGAGAGTGTTTGGGTTATAAGCGTCAGGGCGTGTTTGGTATGTGAGGGTCTGCGTGTGTGTTTGGGGGCAGACCATGTGTGTCCGTGCTCAGTGTGTAAGCACCGGTGTGTATGTGTGGCGAATGGGCTCCAGGAGCAAGGACGTGCGTGTGGCACGCTTGAGAATATGTATTGTATGTACTGGGGATGTAAGGATGGGAGAGGACCAGAGTTCCATTGTGCGTGGGTGTGAGTGTGTGTCTGTGTGAGCTTGTGTGTGTGTGCGCACTTGTGTGTGTGCCTGGGACATTGGATGTGCGATTTAAAAATTGAATGCGGGAATGTATGTTTCTGAGTGGGGGTGGGTGTTGGTGCTGAGGTGAGGGTGCCTGTGTGTGTTGGATGTGAGTGGATTTTTTTTGTTTTTTTGCACTAAAACCGCTGGGGTCACGGAGGTGGTCCGGACATGGGGGGGAGGCTGATCTGTCCCCCTTCTCCACCCAGCCACCAGCCATCTGCTCTTCGGGACTTGGGTGGCCCTCTGGGCAGACAGTCGGTCACCCACAGCCCAGCCCTCACTGACCCCCCATCTTCTCAGTCTCCCTCCACCACCCATCAGCACCCCCACCCCATCCCGCAGCAGCCTGGCACCCCCCACCCCCACCGCCCTCGGTGCCTCCTCCCAGCCTCCACCCTGTGCCCCCCAAGCCCCCTGTCCCGGCTCCAGGCTCCGGCTGTGGGATGGCGGGCGGGGGTCGGTCCAGGTCTCCAGCGGCGGCGCCGAGGGTCTAACCCAGCCCAGCCTAACCAATGTGCAGACTACTGTACAATTTGGGAGTCCTGAACAGATAGTCTAAACACTGGGTAGACGGAGTGGAGGGGTCCCACGATCCATCCAGGCAGCAGTGTCTGTCCGTCGGGTGTGAGTTCGGCCCCGTGTCCCGGAGATGCAAGGCCCCCCAGCCCAGCCCAACCAGCCCGGGGTCCCCTCTCTGCTCCGACTCCCCTTCTGCCTCCTTTGACGTGGCAGGGGCGAGCGGGAGCTGTGGCTGGGAAGGAGGGGCCTGGGGAGGGGGCCGGCCTGCGGGAAGGAGGAGGCTGCTCCTCACTGGGTCCAACCCCAGGGCGGGTGGCGGCGGGGCCTCCCTCGAATGCTTCCAGATGTTCCCTGGCCGTGTGTGTGACTTCCTCCTCTCCTCCCCCAGCCGCCCTCTGGGGCTCCCGGCCACCCGCCTGGCATAAAGAGGGCTTTATGTGGCTGGATGGGCCCGGCGGGTGGGTGGTGGATGGGGGTGGGCAGAGGGAGGTGGGTAGGATGACACCAGGGCCATGGGGAGCAGGGTCCTCCTAAACCCAGCCCTGCCACCCACCCCCACCCCGACCCTGCCGCCCAAGATCCTGGGCGAGGCCCGGAGTCCTCCAAACCCACACCGACACCTGGCCCCACCCGAGGGCATGGGCCTGGTGGAGTCTCCAGTGGGCTAAGGGGTACAGGCAGCAGACACCCTTCCTCTCCTCCCAGAGCCCCATCCCTGGGTACCTCCTCTGAAGACCCCCGAGCTCCTCCCCACTGTCTGTAGGACAGAGCAGCCTACAGACTCATGTGCACATAGGCCTGGCACCCACATGCCACCCACAGATAAGCATAGCTCCTCCCAGACAATACAGATAAACCAGGTTCAGCCCGTTATGTAAACTATATGTACGTGTCCCAGAGGCACATCCGTGCAAACACACAGATATTTATAATTGCCGTGCACACCTAAAAAATTGTGCACTCGTACAAACATGCTCACCCACACGGTCGGACTGGCACCTCCTCAGGCACCCTCATGCACACACAAGGACACACGGGCACAGGGACAATGGTGAGAGGGCACGTGCTCTGGCGGGCATGGATTTGCACAAACACAACCCCACACCTTGCACACACTCACCACCTCTAGGCTTGTGCTGTGTGTCTGTCTGATTGCTAACACATGGGTGGCTGTGGGGAGGGGGCTGAGCCCGCCCTTTGAAGACGCCAGGCCCTGGTGGCACCCCCCCCCTTCCCTGTCTCTCCAGTCAGGAAATGAAGTCAGAGGCTTATCCAATGCAGGCCCCATCGGCCAGGCCGGGGGCAAGAGAGGCCGAGTGTGGGGGTCCCTGGCTGGGGCTGGCCTGGCTTGTATCCAGGGCTTGCTTGGGGCGGGATGTGGGAGCCAAGCTCAGCCTCGCCACCCCGGGCTCTTGAGCTCTGGCACGGATGCGGAGGTGGTGGGAAGGGCTTGAGCCAAGGTGTCCAGCAGGCCCAGGGCTCTGGGGCCAGGCTCTCACCAGATAGTGCCTGCGCAGTTCTAGGGGGCTGGTGGTGCCTAGTCCCAGGTGCCCACCCCAACCCCTCACCCCAGCGCAGAGCATCCTTATGGAGTGACGGGGGGCAGAGAACAGCACCAAACTCACCATCACTCCTTGCTCTCCCTCAGGAGAAAGAGAAGAAGTACATGCTCTCCGTGGATAACCTGAAGTTGCGGGACGTGGAGAAGGGCTTCATGTCCAGCAAGCACATCTTTGCCCTCTTCAACACAGAACAGAGGTGCCCACCTGCCCCCACGGGGCCCACAGATCCAGAAGGGAGAGGCACCTGCCCCAAGCCCCCCAGCAAGTCATTCGTTTGACAAACATTTGTTGAGTTTCTACTCTGTGCTAGACTCTTGTCAAGATCTCCTCCCTGGCCTGTGCTCCCCGCCCCCATTTCCTTTCTCCTTCCCACCTGACCTCCCTCCCTCTCCCCGCCTGTCTCTCCTTCCCTCCTTCCTCCCCTTCTGCAAGCACTTGGTTAGTAACTGCCCTGGGTAAGATACTGGCAGGACCAGGCCTCTCCCTTCCCAACCCAGGGCTGACTCTAATGGCTTTCTCCCACTCAGAGATGTGGATTCAATACAGCTGCCAAGAGGGGAAAGCCAGGGAGGGGGAAGTGGGGCTTGAGATCTAAACCAGAGACTACACTGTCATGGGTGCCCCTTTGATGAGGGCTCAGTCCCTTTCTAATAGACTATTTTACTGCTCATTTCACTGCTCATGTCACTCATTCTCACAATGACCCTAAAAGGCAGGAATTGTTCCTATTTTAAAATTTTTATTAATTTACTTGGCTGTGCTGGGTCTTAGTTGCAGCACACAGGATCTCCGATCTTGTGGCATGCAAGTTCTCTAGTTGCGGGCTGTGGGATCTAGTTTCCTGACCAGGGATTGAACTTGGGCCCCTTGTATGGGGAGCATGGAGTCTTAGCCACTGGACCACCAGGGAAGTCCCAGGAATTGTTATTATTAACCCATCTCCCAGATGAGAAAACTGAGGCTGGGAGAGAGGAAGGGACTTGCCGCAGCTGGGAAATAAGAAAGCCAGGACTGGCCCTGCAGGCATGATGACCCCTGTCCACGTGTGCCCTTAACTACCAAGGTGAAGGGGCTTTGCCCTGTCTCCCCTCACCACCAGCCCCACCTTGCAGGAATGTCTACAAGGATTATCGGCAGCTGGAGCTGGCCTGCGAGACACAGGAGGAGGTGGATAGCTGGAAGGCCTCCTTTCTAAGGGCTGGCGTGTACCCTGAGCGTGTTGGGGTGAGTGGCAGGGGAGGTAAGGGAGGGGCAAGCTGCTTAAAATAAGGGGTCCTGTGGGGGAGCCACCCTCAGTGATGTCAAGTCATGCCATATTTTCGAGATATTGGGCTCAGAAATAGCAGAGATCCTCCCCCTACCTGCCCCGGGGTGGGATCAGAGTTAAGCCTTCCTCCCATCCTTCTCCAATGCCATTTTACATGACCTTTCTCTGCTGCAGATGGCATTTCCTGTATCCCTTTCATATGATGGTTGTTTCTTGTGACTGCCCTCGCCTTTTTCCCCTCTTTCACTGTGACAAAGTCGAGAGTTGCCTTCGACTTGGGTGCAGTGCCCAGATTGCTTACTCAGTCCCTCCTCTTTCCTCTATCTGCTTCGGCTACACTCACTGGTGGCGGTGGCGGTGGTGGCAATGCTGGTGTGGTGACCTCTGTGGCTTTGGTATGGGCCTCCCAGGACAAAGAGAAAGTGAGTGTGCCCCTCCCTCACCCTCTGCCAGGCATCTCTAGCCTAGGGCCAGATCTGGTCAGGTCTTTAGAATCTGGAAGATACCTTGGAGATGTCCCTTTCATATCCTTTTCCTAATTTACGGACTGGAAAAGTAAGGTAAATTCTAGGTACTAGAGTCAGAGCCAAGATGAGGCTGAATGAGAGTATGGGGTCCTGAGAGGCACTAGGGTGGGCACTCGGGCCTAGAAACCCAGAGCTATGGGGGAGCCGGTGTCTTTGTATATAGGCCAGCTGCTTCTCTCTGTGCTCTAGCATTCTAGCCATCCTTGAAGGGGCTGGGACCCTGGGGATGCCTCAAACCTGGCTTTGAGGGCCCAGCCACCCTGATGCCCTCTGTTCTCAACGGCAGGCCAGTGAGACGGAGGAGAACGGCTCAGACAGCTTCATGCACTCCATGGACCCACAGCTGGAGCGGCAGGTGGAGACCATCCGGAACTTGGTGGATTCATACATGGCCATCGTCAACAAGACTGTCCGGGACCTCATGCCCAAGACGATAATGCATCTCATGATCAACAACGTGGGTTCACCACCAAGTGGGGGGCAGTAGGACCAGGGAAAGGGTGGCCAGCTTGGCCTTGGGTAGGCACAGGCCAGCCACGTGGGACTGAATCTGGGGAGGGAGGTAGGGGTCCAAGCCAGAGCTGTCCAATAGAAACGTCGTGTGAGCTTCACATATTACTCTGTAGATTCACACAACCAAATTGTTCCAGACATGCTTAAATTTTTCCAGGAAGGGCTCAGAATCTGCATCTTTTGAGAACTCCCAGACCATGTTTTGAAATACATACCCCCCAGAACCACTTCCACTTGTAGCTTAATGAAAAAGCATGGCCCTAGGGGAATTAGAACTGTGTTGAAATCCTGGGTTTGCCACAAATTCCCTGGGTGATTCTAAGCAAACAACTACCCTCTCTGAGCCTCTGTTTCCTCATTTGTAAAATATGGATAGTAATAGAATTGAGAAGTAAGTCAGTATAAAGTGCATAACAACACAGTGCCTAGCATGTAATAGATGCTCAACGTATATTTAAATAACAAATAAATGAGACACAAGCCAATGGCATAAAAAACCTCCACAGATATTCTCTCCACAAATATTCCAGAGCCTGGACCAGGTAACATTGAGGGATTTTTAAGAACATTAACCCACCTCCTAGACACAGACTTGTATTTCACCCAGTCCTGGCACACATTCACACCTGGTACTCAAGGGCTCGGAACATTTTAAACTGTCATCTTCCTTATTTTGGTCCTTATTTTGTACATGCCAAAATACGTTCCTTTGGTATGTATTTCCAAAGACATACAAGTCTTTGGAAAGGGTGTAACTACCCATTTTGAGCTTCCCAGGTGGCGTTAGTGGTAAAGAACCTGCCTGCCAATGTAGGAGACATAAGAGACGCAGGTTTGCTTCCCCCTGGAGGAGGGCGTGTCCATCCACTCCAGTATTCTTGCCGGGAGAATCCCATGGACAGAAGAACCTGGTGGGCTACAGTCCATGGGGTCGCCAAGAGTCAGATACGACTGAAGCAACTTAGTACTCATTCACCTCATTTTACAGATGTGGAAACTGAGGCTGAATAAAGCTGAGTAATCAGTCCTGTTGCCTGATATTAATAGCCCCTGGGTGTTCCTCCTAGATCTATGACCTGAACAGTTCACTTTTGTTCTCTGGATCATCTGAGAAAAAGGGCAAGTGGGGGAGGAGGGGAAGCAAGGGAGATCTCTAAGTTTAGGCAGTGGCAGAGTCCCATACCCGAGCTCCGATTCCTAGAAGGGCCGGGGAGGGGAGGGCAAATTGGTTGGTACAGGCCTCGGAGTCCAAGCCTCTCCTCTCTTTGCCCACTCGCAGACCAAGGAATTCATCTTCTCGGAGCTGCTGGCCAACCTGTATTCGTGCGGGGACCAGAACACACTGATGGAGGAGTCGGCCGAGCAGGCGCAGCGGCGCGACGAGATGCTGCGCATGTACCACGCACTGAAAGAGGCGCTCAGCATCATCGGCGACATCAACACGACCACTGTCAGCACGCCCATGCCCCCGCCTGTGGACGACTCCTGGCTGCAGGTGCAGAGCGTACCGACCGGACGCAGGTACCAGGGCCGGCTCCCACGGCCCCAAAGCCCCCCAGCCCGGGGCCCGCGGGAGGAGGGCCGGGACCGGGCAGTGGCGCGCCCGCGTCGCCGGGGTGGCTCCCACCTGGAGCGAGGGGCGGGGCTTAGAGAGGGCGGGGCTTGTCGCGGGGCGGGGCTTGCCGTGGAGTGCTGGCTGCCGGGCAGGGTGGAGCAGGGAAGTTAGAGCCTCTGGCGGGGGGCGGGCTTAAACACCCGAGGGAACCCAGGGCCTAGAGGGGCGGGGCTTGCGCGCATGGGCGTGATCGGCACCAGGCTGGGGGCGGGGCCTTGGTGTGGGGCGGAGCAGCTCATCTCTTCCCTGCTTGTCCTTCTGTTTCTGTCGCCCGCAGGTCACCCACGTCCAGCCCCACGCCGCAGCGCCGAGCCCCTGCCGTGCCCCCAGCCCGGCCCGGGTCGCGGGGCCCTGCTCCTGGGCCTCCGCCTGCTGGGTCCGCCCTGGGGGGAGCGCCCCCCGTGCCCTCCAGGCCGGGGGCTTCCCCTGACCCCTTCGGTCCTCCCCCCCAGGTGCCCTCGCGCCCCAACCGCGCCCCGCCCGGGGTCCCCAGGTGAGTAGGGGCTGAAAGCGATGGCAGAGATCGCCGGGCGGGCGTGGCCGGGAGGGAGGTGGGGCCGGATCCTGGAGCATCGGCCTGGGTCTCCAGAGCCGGGCCTCTCTGTCCAAGTCACTCGGACCGTGGGTGCCAGAGCCACTGGGGGTGTTGCCGAGGACTGGCGGAGCCTGCCCCCAGGGAGCGCTGAGTCCCGCAGGTGGTCGTTTCTGGGAAGGGGGCGGTGGGGCTCATCCCACCTGCCCTCTTCTTTCCAGCACTTGCATGGCGCTTCCCTCCTTTTTCACTCTCTCTCCCACACTGCATCCCTTCTTTCCTTTCTAGCCGCTCTCCTTCGATCTCCATTCCATCCTCTACTGCTGTCTCCCAGCCCCTAGGGAGCCTACCTCAGGTCTGAGGATCTGAACCCAAATCCTCTCTGGATGGGTAGATTTTGTTCACTTAACACTCAGGGCTACCCTGGTGCCCCCACTTCCCCAGTCCTGAACCTTTGGACCTGTCCTCAAGGTTGTCCGGCCTCTGTCCCACAGGAAAAGAGGCCAGGTTGTGACTGTGTGACCAGCAAGGTGTGTGATATGTGTGTGTGGGCGTGCACACAGGTGTGAGAGTGTAAGAATGGCACCCAGGCATGTGGTAGGGCATGGAGCAGCTGGGAAAGGGGTCTGGGAGCCATGGGAGAGCCTGATGATTTTCTTCCTTCTCCTTGCTTCTGGCCCCACCCAGCCTGGACCAAGGTGGTGGGTGTGAGGGCAGAAGTTGGGTAAAGGCTGCCGATTCCCAGAAATTTCCAGGGAAAAGGATTCTGTGTCATCCCTTGCCTTTGCCTACTTGACCCATGATCTTCTTTCAAGGAAGGTCACTCTGATGTCTAACTCAGTCTGCCCTGTTTCCACTGGCCTTGTTCTCTGAGGAAGCACACATCAGACCAATAGCATCCATTTATGTTTCCAGATGGCTGGAGGGGAGGGCCATGGATCTAACATCCATGAATCTAAAATGAAGCAGAGATGGGGCTTGCTCTGTGATGACCTGATGGCCAAGGTGGAGGGGTTAAAGCAGGCAGCATGGTGGTGTTCAGGGACACTGGACTGGAGTAGGCCTTCAGGCAAGTTGCTTTCCCTTCCAGGGTCTCAGTTTCCCTTCTACAAAATGATATTTAACATTCTGCCTTCCCAGGGTTGGAGTCGGGATCAGGGGAGACAGTGACTATAGATAGAGATACCACATTAACTGCAAAAGTGGCCATAGAAACTCTCTGCCAACTTCCAACCTGAGTTCAGATCTCTAAGGGTATTTGAGATGCCCAAGCCTGTGCTGAGGTGTGACATGAGAGCTGTAATATTTGGTACCTGCTACAACTCTGGTCTGACTGACACATGGGAAGTCATGGCCTCAGGGAGAGAGCAGTCTGGGGAGCTTCAGGCAGCTTGACTTCAGTGAGATCCCAGAGTTGATTGAGATAAGGTTCAGGTGGTGAAGAGCCAGGAGTGCTTTGGGGTAAGGAGCAGCAGGTGGGCAAAGGTTTAGTGTGGAATGCATTAAGAGCTGCTGGCCAGAGCAGGGTGCAGATAGAATGAGGAAGAATCGAGAAAGATTGCCCTGGGTGGGGTGGAGCAGGTTGGAGAAACTTCAAAGTCCACTGAAGAGGTTGTCTTGTTGGGACTCAATGCCATGGGCAGTAGGGAGCCACATAAGGTTCTTGGGTGGAGATGTGAGAGCGGGACCCTAAGAAAGCGAGGCCTGTCCCCTCTGGAGCCATGCAGGTGGCCCTCTGAGCACGCCAGGCACAAGTGTGCAGGGAGCTGGTGCCAATTGCCTCCTGTGTGCGGGCAGGCGAGCAAGCTTCTGTGTTGTGACCGCAGCGCTGCGTGTGCTTCAGTGTGCCCAGTGGCTGCATGCCCCAGATCCACGCTGCACGTGCCACTGGCCAGCAAGGTTGCTGGGCCTGGGTGGGGTTGGGGGGGCGGTGTATGCGTGTTGTTTGTGGGCATGTGTGTCAGCGTGTGCATGCGGGGCCATGGGGCCTCACCGCCTGTGTGTGCACGCCCGGGCGTGTGCGTGTGCGTGTCCCCCAACCCCAGGCCCCGCCCCGTCCGTGCGTGTGAACTGCCATGTTGATTTCGTGCTGTCTTTCAGAATCACTATCAGTGACCCCTGAGGAGCGTCAGCCACGGTAGGTACAGGCCTCTCCGCCTGCTGCATGAACGGTGTGTCTGCCCCCTGCCGCACCAGCTCCGCACTGCAGGGTGCACCTGGGACCTCAGAGGCAGGACCCCCTCCCTCTCCCTTCCGTAGCTCCAGACTTACTCTTTCCTCTTCCTGTTCTCGCTGCCAGCTGGCTCTCTCACCTCCCTTCTCAGCGAGCCTCGGGACTCAGCGCGGCCCACGAGCTCCTTGGCAAGAGCCTGGGGAGGTCCTGGGTCAGGCTCAACACCCAAGCTGGCAGCCCCCCGGGGTGCCCTCTGGAGCTGTCAGGAAGAGCGCAGAGCTCATGGTTCACGGTGTCAGGAGCAGGGAGCTTGGCGAGGGTGGTGTGTAGGGCTGGACTCAGGTGGCAGAGAGGCCTTGGAACCTCACCCTGGGGTGCCACACTCCTTCCCCAACCTGAGTGAGCCCTGCTGCCCGGACGGGGGCAGCCGACTCTCTGCTTGGGAGCTCTTCAGACCCGAAGAGTTTCAGGGCAGGGGAGGTCCAAAGTCCCACCTCCTCAAGCGTGCCAGCAGCTGAGCAGCAGTTAGGGGTGAAGGCTCTGATGGTCAAATGTTCTTGGAGGGCCTGGGTGTCCCATCCACACCATCAGCCCAGAGCACACTTCACAGGCCAGGCAGGTCTCACAGCCCCTTCCCCGGCCTCCGTAGTCTCATCACTCCAGCATCCTCCTCGGCCCCAGGTGGAGCACGCTAGGTAGCACGCAGGCTCCCCCCAACCTGGACCTGTTGCTCCTAGAGGGTGACCTACCCTTTTTGGCCAAAGGGGTGACAGTGTCTGCGGACCTGGGCAAGTTGGCTTCTCCGAGTTCTGCCAACTCACCCAGTGAACCCGCCTGCCGCTCTGCACCTGCGCTGACTCTTGCTCTTCTGCTTTTCCCCAGCAGGAAGGGCCCAGCCTCACCTACACGACCTGCGGTCCCCCGACCAGCTGAGGCTCCCCTGTTAGACTTATAAGCCTGTGGCCACTGGCATCCGGCCGCCTGCCCTCCCTGCCTCCCCAGGGTCCCTTCGGGGGACTCACGGGCTTTCCGCCCACCCAGAAGGGCCTCTAGTGCTCCCTCCAGCCATGCTGTTAGCTTTAGCCTCCTGGTTCGAACAGTGTTCTTTTTTTTCCTGTCTTTCTCCATCAGGTCTGGGGGCTGTTGCATGGGGCTCACGGCCCCACACCCCCTGAGGCTAGGGATGGCCCCAGGCCAGTGGGTTGAAAGACATGGGGAGGGAGGCCAGAGAAGAGGGATGTCAGAGGGGGCCAAGCACGTGTCTGGAGCTGTGGGTGCACTGCCTGGTTGGTGTGTGAGAGAACAGCGTGAGTGGTGGGGTGGGGGCTGCCCCCAGCTTTACTCCAGGCCCCCGTGAAGCTCTGGCCCCTGCCCATCTCCAGTTTTTTCCCTTCCACCTTCCCTTTCTCGTCTCTCTCCTCTCTTCTAGAACCCTTGCCCATGCCCTCGTCTCCCCCCGCCACCTCCGGACTTGGCTGCCTTTGCCTTACCAGCTCTCTCCTGCTTTTCTCTCTCCCATTCTCTCTTTGCTTTCTCTCCAACTGCCAGCCGATCGGGTCAGGCAAGTCCATCCCGTCCTGAGAGCCCCAGGCCCCCCTTCGACCTCTAATCAGATCCCTCCTATTCCTCGGAGACCTCCCTTTCCAAGCCTGCCCGGACGGCTGTTCTGTGACTTGACAGTGGCTACCCAGCCCCCAGAGCCTCCCCTCCACCTGTGACTTAGTCTGTTGTAGTGGTGAGCTGACACATCCAGGCGTGACGTTGGTGAAACTTCGTGCCCCTCTGTGGTCTTGCTCCTGCCCCGTTCTATAAATATCTATAAATACTCATATATATATATACAAACATAGCTATGGCCAAGCCTCGCCTCTGGTGTTGGGAATCAATCACCGTGCTGTCCTTGAGGAATCTTGTAGCCCAACTACAAGGGAACACTGTCACCCTGACATCCCCCTCCAAAGCGTCCCACCTCCAATGAGCCCCAGTGTCATGCCCGGCCTGTGGACAGCCAGCCCCCCTCTGCCTTCCTCCTGTCCCAACCCCCTCCTCGGGCGTGGGGGTGCTGTGCTGGCACCTATATGGTTCTCTGACCGCTACCAGTCTTGCTGTCTCTCGGCTGAGAATAAAACCCATTTCTGGACAATGGGGAACAGCGTGTCCTCTGCGGCCTTGTGTTCGCTGCTGTGGCGCTTGGGGGGAGGTAAAGGTTTAAACATTGCGGTGAGGGATGGGGAAGGGCCCAGCTATTGATACAATGCTTTAAGATGTTGGGGGGCGGGGAAAGCCCCATCCTTTCTGAGGCCTACTGGGAAAGCACCTGGAGTCAGCTGATCCTGCGAACCCTGCTCTGGCCACCAGGGGGCCCGGGAGGAGAGGCGCCAGCCGGCCAGGCACTGTGGAGGGACAGGGTGATGGAATGGAAAACACTTGAGCTGGAAGTCAGCACTTGGTGCTGTGGCACTCTGCTTTCCCTCCCTGAGATCAGATCCAGCTTCTGAGTCACTCCGCTATTAAGGCAGGACGGCCCCTGAGAGCCCCTTGGGAGTCCCCCTGGGGTCCCCCAGGCTTCACCAGGCAGCAATGGGTGACAGACCTCAAAAGATCTCTAACAGCCCAGCTGGACGTGCCCAGACACCCTGGAGATTGGCACAACCAGAAGCCTGCCCTCTGCTCGCATGGCCCGCTCCCTGTTTAGTGCTCATGGCACAGACCCAGGACCCAGTGACAGAAAAAAGGCACATACCAGAACCAGCATTATGGCTAAATTCATTTATTCAGAAATAAAAAGTGAAACAAATGAAACAGGAGTCGAATCACCCGGGCACAAACCCGTCCCCGCCTCCACCTTCTCTCTCTACCCTATACTATTAATAAATAAGTTTCCCCAGCCCCAAATATTTAATAGAAGTTCCTCCCCATTCACCAGCTCCAACCTCCACTGAGATACGGGGGGCTGCCCTACCTCCAGAATATACAAAATGTTACACAGTTACAGTATAAACACTGGGGAGGGAACCCACTCCGCCACCAGCTTATGTCCTTGCCTGGCCTCAATTTGCCCAACTGTCCCAAGGCCTGTGAGAGTGCTGCCCAGTTGTCAAGCTGGGCAAGGAGGGGGCACTTGGCCCCAAAGTGCCTCTGAATAGAGGATGCATAAGCCCCTCTGAAAGGACTGCTTGGTAGGGGTGAGGAGGCCACCAGGGAGCCCCTGCTCCCCAAGAAGGCCTGCCTCTTAAATAAACTGCCTTTAATTGAGCCTCTGGCTCTTTGTTTCTCTGGAACTAGTAACAGCCCAGAGATCAAGACACAGCCCTGACCAAAATGGCAAGGGGTCTGCACCTGTTTGTCTCCCCTCATTGGACGGGGGGCTTATACCCCTTTCTTCAAGGGTTTCAGCGTGCTAGTCTAGGGATAAGGCGGGGCCAGGAAGGAGGGACGGGGAGGCAGGGACGGGTGGGGGCAAAGCCCCCGGCCCCACGTCTGTAGTTTCTCTGCCTGCCAGTGTCAGGCCACTAGATCACCATGATCTTCACTTCGTCATTGTCATCCGCTCGGTAGAAGAAGGGGATACAAGGGTTGCTGCCCAAGCCTGGGTGCTCCTGGGGGTTCTGGATCTCACGCAGCAGCTGCATGATCTGTTGCGCGGTGGGGTTCTCAGGGGTGGCCTGGCCTGGCAGGGCACCCTGGGGGGACTCCACATTGTCGGCAAGGCTTACCTCTTGGAGACCTTTGGGGAGAGAAGGTGGCAGGGCTTGGAGTGGTATGCCAGCTCACCCCTGCCTGCCCACCAGTCCCCCGAGGGCGCTACTCACCACCCTCATTATTGGCAGTGCCGGGCTCCTGGCAGGTGGCGGGCGCTGTAGTGGGCTCACCAGCAGGGTTCTGGGCAGCCAGGAACTTGCCATACCATTCATTTCGCTCACCCACCAGCCGTAAAACCAGTTCTTGGAGCTCCAACAGCTTCACCTGGAGGGAAAGGTGCTCAGCAGCTCCACCGCACCCCACCCCCGCCTGCAGAGACAGGCAGAAGGACCCCTACCTTCATCTCCTCCTTGTCCTGAGCCAGCCGGCTAATGTACTCCTCCTTCTCCTGATGCCGGGCCTTCAGCACTGCCCTCTGACTCTGATAGAGGGCGATATACTCTCCTGCGGGAGGTGGGGAGGGCAGACGGGGCTCAGATGTGATGCGAAGCTGCCCCCAGCCAGCCCCTCGCCCCGGCCCCACATCCCCACTCACCAATAGTGTCCGTCTCTCCAGACAGCTGGATACAGCGATGCTCCAGCTCCTCTACCCGCTCCTTCAGATCCACTTTCTCCTGCATGAGCTCCGTAAAGCGGCCCTGAGGCCAGAAGGGCAGGGTCGGGGCTCAGCAGCGACCTTCCCACAGGGCCCCCCACCCTTCCTGGACCCTGCTGGGGGGCAGCTCACACACCTGCAGCTTGTCCATGGCCACCTGGAGGGCCTGGTGGGCCTCCGCAGGCACACTGTCTCCCCCAATCCTGGGGGCGGGGGTCTCCTTTTCCACCCTGTCCTGGGCTGCGGCTGCCAGGTGACTAAGGCGCTGGCAGCGCAGCTTCTGCTCCTTCAGCTGCCCGCGTAGCCGGGCCTGCTCATCCTCAGCGCTGGCCAAGGCCGAGTGGAAAAATTCCACCTGTGGGGGAGAGGGTACATGTGCTTTTGTGGCAGGCATGCAGGACCAGTGAGGGGTGGGTGGGCAGACAGAGAGACACGCCCCTTCTCGGGGTCTTGGGGAGCATGCCTGCGGTTGGAGGATGACATGGTGGCTGACCATGGCTCCCAGGGGAGGTTGGGGGATGACCAGAGAAGCTGGAGGGAGAAAACTGCAAAGAAGAGTGTCTGAGAGGAACCACTGGGGGTGGGGTGGGGTGGAGGTCGGGGCGTGAGACAGGTGAGGAGCATGGAGGTCCACTCACCAGGGCCTCTCGGCTCTCCAGCTCCTCCGGCACGCTCAGCTTAGGCCTCGGGGCCTCCTCATCCTGCTCCTCACTGTCCAGTCCATCTCCTGTTGGGAACAGACAGGGGGTCTTCAGACCCCCCCGACCACGGAGGTGGAGCAGGCCTGGAAGAAAGTTCGGAGGCCAGCTCTGCCCCCCAACCTCACTCTGCAGCCCTGGGCCAGCCAGTGGCCGGGGGAAGAGGATTCGCCATCCCCGTGGCCTCATCTAACTCAGGGCTGAACAACTCAGTGCCATGCTGCCAGACGTCCCCCTGCTCCTCGGGCCAGTGTCCTCCCTCCAGGCCTTCCCACTGACCTTCCCCAGGCACAGCCATGAGCGTCAGCTGGGCCTGAAGCTGCTGGTTCTGCTGGTTGGCAGCTTCCAGGCGCTCCTAAGGGGCCAGGGAAAGGAGTGAGGAGGGACACAGGCCGCAGGCCTTCCCTCTCAGGGGCCCAGCGCTCCGACGCCCTCACCTGGGTCTCCTGTAACTCCTGGCGGGCCACCTCCATCGCCACCTTGCCCTGGACTTCCTCGTGCTGCAGCCGGTCCAGGAGCTGGGTCTGCAGTAACACCTGCTTGTGCAGCGCCTCCTTCTCCGAGGCCAGCTGCTGGTAGGCGGCCACGTGCTGCTGGTAGGCGGCCACATACTGCTGCAGGTGGTTCAGGTATTCGTCCCGCTGCTGCTGCAGATCTTGAACCTCCTGGCCCTTCACCTCCACCTGCAGGCAGACCCCAGGGGGTGAGGGCGGGTGGTGGCTTGCTTCCAGAGTCTGAGCCCCTGGGCTGGGGAGGCCGGGTGCAGACCCCTCGGCTGGAGACAGACACTTTGCAGGGCTCTGCCAGCTTCCCGGGCCCCGGCTTCCTCTCCCAGAGCCCCGTGCTGCCTTCACCCAGCCTCACCCCTCATAGCAAGCTTCTTTCTATCTTAACTCAAGGCTGTGGATGAGTGGAAAAGCAGAAGAGCTTTTCTGGCCAACAGCTGTGAGGTGCACACTTGAATGCCTGCAGCTTTACCTGAAGGATTCTCCTTTAATCCCCAATGCTTCTAGGAGAAAAATGCTAACTTCCTTTTAATATAAGGAAACTGAGCCTTAGAGATGCGAGGTTGAAATCCAGAGCTGAACCCAAGGAGCCAGCCACCGTATGTCTATCCTCTCTTCTCTAATTAGGGGCTTGATGCCTCTAGCAGGGACAAGGACCTACGGCATAGGGCTACCCAACTCTGAAAGTCAGAGGCCAGGGGTAATCAGTCACAGGCTCTGAAAGACCCTGGGGTCATCTGTTCTGGCTGCCCCCCACCTCCCTGCCTGGGGGGGGTTCCTGTCTCCTAGGCCTTCCTTTGAGGGCAGGGGTTACCGTCTCCTTCAGCTCCCCCAGCTTCTCCTGCAGCTGGCCCAGCTTCTTGGCCAGCTCCTTCTTGACATGCTGCTCGGACTGTAGTGCACTGGTAATCTCCATGTTCTCATTGGACTGCACAGAGAGAGGGGCAGAGTGGCCACCCCATGCAGCTGGAGACCCCAGAACCTGGTGTCTGGCTCCCACAGCTCAGCAAAGTGTGGAGCCAGGTAGGAAAGTCCACCCCCCTGCACAGCCTCCCATGTCCCACCAAGTGGGGCTTTCTGGCTCCCAGGGTGCCTTTGTGGGCACCAGTCATGAAAGGTCCATATCACCCATTTTACAGGTGGGAAAACCAAAGCCGCTAGAGGGGTTAAGTGTCTCACCCCACCCCAAAGGGCTTGGCCAGGGAGGAGAGCGGGCTGGCCAGGTGGGGCTGCATACCAGCCTGACGAATCCATTCTGCAGCTCGGCCAGCTGCTCCTTGAGCTCGCGGTTCTGAGAGAGCGCGCGGCTGATGGTGGTGCGGTCGCTCTGCATGCTCTCCAGAATCTGCTTGCGCTCCTCCGCCTGCTCCCCCCAGCACTCAGCCTCCCGCTCCAGCTCCAGCAGCCGCTGCTCCTGCTCCTGATTCAGGTGACTCAGACTTTCGTTGTCCTTCACCTGCGCCTGCAGCTGCCCGGCCAGGCTCTCCAGTTCCTTCTGGAGCCGCTCAGTCTCCGCCTGCAGCCACTGTTCTGTCTCCGAGGGCCCCGCCGGGGGCTCCTGGGGCTGGGGCACAGCTGAGGAAGGGAACACGCCATCAGAGTCTCTTGGCTGGACTGTGTCCAAAGCACCCTCTTCGGGGTCCACAGCTCCTAACTCGGCCTCCTTGCCCCCAGGATCTTGGCTTCCTGGCTCAATCTTTCAAGACACGTTCAAAGCTCTTTATGCTTCAGACCACAGTGGGCACACTTCACCTCTTTCTTCTTTTTACAGTTTGGGACACTGAGAATTGCAAGCCTTGCCAACTCCTGGTATGGACCTCTTTCCCTGGGCCATGATGCCCTTCCACCCACCCACCTGCAATCTTGGCCGCTCTCACCAGCCCCAACACCGGCCTTCTTCCCCAGGTCCCTGGGGCCCAGCTCACCGATCTGGTTCCTCAGTTCGGCCAAGCTGGTCTCCAGCTCCTGAGCCTGACTCACACTGCGCTCCTTTTCTTCCTTCAACTTGCTCATCTGCTCAAAGCACCGAGATGGGGGGGTAGGGGGGTGGGGGCGGGGTGCACATGGAGGGAGAGGTCAAGGGAGGGCTAGGTGACCGTACCCCCACCTCCAGATACACACATCCACCTCCAGCCATGCAGAGCAAACGACATGATGCCCAGGAAGACCAACTGACCTATCCAAGGTGGAGGGGTGGGGCAAGGGGGAATCGAAGGTCACACCTCACCTGTTCCAACACCTGCTGCATCTTCTGCTGCCATATGGCATTCTCCTCCTTCAGATTCATCACATACTGGTCTCTCTCTGCCTGCAGCTGCTTCAGCGAATCCTTCAGCTGTGAGAGGGGTGCAGAAGTTAGCAGGGGCTGTCACAGGGGGGGCCCTCACCTGCTCCTGGTCACCTGGGGTCTCCCATACCCCTCCCTCTGCAAAGCCTCACCTGCTCCACATGGGTCTCCAGCTGTGCCCTCTCCTCCAGGGCCTGCTGTAACTGCTGGCTGCTATCAGGGGCAGGTTGACTAGAAAACTGGATGGTAGAAAACGAGGTTAGATCTGGGGGGCCCAGGCTATTCCACACAATGCCCACCCCCAAAAGGTCAACATACAACTCAGGGTTATCCTTAATATTGTTAGTACTATGTCTACAAGCTTTATTTTCACTAAATACTCAGTGTGAACAATCCTGATAGTAAGTGTTCAAAGTTCTCCCAACCTCCCCAATCCAGTGTGTATCCTTCTTGACCCTTTTCCACAGGTATGCAAACATGCTTCATGCTTCACAGTGCAGTTACCAGGTATAGTATCATATATGGTTCTGCAACTTAATTTCACTTTGCCACAAACAAGATAACTTAGTTTTTATAATGGTTACATAGTACTCCAATATATGAACATGGCATACTTTAACCATACCCTTACAGATGGCAGGAAGGCAGAAACTTGAAGAGGAAACTGACCTGGGCATTCTGGTCTACCTAGAGGCTTGGCATCCGAGAGGAAGGAAGCAGAAACTCATGGGCTGGCCTTACAACTATTGGTTTGGTCAAAAACTTTGTTCAGGTTTTTCCTTGCAATGCCATGGAAAACCTCGAAGGACCTTTTTGGCCAACCCAATATCATCCATAAAACAACGGTTTTCAACTAGGATGCTTTAAAAAAATATATAAAAATAAATAAGCCGTATCCCTGAGCTTCTGATTCCAGAGATCTGGGCAAGGTCCCACTTTTTCTCCTGTCTCTAGAGAAGTCTATGGCAGAGCCAGAACAAGGATCCAAACTTTCTGGTTCCTGGTCAGAGGGCACCACAATGACCCCGAGAGGCCCTGGCCCTGCCAGGTGGGACGCGCACACCCCAGGGCTTCAGCCCCACCTGCTGCAGCAGCAGCTCTGACATCTCCAGCTTCTTCTGCAGCTCCTCCACGCCCAGCTGCATAGCTGACTTCTCTATCACCAGGAGCCGCAGCTTCTCCTCCAGCTCTGAGTTTTGCTGCTTCAGGTCCTCGTTGTTCTTACTGTGGCCAGAGGTGACAGAGGGAGGCATAAGTACTGAACAGAGGGACGCTCCCATGATCCACCCACGACTCCTGCCAGAGAAGTCGCTCTGGAAGGGACCCCAGCACCAGAAGTCTCAAGTGGCAGCCCAGAGAGAAGACACGAGCTGCCTGAGGCCATGGCAGGGGTCAGGGGCATGGCTGACCGAGAGCCTGGCTGGGCACACGTCCACACGTGTACTCCTTCTCACCCCACTCCCTTGGCTCTCCCCCACTTCCCAGCCCCCCCCCACCATTACCCCCCATCCTACCTGTTCTTGTATAATTCCAGCTTGAGGGCATCTCGCTCTCTGGTTAATTCTTTGTTGTACTGCGAACACAGAAAGGTCAGGAGGTCAGGAGAAGGCAGGCAGAAAATGCAGACCAACAGCAGCAACAGAACAACTCCCAGCAACACATCCTCACCTGGTGTGAGGCTTTACGTTTTTTCAAAGCACATCCAAGCTCATGCTCTCCTTTGGTTTTAGTAAGAACTCGGAAAGGTTGGAAAAGGCAGGTGGGGCGGTCTGACTCTGGGCTGGCCACCGTTCTGTTAGCAGCATCACATCTAAACCTCTTCTGAACACTTTCCTAGCCAACATTCCCATTTCCAACTCACAATCACCGTGGGAGGCAGCTACTATCTCCATTTTATCGGTGAATGCGGAATATTAGAGGTTAAGGAGCTCGCCTAAAATCACTTAGACCTGGGATTCTTCAACCTTGTTTTCTGCCCTGGGGTTGGGGCATGGATACGAGGGATGGATTAAATTGCGTTGCAATCTTTTGTTCATTTTTTGAATGGATGGGACACTCACACAGCCCCAAACTCAGAAGGTACAAAAGTGACAGGTCTCTAAGCCACCCTATTCCTCTCCCTTGGGCTTTTTAAAAAAATATTTATTTATTTATTTAGCTGCGCTGGGTCTTAGTTACAGCATGTGGGATCTAGTTCCCCCCTGCACTGGGAGCACAGAGTCTTAGCCTCTGGACCACCACAGAAGTCCCTTCCTTGGGTTTTATATGAGTCCTTTCCGACATGTCATATATATTACACACATGTACTTCTCCCTTTTTAGTGTTGTCACGGACTAAAAACACTGATCTGAACCTTCACAGCCCGAACACCCAGCACCTGAGCCAGAGCCCACGTTCAGTTAAAGGCAGGACTGGCTGGCAGTCAGGCTCTGGGCTCATCCAGTGCTCGCTCTAGGTAGCATTTCCCCACCCCTCCCCCAACTTGCCCAGGGCAACCAACTCGTGTCCAGATTGCGTTTCACAACCACACAACTCTAAAGCAAGAAACGGCCAGTGCTGCCGTCTGGGCAGCAAGTCACTCCATCCTGCCGCAGAGACCTTTAGGCTCACGACCCTTCCACATGACCTCCAGGGGATGGGCAGGCTGCTGGGCTCACCCTGTCGGCCTGCTTCTGCTGTGTGGAGACAGCAGACAGTGTCCGCTCCAGCTCTCCCACACGCTGCCTGGAAGACTGCAGGCGGTTAGCAAGATCCTCTGACTCCCCTGAAAGGACAGCAGAGAGGGGAAGTCCAGAGAAGGAATCCCACCAAAGGCCTAGCTGATCCAGGGGTAAAAGGGTGCCTAGATTCCCACCTGCTTTCTGCCTGGCTGCCTGCTGGGTGTGAACCAGAGCTGTCTGTAACTCCGTCTTCTCTGACACCAGAATCCCGATAGTCTGAATGTGGACCTTTGGGAGAAAGGCCAAATGAGCACTGAGAATGTGGAAAAGCGATGTTTCCTGGGGGCCACAAGGGACCCTGGAAAAGCCCGCTCACCTGCAGTTGTTCTCTCAGAGCCCCTTGTTCCTTTGCGAGCTTCTGCTCAAATTCCTTCTTTTCCTTCAGAAACAGAGAAGAAACAAGTCTTACTGGGAGGAGGCAAAAGTGAAAGACAAGGACATGTGCCCCTCCTGGGGATGCCACCACAGGTGCAGGACAGGCCCACCAATGAGAACAGATAATCAGCGCCCCGGGAATGGAGGACGGGCGAGGAGGGCAAGGGGGAAGCCCCCTATTCCTCCAGGCTGTGAGCAGCCAAGAGGAGAATGGTCCTCTACATCCGAATCCTCCCCCAAACCCATCAGCCATGGGTTGTTTAGTCGCTAAGTCGTGTCTGACTCTTTTGCGACCCCATGGACTGTAGCCCGCCAGGCTTCCTTTGTCCATGGGATTTCCCAGGCAAGAACACTGGAGTGGGTTGCCACCTCCTTCTCCAGGGGATCTTCCTGACCCAGGGATTGAATCCTCATCTCCTGCATTGGCAGGTGGATTCTTTACCACTGAGCCACCAGGGAAGCCCCATCAGCCATGGAAGAAACAAAGAAATCGCATTACTTTTTCCAGTTGATCCAAAGTTTCCTGGTTCTCTTGTTTCTGTGGGGAGAGGCAAAGGAAGGTGACTGAGGTTGTCTTCCTTCCCCACGATCCTCAGACCAAGGAGGAGGGGCCACACGCAGGGGCCAGGAAGGGGTTAGAAAGGGAGGGTTCACAGGGACACGAATGAACGAACGCTTCTCAAGCTAAGACTGAGTCTTGGGAGGTTTTGCTCATGGCTACAGCAGCGAGAGTCTGGATCTAATTCCCTTGAAGGGACAATCATATAAACCTCTAGAAATGGACTCTGAGAAGGTGAAGACCACCCTCTGCCAGCTCGCACTCAAAGTATGTTTGCTGAGCACACACACCACAGGCCAGGTTCTGTTCTTAACACAGATATGACATGAATGAAAAGGACCTTGAAACCTTTTTTTGAGCTTAAAAGGGACCTTGGACACCCTCTGATTCTACCTCCTCAGGAAACTAAAGGCCAAGGAGGAGAGGTGACTTGTCCAAGGTCGAAGTCGGAACAAATCAGGGGCCGGGTCAGGGCTGGAACACACCAGTCAAGCTAGTGCCTCCCCTACAGGCAACAGACCCATGGCAAGGTGGGGAGGACTCGAGCAGAGGTGTCTGGAGAACAGAGTAGGCAAAGAGGGCAGCCACAGAGAGAGCCATGCTACATGCCATGCTTAGGGGTCCCTCCAGCTGAGACCTAGGCCCCCCAGCACCCTCTTCTCCCTTGGCACCAGGGATCCCCAGCCCCTTTCTTCAAGAGCCCCAAGGTGAGACCGGAGCCCCACACTGGCAGCATGGATCAGGGGACAACACCGGACTCTTACCAATTCCTCTATCTTGCTACTGAGTTGTTTGTTTGTTAGATTGCTGGAGTCCAGGGCTACTGATAGTTCTTGGTACCGGCTCTGAGGCGCATGCAGAGAGGAGGAAGAGGAGGTGGAGGAGGGGTGGGGGAGAGGTAGAGAGAGCAATCATTAGGGTTGGGGGGTGTCTGGGCTGTCTCAGCTGGGTGGGGCACCCAGCCCCCACCATGGGAGGAGGTGGAGGGCAGGGCTGGCCTGCAGGGTCACTGGGCCATGGTGCAGGCCCACTTACCTCCAGATTCTTTATGTTAGCAGGAGATGCTAGGCCCTCCCCATTGATGTAAGACGAAGACTAGGAGAGACGAAAGAGCTCACATGGAGATGTTCTCTGACCCCCTCCAGCATCTTGCCTTCCCCATCAACTGGCAACATTTCCTCTTCTGCCTAACTTGCCTCCTGCCCCTTAATCCCTCCCTATGCCAGTTTCTCCTGGTTCTTAGCTCCCCCTTGTCCCTCCCCTCCCAAAGAGCTCTCATCTGCAGGATCAAACGATGTAACCAATCTCATCGTCTAACCCCTTCATTTGCACAGCTTCAAAGAGGAGACTCAGAGAAGCAATGATCAGCTAAACATTATCCAGCCTAGCTGCCCGGTCCGGATCTTCCCTGCCTTTGGGGAGTCTCTGCCTCAATTTCTTTCTATCATATTTTCCCTCCTACTCTAACCCACACTGAGCTCCAGTTTGGGGGGTACCTCGGACACAAGGCCGTTGAGCTGCTGAGACAGCTGTCGCAGGCTCTCAGTAGATGAAAAGGATCTGGGGATGAACACAGCAGTCAGGGGTGCAGGAGGCTCGACGGGAAAGAGGGGGTCACGGGGCAGTGGCTTAGGGACTTCTGCCCCCATGGGAGACACTCACGTGCTTTCGTCAATGGGACCAGAACTGTTGTCGGCATCATGGTTCTGTTTGGGAAGAAACACAGGAATCGGTCATTCACTTTTTAGTAAGAACCACCCATAGGCACCAAGCTTATTCCAACCACTTTCCATCTCCCTGAAGCATAAGGGGAGTCTGGTTTGGGGCTCCCCCATCCCAGTCCTCAGGAAGGGCGCCTGGCTCACAGAGCCAAGCTACCTGGAAAAAGAGGATGAGGGTCCACAGGAGGTCCAGTCCTCCGGGAAAGAGGAGGGGGGCGAACACAGAGCGGCCAAGGGAGAAGAGGCACAAACCTGAGTTGATGCCATGCTAGTGACACGGGGGGGACTAGCACTGGGGGAAGGGACACCGCCAGGTGACACGGTGTCATCAGCAGACGGTGTAACAGGAGCGGCGCAGTCTTTGGGCGCCTGTCACAGAACAGAGCAGGGGGTTAGGGGGTCATGCAGGGCAAAGAGCGCCTCGCTGCCATGAGCGCAGGGGTGCAGAGCGGGCAGGACCGGTGTTGCGCAGTCAGTGACAGTGACACGTGCTGGGAGCCTTGCTGGGGTGTGGCTACGGCTCGTCCAGAACTCGGGCCATTCTGCCACCTTCTGGACTGAGGCTCAGGGCGAGGGCCATGAGGCGGGCTTCCTGAACATGGGGCGTCATCCTCTTCGGAGCTCAGCCAGAGGCAGAGCCAGGCTGCCCTGCGGCAGCCGCAGCAGGTAAGAGGAAGGTGTGCCAGGTCAGGGAGAAGCAGTCACTACTTCTCCAGAGGGTCAGTCTGTGCCAGAGCGACCCTACCCCAGGACCCTGCTGGGCAGAACATGGCAGTGATAAAGGAAGAGAGCATCTGCCTCCTCCTTCTTGCCCTCCCTTCCTTCCCCCTCCCAACCACTGGGTGTGTCCTCGAGTCATGCCTTTTTTGGGAAAGAAGCCGCCAAACAAGAAGGCTCCTCCTGCCCCTGGAGGTAGAAAGAAAACAATGGCGACTACCCCACCCCAAGCTCCTAGCTCCTAAACACCTACCCAACCAAGAACAGCTGAGAAACCAGAGAGAAGACATCTACTCTTGGCCTCCTGGAGAAGAATCATTGGTTTGAGGACCAGAGGCCACAGAGAAGTTCCCTCTTCCCCCACCCAGGTGGATCAACCTGCTTGACCAGAGCCCCACTTGGCCTCTCTCCAGGCTCAGGCCTGACTGACATTGAGTCCAAGCCGCTGGCTCTAGAAGGTGAGTTCAATAGGTGAGACCGAAGAGGACTGACCAGCTGAAGATTGACCAGCGAAGAGCGCCAGGCAGCCAAGGCCTGGCCAGCCAAGGTGGATCTGGAAGGGAGAGGCTGCACCTCTCCTGAGGGAAAAGGCAGCCTGCTCTCTGGACGCCGCAGCCCTGGCCTCTGAAAACTCAAATCTACTGCCCTCCTTAGAGCAAGCGCCACAGAGCCTGGGGAGCTGAAGAAGAATCAAACTGTCGGCATGGTAACTGTCCACACTGCGACCTCTGACCCCAGAACCTGGTGTTGCCTTGCCAACCTGTACTCCTGAATCTAATAGGTAAGAATAGTAGGAGTTCGGCAGCTGGAGAGGCGTGAGACTTTGGGGGGAGAGGAGCACACTCTTATCCATGGGCCCTGGGGAGCCCTGGGTCCCTCCTGGCATCTTGGTGCCCAGGGATCCCTAGCATTAGAAACAAGAGAGCTAAGAAGGAGAAAAAAGGACTTGTCTGAAAACTGAAATATACAGAATATGACAATTTAGTGAACCACCAAGTTATTTCATAATTTTGAATCATAAAACTAAGTATGGAATTTCAAAAAACACTGTCCACTCCCCTCAAATGTTCCATTCCATTAAAAAAGAAAAAAAAATTTTTTTTTTCTATCCATCATTCCTCATTTCTGAAAATGTCATCAGCTCTGCCTAGGATACTGTAATCACAGGCCTAGTTTTTTTTTTTTTACTAGAGTAGAAAATTTAAGCGGGAACTAGGGATTGATATAGAGAGGATTTTAAAACAACAAGGGAACTTCCCTGGTGGTCCAGTGGTTAAGACTCCATGCTTCCAATGCAAAGGACATGGGTTCAATAATCCCTGGTTGGGGAACTAAGATCCCACAAGCCGTGCAGTGCAGCAAAAAAAAAGTATAATAAATAAATAAAACAAGAAGGGAACATGGGGTTATGGGTCTTCATTTCCAGGAGAGCAGACGGATGCAGGCCAGGGCTTCGGGACTCCTGGAGGCCCACGTTCCCTCCCCAGGCCACCCAGCGTCTCCTCTGAGAGCCAACAGGGTGAGTCACAGCACCTGGACAGACCTGAGTGACTGGGCGTGAGCAGTCCTGATGATTGAAGACTCTCTCACCCCAGCCACCAGGGCCCTGGCCCCACCCCTCTCCCCCTGCCCATCTCCAGCAGGACCTGGCCCCCTTGCAGTCGTACTCCTCTGGCCTGGGAGATGTTCCCCAAGGAAGTTAATTAAGGAGGAAGTGCCAACATCATGTCGAGAGGAGGTCATCTCCTAGTCCAAGTGCATCCCAGGCTCCCCTTCTTTCTGGAAAGTACCCTGTGAGCTCATAGTCCTGGTGGTTACCTGTGACCACACCCTCTACCTGGGTCCCCTACTCACAATATGGATGAATGCTCCCCACTTCTAATCCTCAAACCAACTTCAAATGCCACCCTCTCCAGCCCGGAATCCATTTAGAACGAACCTCCGCCTCAGTTGAGCATTTGGAATGCCGCCACATCCTAGCCTGCTTCTTTCACCTGTTTTCTCTAGCACCTAGCACCAGCTGTCTGCTCTCAATGGCCCACTGAATACAGTTGTGTCCAGTAGATTTTTAAGAGAGAACAGGGGCAGAATGTCTTGATCACTCATGTGTTTGGTGAACCTCACATCCCTTACAGTGAGTTCCATTGAAAAAATAACCTCAATCCTGGTAACTAAAGCTCCTTTTCTCTTAACCCTACATTCCCTGCCAAACCAAAAGGAACCGATGAACTAAAAAAAAAAAAAAATCACAAACTGCTTTGTGGTCTACTGGTCTTTTGGGAATAGATGCCCAGGGGGCAAGACTTGAAGGTTTGGTTTTATTTAACCTTTCCTAGTCTGAGACCACCACCAGGGGTTCAAACTAGAGGCTCAAAGAGCCCTAGTCCCACACACCTGCTCCAGAAACTATTCCCAAGTTACCTTTAACCTCCAAGGAGCATCTCACCTTCTCCAAGATGATAAAAGATGGTCGGGGGGCAGGGTTGGTGGGGGGAGGCAAGGGGAAGAACCCAATCAACCAAGCAGGTGAAAAAGCAGACATGAACAGGCCGAGGGTTAATGACAGCAACATAAAATAAGCCAGAGACAAAGTCTCCCCCACAACAAAGACGCCTCAGGGCATGCAGAGCTGGGAGGGAGCAAGCCAGAGAGGGGGTCTTGGCACTGCCTCACCTTCCACTTGTCCAATGGGGGGATCGCTACCCCATTGGAGCGGTTAAGGTCGGACACCAGCACCTCCAGAATGTCCTGAATCTACAGGAGGCGAAAAGGGAAAAACAAGGGTGGGGGAGAAAGAGAAAAGTGGCTTAGAGAGGCAAGAGAGTCAAGGAAGGAAGAAGACACAGGTTGGGGCAATGGAACGCCAGAGAAGAGAGAAAAGGGTCAAAAGGGATCAATACCACGGCCTGGGTCATTTTTCCAAGTAGCCACTTGCTGCCTTGCCAAAGGCAGAAATCAAGGGAAACAAATAGATGGAAAAGTCCCCTGAACAATGCAGTCACATAGCTCCTCAGATGAACAATGCAGCTCTTAATAGCTTCTTAGACCCTCAGGCCTAGACTTTTAAAAACTAGACTTCAGAAAAAGGGTCCACTTGAATAAAGTTGGGGGGAGAGGGGCTACAGATAAAAAATAAGCTTGAAAGACAATAATCTGATCCACCAGTATCATTTTACAGATGAGGAAACTGAGGCCCAGGGGAGGAAGTGATTTTCCCAGGGTCACCCAGCAAGCTGGTGGCAAAGATGGTCTTAAAGCTCAGATGGTCTCCTAATCCAAGTGCCTGAGGCCCTCTCCTCACCACAGTCTGGGGCTCTACTGGGGCCTCTAAATGGAAAGTCTGAGGGCAAGCGGCTATTTTCACTGCCTGGCTTTCCCCATGAGGCTGGGGAAGATCACCAGAGCAGTAAGTCAACTAGCAACTAGGCTTTATTGAAAGTTTACTCTGCACCAGGCCCTGTTTTAAGGGATTATTATAAAAATGACGACAATCTCATTTTAACTTCCTTGGTGTAAGACAGCATTACCCCAATTTTACTAATGTGGAAACAGAGATCCAACGAGCTTAAACAATTTGCCCAAAACCATATCCCCCACAGAGGGAAAAGGAGAATTCAAACCCAAACTTCTTAGCCAATATCTGACATTTCTTCCACAATCTTAACCACTACCCTCTACTGTTGCCCCTTAAGTGCCTCATCCCCTGAAAGCGGTCAGGCAAGACTCACATCTTCAGGCGACGGACAATCACCAGAAGTGGTTGTCTCAGGGCTACTGCCATTCTTGATCTTTCTTTTTTTCTTAGCTCCTGCAGGAACACCAGGGCTGTTCTTCTGCTGATACTCCCGTAACTGTAAAAAGGAAAAGCAGTGAGGCTCATGAGAACTACACGCACCCCTGGATCCACAGCCTACTTTACAAAGTTTACAAAACACTCTTCGCCTTCTGATTTAATGCCACAACAACCCTACAAGGGCTGTCGTCCTCAATGATTTGAAATGGACTGATAACATGGTTAGGAGCAAAAGGCGGGAATAAAAGGCAACAACGGAATTTAAACCCAGCCTTCTGACTCTGAGTTCTGGGATTACAACATCAATCAGCAGCTGCTAGGGGGCAAAATCAGCAGCAGAAGAGGAAAAGTAAACATTTAATCAGACATCAGGGTCCCTTCTTCCATCTCTATTAGAGCTGCACACCAGCAGCTCTCAAAATTTTACATCAATATATCCTAATGGCAGAAGGCAGAGAAGACACACACCCCTAGTGAATCTGGGAACATAAAAGAAAGAGGACAACCCAAACACATTTCAGAGAGAAGACCATTATAATCATTCAAATCTATGCAAATGTAATCCCTAAGTATATTAGTATACAAGATTTTTTCTCTCTCAAGAAAATCAGGCAAAACTGATCCATCAGTCCATAATCGATCAGTCCATAACTGATCCATCCATCCATAATCATCCTGTGGCACTTGGGCCGCCCCACATTGAGGTGATCATTTGTGAAAGATTCCCAGTTGTGAAGTTCAGTTTCCCTGGATTTGTTCCTCAGAGGAGCACTGAATGCTGAGTGACGGGTCTCAGAAACACAAGGAATTAGAATGTGAAGTAGAAACTTCCGATTAAAAATGTGAAAGTCTCTCTGGATAGAGACCTGGGAGAAAACCAAACACCTTCTCCCCATGGCCACCCAGAGATACTGTCAATGTTTGGAGATCACTGGGGCAAGTGTAGGCTTTTTACACTATCAGCATCAAACGATGGGGGTACAAGTCTAGAGGTGAGGGAGCCTGAAACCCAGGTCCGACCCAGGTCCCACAGCCCCCCGAGTCCCCTTTTTCAAGCTGGTGCCGCGACCCAGAAGGACCGGAAAGGTTATGAGAAAACAGTGGGAACTGGGTGGTAAAATTTAACACCGACTTTTCTCGGCATTAACTACAGTTCCGAGGGGCATTATGACGTAGCCACATGGCACTCATCCCTAGCGACGCCCGAGTCGCCGCTCCGCGTTGAAGGTGGTGGTGGGGGGGGGGGGGAAATGCCAAGGCCAGGACCGATGTTTTCGGAGTCCGGGAGTTAGAGAGACCAGGGAGCTGCGGAGGTCCGGTTCTGGGCTACAGGAGACGAAGGCCAAGCCTGGTGTGGGAAGCCCCGGGGGTCACCGACCCAAAGTCACCTGGGGGTGACTAGTGAAGGCGGCGGAGACTGGACAGCCGGGGGAGGAGAGGGGAGTGTAGGGGTGGGGGGGGCGGGACTGGCTGCGAAGACTTTGTTGGGGAGGGCGCCAAGGGGCGCCGAGGGGCTCGCCCCGTGTGCCTCGGAGGCAGCACAGCAACTCTGGCCATGGCCCGGCCTTCGGAGGGGTCAGGGAGCCGCGAGCCCGCACGTTTTTACCTTTTTCTTGGCCGCAGCCAATTTGCTCTGTCGGGTTTCTTCCGACATCCCGGGACGGGGCGGGGGAAGGGGGGGCCACATCAGCACGATCCCGTCAACCTCTGCGGAATCGCTTCCGGCAGCCACCGCGCTGCGGTGCCACTCAGCCAAGAGAAGGCGGTACCGGGGCGGTACTAGGAGGCCGCGGTGTGTAGGCGTGGCCTCAATTCTCTAACACCATTGGTTAATGGGAAAGATACGGGGCGGAGACGCACGGCTAAAGCCGCCGCTTAGCCCGAAAGAGAGGGTGGAGTCACAAAAAACGCTAAACGCGCAGCCGCAGAGTAAGCGGCCTCTGTCCTGCCCACCTCGGCGGAGAGGACTGAGCCGGCTCTCGCGGGGTGCGCGCGCAGCTACGCTTTGTGACGTTCCTAGTCTCCGTCACAGGATTCCAAGTACCTGGCAGACCTGAGGAGATTCTTTTCCGTCCTCGCCCTGGACCCTTCTTCTCTGCAGTGCCCCCCCAGTCGGGGGCCCCGGACGCCAGGGCTGAGGAGGTGGGCGAGGAGCTGATAGCAGGGGGAAAGCACATCTCTTCCCAGTCCCTTTTCGTGACACCCCTGTAGCTCTGCCTCAGACTCTCTCCTCAGAGATCACCTCCAGAGACGCGCCCCCCGCCCCGCCATCCACTCCGCCCTGTCAGAAACTCCCCTTTTTCGAGAATCCCTACCCTGATCCCAGAACCATTCTCTGTTCAGCTGTTCCTCCTCTCCATGCCCCCACAGTACCCCCTTCCTCCCCAGGCGGCCTCTAGGTCCAATCAGACTTTTCCTTCGGCTTCCTCTCCAGGATTCAACCAGGACTTTCCAGAAGTTGCGGCGGGGCCTTCCGATCCCCTGTGAGTATACCTGTGCCCCCCTCCCTGCCCTCCACCCTGTACGCTGCTCCCAGCCCTTCCCTCCTTCCCTAACAGCGGCTGACCCACCCCCCAGCTGACCTTATTCCGCAGAGAAACTCCAGGTCATTTCTCAGTCCTTCCCCATCATCTTTTCCTCCTGCCCGCCAGGCTTCAGAGAAGAAACAGCGTTCCTGTCCTTTGTCAGTGTTACCCCAGACCCTACAAAGGGGCTCTGTCTCTCCTCCTCCCTGACATCGCCACAAGTGGTTGGTTGGTTTTGTTCTTTTCACACCACCCTCCTTCCCTCACCCATTCCACCCACGTGGAAACCACTCTCATTCCCTCAAACACAGGTGCTCTCTCCTGCCCTACAGCACTTGCATATGCTGTCCCTTGTGTGGAATACTTTTTTCCAGATTTTTGCCAAACTGATGCCTCCTCAACCTTTAAAGTTGAGCTTCCTCAGAGGAGTCTCAGCTCCACTTCAGGCTCAGGCCACTTGCTCTGTTAGCTGCCTCCTTAGCACACCGTACTTCAAAACACTTTCCAGACTGCTAGTTAGTTGATTGGTTGTTTTTCCTTCATTCATTCATTTGATGAATTCATTCGAAATAGTGCTTTCTATGTGCCAGGTCCCGGCTTCCCTGATGGCTTAGATGATAAGGAATACGCTTGCAATGCAGGAGACCCAGGTTCAATTCCTGGGTCGGGAAGATCCCCTGGAGAAGGGAATGGCTACCCACTCCAGTATTCTTTTTTTTTTTCCACTAGTATTCTTGCCTGGAGAATTCTATGGACAGAGGAGCCAGGCGGGCTACAGTCCATGGGGTCACAGAGTCTGACACGACTGAAGCGACTTCCTTACTTATGTGCCAGGTCCTATTGTAGACACAGGGCCATCAGCTGTGAAAAAACAGAGTCCCTGCCCTCATGGTGTTCACCATCCAGTGGTATAAGTCCATCAGTGAAAATAATATTATTAATGAAATGTACAGTGTGTCAGGTGGTGATAGATGTTAGAAAACATCAGGACAAGGGGTAGTGTGTGAGGAGTGGCCAGTTAGATGGGGTGGTCAGGGAAGGTTTTTCTGATGAAGTGTGACTGGTGAGCCCAGCTTTCCATGGAAATATCTGGAGGAAGAGCGTCATTGTTGAGTGTTGTATGTCTGGGACTAAACTCTATGTTCCATGAAGGCAGGGGGCCGGGCTTAACGTCTTATCCATTGCTAAACCCCTGCAGTCTTTGGCAGTGCCTGGCAGCTAGTACTTACTCATGATTTGTTGACTGGTTAAAAACCCCAGTGTGGCTCCAACCAACATTTCTTGAAGATTAGCAGCATATCAGGCACTGCCTTCACAGCTTTTAGACGCAGAAAGGACAAAGATGAACTGTAGCCCCAAGGAAGCGTTTTGTTACCCAATTAGATTTTCTTTTGAATATTTGTTTATTTGGCTGCACCATGTCTTAGTTGCAGCATGTAGCTTCTAATTCCATGACCAGGGGTCAAACCTGGTTCCCTGTGTTGGGAGCATGGAGTCTTAGTCACTGGCCCACCAGGGAAATCCCCCAGTGAGGTTATAATCATAGATTGGAGAGGAGCATCCAAGAGGTAGACCTGAAGTGGATTCTCTATGGTCAGATTGGGAACCAGGATGGGCCCTTTAGTTAAATTTGGGTTTAGCTGAAAGTGAAAGGAAACCCTGAATAATGGTGGCTGAAACAGTCATCGGGGACCCATGCCTCTAGCATCCAAGGCACTGTTCAACTCCGTTGTCCCTCCATTGGCAGGAAGGAAGAGGGCCATATAAAGGTGTACCCTCTCCCCGGAAGGACAGTTCCCAGACATAGAATCCGCTATTTCTGATTAAGTTGCACTTGGCAGAACTTAGTTATAGGACCACATCTAATTCCAAGGGAAGCTGGGAAATGTAGTCTTATTCTGGGTGGAGGTTGTCTGTTACCACCCTGAAGCAGGGAGTGGCTTTTGGGGGGACAACGTGAAGGTTCTCAATTGTAGATAATTGGTCAGTCTGGCTTGTGACTTTTTGTGCCACTCAGCGGCCATCTCCCAAACCTGGCCAGGCTGACAGGGCCAGCGAGGAGTCTCTACACCTTGATGTTCAGAAACTCAAGGAGAAGAAGGACATGTTGGACAAGGAGATCACCCAACTATTATCAGAGTAAGTCTCGTTGGGTTCTTCAGTGTGCTTAGAATAACTTTTTTTTTTTTTTTTTTTTTTTTGGCGTGGGCGGGGGTCACACCATGTGGCTTGTGGGATCTTAGTTCCCTAACCAGGGATTAAACCCAGGCCATAGCAGTGAAAGCACTGAGTCCTAATCACTGGACCACCAGAGAACCTCTAGAAAACTTTTAACTAGTGCCCAGTAACTCATGGATGAGGATAAGAGGCTTGCTCAAGCTTCCTGATGGGAAGTGGGTGGCAGAGGATGAGATGATTAGATAGTATTACTGACTCGATATGGACATAAGTCTGAGCAAACTCAGGGAGATGGTGAAGGACAGGGAAGCCTGGCGTGCTGCAGTGCATGCGGTCTCAAAGAGTCTGACCGGACTTAGCGACTGAACAACAGCAATGGTAACTGAAACCTAGCTTAGCATAAAAACAGGACTGTGCCATTGGCATCCAGCAGCCTCAACAGCTATCTCAGGTAAGGTGTGGTCAGGCTCGGGAGGACTAGGGGAACTGGGAGCTGAAAAGCTATGGCTCTCCCACTCTCTGTCTGGAACTCATGGTCTCTACCTCTGCTTCTGCCCACAGGTGGGCTCTGCCTCCCCTCTGAAGGTGGGTTTTCAGTGCCAAGGGGACGCTGGCTCTTCATACCTTCTGCGTTTTCCCACGCTCCTTGCTCTAGCCACAGACCAAAGAACCTTTGAATACCTGTGTCACACTTGAGGGGATTTGACTAACCACTCATGTGCCCATCTGTGAATCCCTCAGCTGTGACCAGGGTTACATAGTACCAGTGTGCCTGGAGACCCCTCCCTAAGGATACAGGGAGAATTTGCCAGGAGTGAAACAGTGGGCAGATCCCCTGCCCTACCTTAAGCTTCACAAGGGCAGGGTCTGTCTTGGCATTGCTGTGTTCCCAGTTTTGAGCACCCAGTCGGCCCTTAGTGAGTAAGGGCCTTATTACCTCTGCAGCTGGAAGCCTTATCAGCTTTCTTAGCGATTCTGTCTTCTCTCTCCCCCCATTTCCCACCCCAGAGGCTACAGTGTAGATGAACTGGAGGACCACATCTCCCAGCTCCACGAGTATAATGACATCAAGGATGTGGCCCAGATGCTGCTGGGAAGGCTAGGTGAGAAAGTCCCCATGGGCCAGGCTGGTGGGATTTTGCCCCTGGGTCTTTTGACTTGCCAACCCTCATCCCACCCCACCCCCAGTGTTCTCAGCTGCCGTGCTTCCTGAACGCCCCTGCCCTTACTAGCAGACCAGCTGTACGGCTCTTATTGAGTCCCTGGGGTTCTTCCCCTCATGTGTAGAGCCTGCTTTGGAGCTGCAGGCAGGTTGGAGTCTGGGACTTGCCCGCCTGCCTGAGGACTCGGGTTCCTAGTGCCCCAGAGTCTACTTAAACCAATGGAGACCCCAGCCTTGCCTCAAGTGGCTGGCATGCTACAGAGGCAGAAAGTGCAAGGGTGACTTTTGGCTTAAAGGGGTATTTTGTTCTTCTTTGAGCACAGTACCCACTATCCAGAGATCTGAGCCAGGGCACAGGCACCTGGGGGTAAGGAAATGTGTATATGACCTCGGTCCCATCACCTGGCCTCCATTGTTGGACATGCTGATGTTTGACTGCCAGTGTCCAGCTGGGACAGTGCTCAGAGCTGGGCTGTCTGACCACCAGCTGCCTCATTGGTAGCACTTGTCACAGGATTCCCCATCAACATCTAAGATTCCATAGCAGAAAGGGCTTCTCAGTATTTCACTGGAGAATGGGTCCCTTAGGAGGGGAGGGAGAAAACGGAAAGAGGGAAAAAGAAGTGAAAAGAGGAGGATGATCTCGGCCCAAGAAGAAAGGAATGTGGGGACTTCCCTGGTGGTCCAGTTGCTAAGAGTCCGCACTCCCAATGCAGGGGGACCAGGTTCGATCCCTGGTCAGAGAACCAGATCCCACATGCCGCAACTAAGAGTTTGCAACTAAAGATCCCGTGTGCTGCAAGTAAGACCTGGTGCAGCCAAATACTAAAAAAAAGAAGGAAGGAATGTGAGGGAACTGTAGCCTAGAGGCCAAGGGGAATAAGCTCTTGGTAGACAGAATCCAGCTTGAGCAGCCAAATAAATATTTAAAAAAGAAGAAAGGAATGCGAGGGGACTGTAGCCTAGAGGCCAAGGGGAATAAGCTCTTGGTAGACAGAACCCAGCTTGAGACCTGTCCCTCTGGGTCATAGGACCTGGAGCAGGCAGCCTACCTTCTTTCATTCATTCAGTGAGTATTTCCTGAGCACCTGCTCTGTGCTACTCCACTGGATATGGGGACACTTTGGTGAACCAGACATCTGAATGTCTCTGTTCTCACATGACTTATGTTTTGATGTTGGGGTTGGAGAGGGGAACAGTTGCGAACTAAACAAACACAAATAAATGAATTATAAAATGTGTGAAGTGCCCTGAAGGAAACAAAGGTCAGAGATGGAAAATACTGAGGTGTGCACAGGGTGGCAAGTGGGGATGAGAGAGTGGTCAGGGAAGGCCTCTCAGGAGACAGACCCCTTTCCGTGGGAGGAGAGACGAGTCTTTGAGGAAGCAGGAGGAATGGCATCACCAAATGGCAAGGGCAGAGACTTCCCTGGTGGTCCAGCGGTTAGGACTTCACCTTCCCATGCAGGGGATGCGGGTTCAATCCCTGGCTGGGGAGTTAAGATCCCACATGCCTCCAGGTCATAAAACAGAAGCGATATTGTAACAAATTCAATAAAGACTTTTAAAATGTGCTGTGCGCTCTGCTAAGTTGATTCTGTCACGTCAGACTCTTTGTGACACTATGGACTGTAAGCCCTCCAGGTTCCTCTGTTCATGGGGTTCTCCAGGCAAGATTACTGGAGTGGGTTGCCATGCCCTCCTCCAGGGGATCTTCCTGACCCAGAGATCGAACGCATATCTCTTACATCTCCTGCATTGGCAAGTGGGTTCTTTGCCACCTGCTCCACATTAAAAAAAAAAATCTTAAAAAAAACCTAGTGGTCAGACATGCACATGGGCCAGGGCTTGCAGTGTCACAGATACAATGTCAGTTTAGATTTACATTTTCAGCTGGTGACTCTTGTTGCTCTGGGTGGAGAAAGGATTCTGGGGGAGCTTTGTTTGCCTCCTCTGCCAAGTGGGTGAGGATTCAGTGAATCCAGTTTGGAGTGAGTGGACAGGGCTCACAGT